>NC_140177.1:78389406-78908790 GCF_963971535.1 Notolepis coatsorum | reverse complement strand
GAGCGAGAGCGAGAGAGAGAGAGAGAGAGAGAGAGAGAGAGAGGGAGGGAGAAAGAGAGAGAAAGAGAGTCATCAGGGGGATGTTGAGACAGAACCTCACTTCCTACTATACTGTGAGAAATACAAGGATCTAAGAGAAGTTTTCTTTTATAAAATAAATAAAATTGATCCACAGTTTATCCATCTCCCTGATAATCAAAAGCTGTTATATATATGTGGGGAGAAAAGTCAGTGTACAGTATTAGCTGCAAAATATGTAGATGGTTGTCATACAATAAGAGAACAAGCCCTGTAAATACATGTATCTGGGTGGCTACATCTGTAAAATGACTACCCGATTGAATGATTATTTTGTAATTTAATATGTTTCTGTTGATTGTTTTACTTATTGCTAATATTATGGTATGTTTTATTGCTTAATAATATATATGTTATTGTTTGTATGTTGGACTTGCTTTGGCAATAAGTATGTTGATATTTCATGCCAATAAAGCCTATTTGAATTGAATTGAGAGAGAGCATTTTTAACAAGCCTTATTGTGCACATTAATACATACAAATTTGATTCTGGCTCCTCGAGGGCAGCGTGTCGAAGTGTCTTTGAGCAGGATGCTTAACCCCTAACTTCTCCGGATGAGCAGGTTGGCACATTGCACGGTTGCCTCCACCATCGGGGGAATGTGAGGCAGAAGTTGTAAAGCGCTTTGGATAAAAGCACTATATATAAATGCAGTCCATTAACTCAGAAAACTTGGAAATTCCGATTAGGAAAAATCTAATTAAACAGAGAGTTCCTAGTCACAAACTCGGGTATGATTTCTCAACTCCCAGTTTATGCCTCATCATTTGACGTCATTTCAACATGGCCACCCATTGATTGGTTGATTGAAAACTTTAACAGATTGCAAAATGGGTACAATACAGTACGGCTCAATACAAACAACTGCTAAGAGGATGCAGACCAGAAAAAGACTTTCGTCTTGTTTACATAATGGTCCTCCATTTTCAATTCATCAAGACATTTATGACAATACAAGACATACAAATATACAGTGTTTAAGAAAAAGAGATCATAAAAAATATACATCCGAAGGGCAATAAACTGTACATTGGAGGGGGTTGGGTGGGGGGGATTAACTTTTATAAAAGTTAATGTTGTTATTAGCTGTTTTAAGAGTACATTTGTAAGTATATTAGCTATATGTCATCGTAAACTGTCATTTGTGAGTTGTAGTTCATGCAAGACAAATTGTAAGAAACAATTGCCAAAAAAGTTTAGCGTGAGCATCAGGGGCGTTTTACTTTTTAGGGTTAGAAAACATTGGGGGCTTTCACACAGAAATACGCAATTTTAGAGTAATTAGAGACGAATACTGAAGAACTAGATTCGAGTTTTTTAAAGTGAGGTCCAGGTCCATGAGAGGGATATGGGCAGTCCCCATAGAAAATTCAAAGTTAACAGGACCAAATCATCAGTTTCTTATTTATTTATTTATTTAACTGATGGATCCATGGGACTTGGTAAAGCACTATGGACCCAACTATGACCACTGATAAAAACGTAACTACACTAGCGTTATAGAGCTAAACATTGCTACCTACCATACAAGTGCATTGGTTTAGTGCACTTCCGGTTGCCACTGAGCGGAAATGTTTGTGCGGACCTGTTCTCCCAAACTGGTAAGCAAATGACTGTTTTTACGTTATTTTCATTTTTACGTTACTATTATTATTATTATTATTTTTTTTAAACATTGATCTTAACTGATCACTGTGACTTTATTGCGTTTATCGTTATATATGCCTATAATTGTGTACAGCACTTTGAGCTACATGACATGTATGAAAGGTGCTTTATAAATACTTACTTACTTACTTACTTACTTAACCTTTATTTAGCCAGATAAAACATTGATATGGTCCAAGAGGCCCCAATGAGCATACATACATACATACATACATACATACATACATACATACATACATACATACATACATACATACATACATACATACATACATACATACATACATACATACATACATACATACATATATACATATATATATATACATATACATACATTACATACACACATATACACCAATAACAAAATAAAAACACAGTTAAGAATCATACACATAAGCAAATAAACAAACAAACATTATGCACAGCCTATGTACAAAAGAAATAAACAGTTAATCTCTAGTCTTTACAGTTTTCTTCGATTGCATAAACACTCAAATCAAAAGTATTACACAATTATCAAAACCTTACACTCAAGGAGCAAAACATAGGCCCAGATTTGCACCCCTATAAGCACAAAGTCAGCCTCACACCTTTTGCAAAACAATACACACAGTGATTTGCAAAACACACTTGCATTACATTACACATAGAATGTCAAATTACCACACATATGAGCACATATTGGTTAAACACAGCAATCAGATGCATAAACACACCATTGCTTAATTGTAGATACACCAATCAGGTTTAAGCACTATAAAAATGCAGCAGGTGAGTTCACCTGCCTTCAACCAAAACGGAAGGAGAGTGAAGTACTGTACACAGAGAACGTGAAAATATACAATACATTCACCAAACACTACACAAGACAACCAATGATGCAGACTGATGAAAATATAAATGTTCTCTCCATATACCCAAATCAGTCAACATGTCAACATGGAGAATCGCAACAAAATAATCTCTTGCCAGATCCAGCTAGGCAAAGAGATTATGTCTAGTATTTTCTGTACTCTATTTAAATGTTTTCTTTTTTGTTTTTGTTTTACTGTAATTTTAACCTGTACTGGATACAGTATTTTATGTTTGTCTGATATTTGCTGAGCTTACTGTGTTATGCACACTGTAGTAGCATGAAAACTGGGACATGTTTTGTTGTGATTCTCCATGTTGAAATGTTGACTGATTTGGTTATATGGAGAGAAAACTTATATTTTTGTCAGTCTGCATCATTGATTTGGGTATATCGAGAGATTTTTTTTTCTTCAGTCTGCATCATTGATTTGGGTATATGTAGATAAATAAATTATATTTTCATCAGTCTACAGCATTGGTCTTGTGTAGTGTTTGGTGAATTTTTTGTATATTTGCACATTCTCTGTGTACTTCACTTACAGTACTCTAATCACTGAGAAGTAGAATTGCTAAATGTGTTTTAGGTTAAGCACAGCAGCGTGTAACTGGTTCAAACAGAATTAAGTCATATGAAACGTGTGTTTCATATGGTAACAAAATGTAGTTTTTATAAATTAGTGTATAGTTTGTGTTTAATTTAGCAAAGGATCTGAGGTGTTCTGATAATTGTGTGTGTGGTTGTGCTAATTGTGTATAGTGTTTTGAAACACCGGGCCCTGTTTTCAAAATCGTGTTTAAGCAATCGAAAAAATTGAGGAACATACTACCAGCCAAAGGAGGAAGCAGAAAATGATGGACGAGTATGTAGTTGAGTCATCTTGTGGCACAAGCTCAGACCTCATGGAGATCAGCTGAGACAGAGACTGTTCTATCCAGTCCTCGACAGAATGCTGCAAGAGCTTGAGAGCAGGTTTTCATGAGTTGGAGAACAACGTATGAGAGGCATACAGGCATGTTATCCAGCCTCAGACCAGTTTCTCTCAGTGGAATTGCTGCAACCCCTCGCCACACATTAGAATATCCAACTACTGCCAGAGGAGATCACAGTTGCAAAGTGTTTCCTGGCCAGGACAGGCAGAGATGCAGTCCCTACTATCCAAAGTGTCTTTTCCCTCCTGGACGATAATAATAATAATGCATTTGATTTATAATGCGCCTTTCAAGACACTAAAAAAATAATCCACAAATCGGTGAATGAAAAAATTATATAGGATCAAATGAAAACTACTACTTGCTAAAAATCGATGTTTAAAAGTACTAAAAACCAAAGAAAAATACCAAACACTAACAAACATTCAGCACAGACAATGGGGATGCTGCCATCAAAAAATAAATAAAAATAAAACAATTATTATTATTATTTTTTTTTTTAGATCCGGGGCTAGGAGAAAAACATCCGGGGCTAAAGCCCCGGAAGCCTATAGCTTATTCCCAGCGGAAGAGTGCTGCCGAGTGCTTCCGCGTTTTCCCTGATTGGCTGCCACACGCCCCGCGGCAGCCGCAGAGCGGAGCGGCAGAGCTTGCGGCATTATGTAGCCGTAATCCCCAATGTTTTTCATTCGACGCTTAGCTCAACTGGCAGCGCTGCGGTCCTGCGGTCCGTTGGTGACAAGTTCGAATCCCTTCAATTTTTTTTATTTATTTTTTAACTTAGGCATTGTTTCGGAGTTGGTTAAGGTTAGAAGGGTTACGTTTAGGCGCTGTTAAGGAGCTGGTTAAGGTTAGAGTTTGTCTTAGAGAATGGCAATATTCTTTCGGAGTTGGTTATGGTTAAGGTTAAGGTTAAGGTTAGGCATGGTTAAGGTTAAGGTTAAGGTTAGGCATTGTTTCGGAGTTGGTTAAGGTTAGAAGGGTTAAGTTTAGGCGCTGTTAAGGAGCTGGTTAAGGTTAGAGTTTGTCTTAGAGAATGGCAATAGACAGCCTATTTCCGCGCTGCAGCGCGAGGCAATAGACAGCCTATTTCCGCGCTGCAGCTCTCTCGCGCTGCCGTGGTCACATGGGCGTCATGGCCAATCAGAGAGAACGCGGAAGCACGCAACGCACTCTTCCGCTGGGAATAAGCTACACGCGCCCCGGAAGCCCAGGGCTAACGACGCCACTGGTGAGCATCCATGTTTTTATGACTTTGTAGCTCGAACGCACGCAGGTCAGAGATGCCGCGTTTCCCCACTTCCAACTTTCCACCTCCGGCCATAAACGAATGCAGCATTATCTTCTATAGTATTGTTGAAAACATGAATAGACGGAGAGAGGCAGAGAGAGGGAGAGGAAGAGAAACGGACACAGAGGAATGTTGAAAAGTTAGGCGGACCATAGAGCCTTTTATCCTATTTAACTTATCAAGTCACTAAAAGCATTACAAAGCCTTCTTATGTTATGTATGACGCTATACTGTATGTTCTAAATCTCCCCCAGACCCAGAATGAACAGAATATTAAATTAGTAGTATTGGAAGGGGTGGTCGTGGTGGTTGGTTTGAGGGGATTCGAGCTCTTGTGGGGGTTTGTGTTTGTGGTTTCTCAACTGAAAAAAGAACATCTGGGGTCAAGAGTTCCCACAACAACCATATTGGGGGGTGGCCTGCGTGTTGTTGATGGGTTGACTTGTCACCGTGGCAACTAGAAAGTTCAATTATTTCGATTGCCAAACAGAAATGAACACACAGCGAGTAGGGGTGTGCGGAGATGCCATTATCTGTATCATTATCACGCCTCCGTCGTGCGTCTTGGAGCGGGGCTGAGACCTCTCTCGTGGTCGGCAGCCACGCCCGGTAGGCGTCCGATGGGTAGTTTGCCTCTCCAAGGAGCTGGTGCACCAGCGCCGTCTCCTGTGCGATGGCCTGGTTCCGGCTCTGGTTCCTCTGCTTCCAGGGAATCGTCCGCTGTTGGGCGGCCGGTTCCCTTGGTTGCGGGGGATTTGAGACGCAAACTTTTTGCGTCAGCTCGCTCCCGTCGCTAGATGGTGGCTTGCAGACGCGAACGGCCTGGTTTTGGTGAGTTGCTGGAGCCGGATGAGGATGCGTCGGTCTCTACATGCCCGATGGAGACAGAGGACTACATGATAGAGGCCGACGGGTTCTTGTTTGAAGGCCCGGTGGAGACATCTTCTGTCTCCTTGGGGTTCCTCGTTCGAAGATGTTGGGGTAGAACCTCTGACTCGGCGGCGGGATGCCCTGCTATCAGCCACATCAGAATTTGGCTCCTTAACCAGTAGTCTGCTGCATGTGAGGGACGCGGGCTCGGAGGAGGAAAGTATGCAGGGGGAACTGCGTGCTTTGTTTCCCGAGCTCATGGCGGCGGCGGCAGTCGCAAACGGCGTGCCGCTGCCGCAGCCACTGCCTGTTCCTGTCCCTGATGATCTCATAGGTCATCTATGGCAACGTCGCCCGGTGAGAGGGGTGGACGTTGTCTACCCATTTTCCCCCTCAATGGCGGCCTATGTCCGTCAGGGCCAGGTGGTCTCCCACATCATAGGCCTTACTCCTGCCTACGTGCAAGTCACGCGGGTGGCGGGTTTGGTCAACGGTATGAAGGAGGGCGTGCCACGGCATGATAGGCCGATGGCGGCGCTCTTTTGTCCGGAGGTGGTGTGGGAGCCGTTACGGAAGCCGGTTCCCCAAGGGAAATCGGCGAGGCGGTTGGCATATTGGAGCGACCAGTCATTTATCACTGGAACACAATCTCTAGCTGCCGCGTCTAACATCGCGCAGCTGGCGAGATTCATGTCCGGGATATTGACGGGCGGCACGGAGCTGACTGATGTACAACATGACCAGCTCGCCCAGTCGGCAGGAGCCATCCTGCATCTGACTCAGCCGCAGGCTATAGCCGCTGGGAAGGTGCGCGCCCTGGCGACTCTGACCCAGCGCCACCTTTGGCTGGAGCAGGCTCGTGTGCCGGAGAAGAAGAGAATTCCACTTCTGACGGCACCCCTCTCCGATGCTGGACTATTCGGGACGGCCCTGCAGTTGATGACCTCAACCTGCAGGGAGATGCAGGAGGAGCGCTCCGTGCTCCAGCCTCATTTCCCCCCTCCCGATGTCGCCGGTGGAGTCAGACGGCTGCCACGTCGTCGAGGATCCTCCGCCGTGGCCGCCGCTGCCACCACCGCCACTGCTGGACCTTCGGTGAAGTAGGCCAGGAGGAGAGAGGGCGCCTCTGCTACGACAGCCGGCCCATCTATGCCCGGAGGCGACGGTAGGGATCAAATCCCAAAGAGGTGGCAAATCCCGAGCGGCTCGTGGCAGGCGTCGCTAAGACCCAGTGATTTTTTCCCCCTGTGGTCTCCCCCTGTTCCCTTCCCGGCCCCGCTATGATTTTGTTCAAAAATAAAGAGTCCCCTCTAAAGGGGGACTGTATTTTTTGTTAACAAACTGTGTGTTTATTCACCAAACATAATAATGGGGTTGCAACGTGTGAATCTTCGCTAGTATGGGTTGATAGGAGGGTTACATTCATGTTAGAGCTTAAGCAAGGCCTGCAGCCTACACTCGGTTGAAAAAGGTTTTTTTCTGCCTCGACCTGAATCTCCACATAAAGGTAGAGGCTAGTTGTGTGTTCTGTTGCTTACACAGTGATATTGAGCTACAACACTATTGTGTTGGGTTTGCAGTAATGCTTGTATGAAAACGTACCACGGCTCAGCCGTTCTCTCTCTCTATCAATGTTTTTTCTGTGTTACAACATGGATGCGGGTGTAGGATTCACACACACACACGCGACTTGGTCTTGTTATAAACCCTGTTCACAGATTGTCTGTGGTTAGCGTGCATTGTATTAGCTTGCGCTATTCATTAGCATTGCTACTAAAGGTATCATATGGCTATTGTTGTTGTTGTTGTATGCAAGGGTTGGGCTTGTGAGGGGGTACCGGATAAACCCCTCCTTCCCTCTTCTGATTGGTCAGGGGGTTTATTACGTTTCTTATTAGTTCAGTTAGGGCCAAGCTGTTAGCTGTTTCCCAGACTCTGCACCTATCACAGGCGTTGAGTCTTGGGTTTCCCCCCGTCATAGCACACGTCACTACGCACGTTGCTATTGGACGATGGCTTCCGTGAGTTAGACCCGTATGTAGGTGTAACGGGGAAGCCCGTGGGTATGTCCACAGCAGTGATGCCACAGATTACTTGTAAAAGTAATCTGATTACTGATTACTGATTACTCCTTTAAAAAGTAATCTAAGTTACTTTACTGATTACTTGATTATCAGAGTAACTTAGTTACTTTGAAAGTAACTAGGTTACGAAGTCGTCGTCGTTCCCCCAACAGTTTTTTTTAAACGCTTTATTGAAAGTGCATAAATTGTTTTTAACTTGTTTCTCTGCACATAACGTAAATTGTTAAACTAGTGCTTCAGCTTCTGTACCATCAAGTATGGTAAAGCAACAGTCTATGATGCTCACAGCATTAGAGCAGCCAGCCAGTGGTTTTACAAAACCAGTGTATCACATCTAACAAATGCAGGCTGAACTATTATTTCAATTATATCAACTGTAACTATTAAATTGTTTTTATAAATGTCTCTCTATAAACATACAATCAGTCTCTCTTTAACATGTAAATTAACTGTAAATCTGGCAAATAAGAGCTTTTGCTCTGCCACCATCAACCCTCCTGTACCTAGTCGAAGCGTCGGCTAGTGTTGTGATTCCAGATGCTTTCAATGCAATTGGATGTGCTGTTTTTAGCGGTAGACAGTATTTTGTTTCCTCCGCCGTGAAGTACATTTACATTTACATTTAGTCATTTAGCTGACGCTTTTATCCAAAGCGACTTACAAGTTCTGTACGACAAGCCATCAGGAAGGGCACAACTCTATCCCAGTAGTGACTGAGGCTACGTTTAGACAAGCGTTTTGGGGTGGAATTCTGAACAGAAACCGCAAAAGTCATCTTGCGGTTTCACTTTTAATTTTGCCAAGCGATTTGGGGTGGAATTCTCTGACTACGGAGCCCTGCTGTCACACGATTGGCGCATATGTCACATGACGTGCTGTGAAGACCCGCCCTACTCTGCCTCTGATTCGCAGACTGTGGATGGGGAATGTGATTGGACCAAAGCAGAGTCACTCAGACAGAGGGACCAGTCACGCCGCGGGACACATTCTTGTATTTAACCCTTTCACTGCCACACCACGTCACCCCCAAAAGAAAAACAGCTCAAAATGTATTTTTGACTGTCGAAAACGAAATAAAATACTGCATTCCGCCTGCATTATGAATTTATGATGAGATAGTAACGAAATAGTAATGCACAGCCACTTGGACAAGTAACTGCAATCAGATTACTGGCTTTTAAAGATTAACGCGTTAGATTACTATTTTCGGGGGAAAGTAATCAGATTACAATAACGCGTTACTTAGTAACGCGTTACTGGCATCACTGGTCCACAGTCACGGAAACAGGTGTGTTGACAAGTGACTGTGGCAGTGCGGGCTGGTAAATTAAACTCACTTCCCCATAACAGGGTTAACAGACGCATAGGTACGGTAGTTAGGAGTGAATGCACTTCTTAGTGCAGCGGCCTGTGTCGTCGCCCACGGACGCGGGAGCCCCCTGTTCGACTCCCCCTCGGGACATTCTCATTTAACATCAAACACAACGCAGACCCAGTATGATCCGTCACAGTGGTGCCCAGTGACCCGGATGTCCTGAGGGGCGTGAGTTTAGGGAGGTGAGTGTAACGGGGAAGCCCGTGGGTATGTCCACAGTCACGGAAACAGGTGTGTTGACGAGTGACTGTGGCAGTGCGGGCTGGTAAATTAAACTCACTTCCCCATAACAGGGTTAACAGACGCATAGGTACGGTAGTTAGGAGTGAATTCACTTCTTAGTGCAACGGCCTGTGTCGTCGGACGCGGGAGCCCCCTGTTCGACTCCCCCTCGGGACATTCTCATTTAACATCAAACACAATGCAGACCCAGTATGATCCGTCACATAGGGTCTGTTATTGTCAAGTGTCGGGATAGAGCGTAGGAATTAAGGTTCCACTACGCTCGATATACGCGTAACTTGAGTCGGTTGGTCACATGACTCAATGTTACCGTGGCTTTTCAATCTATGGCTCACGTGGGAAGTCTCTCTGGGGAGTTCCGTCTATCCTCTGTGGTAGGGATGAAGGGATATAAAAATGAAAACAGTTTTTATCCTCGGCTGCGTCACTGTGTGGCCTGGTGCCAACTGCCACATCAACTGCCACATTATTATGCAGCTGAGACATTTCTGACATCACAGTCAGTCGGTGTTTCTTTCTTTTTTAATAAAAGAGTGTGGAGAATATGAAGCACCACACCCTTCTTGTCGTTCTCCCAGGCGCCTTGAGGGATCGATGTGGGGTCTGGTTAGACTGTCCATTGATGTGTTTTTGTGTCCCGACGCATACATAGTGCTGGCTCAGGGTGTTTCTGATAAGAATCATGCGGGTGGCTAGTACGCCTTGGTTACTTGTTATTAAAACAGCATTTTTATAAAGCAACTGGGATGGGTTTTTTTTCCTCTTCCGAGAGCCTGTTACTGGGTCTCGACGGATTCTCGTTCATATCTGGGGGATGTTAACGGAATAGATCAGAACATAGGTAGAGGGGTCTCACGCCCTTGGGGTGGGCCGCCGAGCACGGTTCACACCGGCCCGTCTGGGTGGCGCCCTCTTTTCATGTTTTAGATCAACACGCATATCTGCCCCTTCTCCTGGAGTAGGCATGTCGGCGTGGTTAGGGCACGGGACTGGTTCTGGTCACGCTGGTCCAGGTCAGTTAACCCGTTTGTCCGCCGGGGATGCAGATCTGCTGTTCTGGTACCCTGAGGGACTTGGGCTTTTTTCAGGGGGGAAAATGCCGGGTCGGCCCGGGTGTCACAGGGTTAGGCGTTATGGAGACCCTTTGTTGGGTACTCTTTTGTACCTGGCACTATTGTAAGGGGCTGGTTCTCCTTCTTTCGCTCCTCTCTCACACATGGCGAAGAGGGGGCTGTTGGGGTGGTCTTCTGGACCCCCTCTGGTAATCCTGTGTGCTTCCCGGGCCGCCGGGCCCGGTCCGAAGTAAAGTTTTGTTGATACCATAGGCCTGGGATAACCCTTTTTTGGAAACTGAAACACTTGTACTGCGGTATAGCTGGTGTATACCCGCAGGTGTGTTTTGGAGTTTTTTCTTGAGGGGTTATAGGAACAACCACCGTCTGTGTACCGAGAGGGTGGTTGATTCCCTGGTGTGTTGGAGCAGAGTCAACTCCCGGGTTACCCGGTTGAGTGTGCCCCTGCACGTTCATGACGTCTGCCAATCGTGTCAGCCTTCTCTGCCTCGACCCCTCTGGGTGTTTTTTTTTTAATGGAGGCTTTGTCATGGTGCTCAACAACGCCAGCATACGGCCCTTCCGCCAGGGGGGCTGTTTTCAGTTGACTCCTTTGGCGCCTGTCTCGTCCGCAGTGCTCCAGGCTCAGGTTACAGCCTGCTGCCTGGTTTCCCCGGTGCGCTGCCTGCTTCCGTTGGTTGGACTTTTTGAGTGCTTACGGCCATGCTGACTGCCTGTTCTGCAGGGTCAGTGTGCCAGGCGGTGTGCTATTGGGAGGAAAGGGCCCGCTCTTGGAGGGGCCCTATCCGAATACGCTGGCGATGTGGGGGGCGGTGTCACTAAGTGACCGCCTGGTGGGGTCTTGATGCCTGGCGTCATTGACCTCTCCGGGCCCCCTTTTTCCAGGGGATCCAGTCCCTTCAGTGGATCTGGGTCTTCCTTCGTGCTCCGCTGCTACAGCCTTGCCACGGGGTTGGGTTTGCTCTTGACCCCGTGATTTTGGGGGCAGTAACGAGGGTTGTTCCTTCCGTTCGTTCCCTGGTGGCATGCGGGTTGTGCGTGTGCGTAGTCGTGGGGTCAAGCCACGGTCTGCTCACCCTGTGCGTTGAGTTGCTTGAGTTCCTCTTCGCACGGTCGGATCCGTCTCCCTCCCGTAAGCCTCCAATAGGGAGGGTATCCTCCATTAGGGAGGGTCGGGGGGCTCGGTCCTCCCCGGTCTGATGGTTGTGGGGGGCCTCAGCGGGGTACATTTGTCGAGCTATGGCTCCCGCTCAGCTCCTCTTGTGCAGAATGATGCTGAGCGTAAGCCATAATGAAACAGAACGTAAGGTTACGTATATAACCAAGTTCTGTGAATTATGGTGACGCTCAGCATCAGACGCCGCTGCGGCCCTTGATCTCGCCTTGTGGTGAAAGTTTGGGAAGGAGGCGAGTAGGTGACCACACACCTGCTTATGAAGGTAAGCGGATGGGGGTGTGGCCAGACGAATGTTGGGATGTAAAGGTACATGGTGGAATTTTTTATTCAGTGCTCGTGCACGAAGTGAAGTACAGTGCAGAATGATGCTGAGCGTCACCATAATTCACAGAACTTGGTTATATACATAACCTTACGTTAATAACAAGCTTTATTAACCAGATAGATAGAATTATATACATAGTATTAGAGAGAATGGCTGAGGGGCTCGCCCCAGGTGATCAGCTGAATGACCCAGGTAGAGACCTCGAATGCTGTCGGGAGGAGCCCTTTATAGTGAAGGGGGGAAGAGGGGGGACCCATTTGATAGGTCAAATGGGTGGGGGGGGGGGAACAGGATAGGAGACAAAGGGGAGGGGAATGTCTTTACATGAGAGAGTTGGGGAATCATTATATTATTCCACACATAACAGTAATAGTATATATTAACTTATTTGCCTGTTTTTTATTTAAATTCTTTTCATCTCTTTTTACCAGCCTGTAGATTATTACGAGCCAAAGAACCAGATTAAGTGCTATTTAGCATCCTAAGAGTGTAGAACAGCAGGCCTTTGCACACACCCCACCTCCCTGCTAAATCATGTGTTCTTTTTACGTAGCCCATAGACTATGTAGGCTGCCCATAACAATTAGTTGTTCTCTGACAATAAAGTTTCATTGAATCTAATCTAATATGTGTGTGATGTTCTGAAAACAAAATCAGCTTTATATATGAGAAAAGGTTTAAGCATGATACTTTTGAGCATTTAAAGAAAATGCTTACGTCTCTTCTACAATGGGCCCATGTTCAAGATTTCATTTTCTAAAGTCGATCATCTAAATAAGAAATGTGTGGGCTGTTTTGCATAAGGAGTAGTGGAAATATTTTTGATAATATTTTAAACATTGTGTGTCCGGAGAACAAAAGCATCACAGGAGAGGGATGCGGTCACTCTTAAGACTCTTACTGTAGGTCTCCAAAGACACGCACATGATAAATACAAATCATTTTACATGCATAACTCATGATGATGATTTAAGACAAGCTTAAGACAAGCTTCCTCTAGGCTTTTGAAAATGTAGCGGAGACCTTGCTCGTCATGGAGCAGCCGAGATACGAGAGAAAACGCCAGCCTTTTTCTGTATCTCTTTTGATGCGCTAGTACAGAAGGCTGGGTGTGTGTATACAAACATTGTTACAGACCCACCTCAGGAAAATACGAGCATGTTGAAGAAGAGGGTTGAGGTCACAGCATACTGAGGGGAAGTGAGAGGAGGGATGGAGAAGCTCTGCTCACATTGACCTACAGCAGGGGTGGCCAACCAGTCAGAGACTAAGAGCCACAAAAATTACTGTGGTACCACAAAGAGCCACACCATATACCAGCGTTTCTCAACCTTTTTTTCAGTCACGGCACCCTTCATGTGTTTATAGGTCTCACCCTCTGGCCTCTGAAGTTGCTAATGTCTTTTTTATTTGGGCCTCACAGGGTTAAAAGTACCCTGTGAGACCCACGGTTGCAAAATTACAAAATCACTTTTAGCCATTTAAAAAAATAATGTTTATTTAAAAAATGTTAAAGGGGAACTATTTTACTATTTCTTTCACTATTTGGGCACTTTTACACAATTCCTGTGAGTCTATGGAACACCTAGGGTTTTTTCAAAAAAATAAAATGCATTGTTTTGAATTTTTTTTTATTTTATTTTTTGTCTTTTTCCCCCTCCATTTTCCTCCGATTTTTCTCCCATCCCAATGTTAGTCGTATGCCAATTCCCAGTCCCTTCCTGGTCGCTGCGCACTTACCCCCCACAGTCAGATTATCTGGGCGAGTGGAGGCTACCATGTGCTTCCTCCGACACACGTCCAGCCAATCACCGCTTCTTTTCACCTGGCAGCGCGGATTCTCATCGAGAGGGCGTAGCGTGTGGGAGGACCACACTATCCCCCTCGAGTCCTATCCGCGCTTAGCAGGCGCCCCGACCGAACTGTAGGAGTCGCTGTTTACAACGACCCGGACCCACCCCACCAGCTTCTCCCACCCTCTAATACAGCCAATTGTATTAGTGCAGACGGCCAGCCAAGCTGGTGACAACCCCGGAGCTGTGAGCTGGATTCGAACAGGCGAATCCAGCTCACAGCTCCGGGGCTGGTGACGAATGCAATCTCCGCTCGGCCACCTAACCGCCCTCATTGTTTTGTATTTCTAATCAAAAACCGCATTTTTCTACCTCAAGATCTTAAGCCGTTTTGAGGCTGGGCTCCAACCACTGTGTGGCCTGGTGCCAACTGCCACATCAACTGCTACATTATTATGCAGCTGAGACATTTCTGACATCACAGATATGCACATTTTCAGATGACTCAGTTCAGTGAGGGTGAATATTGTGAGAGGAGAATTGGAAGAATGCGCCAATATGAGAATTAGAGACATAGATCCTATTAATATAAGTCCACATAGCTAAGAAACAATGGTAAACACTGAAAAAGGCCATTTATAAGATAGTTCCCCTTTAAGCACATGAGCTATAGTCAATGAACAACAGTCTCACATAGGCCCCCCCCCCCACTAAGATACCCATTGTTACATTCAATCCTAAATTGACTTGGCCTAAGCCTGATCAGTCAGGAAAATATGGCTTGTTAGGACTTGAAGTAAAATGGTGGACACAGGAAGACGGACAAGAGTTACCAAAAATAACTATATTTATTAGCACAGCTAATTTAAAGAACAAAAAGATGGGGAGCTGGGTGCTCCAGACTCCATAGTTCAAGATATGAATAAAGTAAAGCACAAAAATGGACCAACAGAAAAATGGTCAAAATGGTGGAAAAACAGTGAGCACAAAATGAGGTCTTCAGGTTAGGCTCTGGAGAACTGTGACGAGCGACAGCTGCGAGAGAAAGAACTAACGAGAACTGAGAAGTGAGAACTCCTGCAGCCTGCACTCTGCTTTTGCCTCATCACCACACCTGTGTAAATTAGAAAAGCAGCCATTTGAACACTTTCAGTGCCAGCAGGGGGCGCACGATTTAGTGCTTGCGTGCCACCACCCACTTCAATGATAGCGGTCTCATATTTGCGAACGCATAAACTACATCTTAAATTATGGCTATGTGTCTAATCTGGCTGTCGATTATCAATGACTTGTTTGCAGTCAACATTGTCGAAACGGATTGTTTTTTAATCGGTTCATTTCCGTTTTATACCATTTTGAAAAACGCTAGTTTTTTGAAAGTTTCAGGAAAATATAAAGATTCTGTGATAAACGCCCTTTACTGGAATATTCTGGAATACACAAAAAACTTTGTAATTTTTCGGCCTATTTATGAATCGTTTTCAAATAAACGCTAGATTATCGATAGTATGTGTACTTATGCACGCTATAGAACCGGGCTGAAAAATCGATTATCTCATTTCCTGATCAGCACACACACACACACGCATGCATACAGGGCACACATTTATATCTCTGTGAAAAAATCTCTGATTATCCTAAGACTGGTAAAATAGATTCCTTACCTCAGATCAGATGTTCTCCAAAAAGATTATTCCAATTCCTGATCGCCATTCCAAATATCGATCGCGTTTATTGATCCAACGCTGGGTACTGGAAATATGTATTCCACACTGTTCTGGGGCTCTGCAATGAATCCGATCGTCTCGGGTGACTTGTCTGAGAAGTAAAATGAGGAAGCAGGATTCCCCCCCCCCCATGTGTTTCATTCAATCCATTCCAAAGGGGTGCAGTACCACAGGGAGACGATAGGGGGCGGTATTTTCCCAATGGAGCTCAGAGAGAGTTTGCAGCACTAATGTGGGGCTAGATTGATGAAATGTGAATTCAAATCGCTAATAAAAAGAAAAACAAGATCTCTCGTCGTTGGCAATGAACGACGGCATGAACAAACTAGCTATCTCGTTGTTGGCATTGAAAGTGTTAATGATGAGCAAAAAGAGAAAGAAACAGTGTGTCAATCACAACCACCAATTAGTGACAACACACTACAACCACAATGTGAATATGCACCACAGACAGTAAGTAACCCTCCACCATGTGAAAGTAATACGTAACACCCATGTACATGTCGAAATACTTCCCAAAGGTCAGTGAATTCCACAACACCAGAGGGAGTTCCACAAATCATGTTCAACCCAGATTCGGCACAAACAAGGGACTAAACACGTTTTGCAATTGTGCCACAACAATGTGGAACACCCTACCAACAGCCGTAAAATAATTTGAATCCCTACCCACCCTCAAAACCGCCCTCAAAGAGCACGGGAGGCTGCAATTCGAAACTGGCCTCTGTGAATGTCCAACCCCCCCCCCCCCACCCAACCCCCTCCTAATGTACAGTTTCCTCCCCCTCGAATGTATAGTTTCTGTTAGGATCTCTGTTAGGGTGGTCTCCCCTTAAACAGTACTGTATTTGTATATCTTGTATGTCATAAATGTAACAGTATTGTATATCTGTATGTCATGTATGTCATAAATGTCATGATATATATCTGTATATCTGTATGTTGTGTATGTCATAAATGTCATTATGAATTGAAAATGGGAGACCCTGATGTAAACAAGACAAAAGTATTTCTCTGGTCTGCATCCCCATAACAATTGTGTGTATTGAGCCGTACTGTATTGTACCCATTCTGCAATCTGTTAATAACAGTTTCAATCAATCAATCAACACACTGCCTCCTTCTAATTTGAGATTCAAGATTCAACAGCGGTTAGCAGGTGCATTAGCGCCACCTGCTGCTCCTGTAGTGTGGAGTAGAGCGTCCATCTACTGTATCCTTTATGTATCTCTTAAAATGAAAGACAACTGTGTGTAGAAGGGTGGATTATCCCTGCTTGTGGGAGTAGTAGTACACAGACACTGGGTAGTAGGATACTATAGTATTGGACCTATAAGTACCCCCGTCTTTGGCCCGGAACGTCGTACTGGAGGGCTTGCAGCTGGAGTGGATGAGGCCCAGGAATTACTAACCTGGGGACTGGTACTCTGGTCTCCCTCGCCTTCCAAGGCGGTCAGCAGTAGCTCCCCACACACCCTCACTCCCTCAGTACCTCCGACAGCCCTCCCACACCCAGTGACTGTCAGTTCAATAGTATTATTGGGCTTCCCTTTAAGCAGTACCCTTCCTTGACCACCTGTATAGACCCTTCACATGCTATTCTGTAAATGGGGTGTAAGGGTTAAATAATTATGCCGTCACAATATTTACCCAGAGAATAAAATAGCAAATGGAACTCAAAGAAAGAGACACACACAATGATCCCAATTAAAACTATGTTTAGTGAAGCCTGGGCAGATTATACATTACAAAGTTAATGTCTAATCATATGGCACCGTGTGCTCTTGTAACCAATGTAGGGGAAGCTCTTCCCACCATAGGCACCGAGTGCTCAATACATTAAACCACCCCGCTTGTACTGGGGGAACCCAGGCATAGAACGTAAACACTTTGGGAGTCTCAGAATCAAACAGTCAATAAATCAATAACAAAAATAACCAATAAATGTGGGCCCACGTTATCAAAGAAAACCTAACCTAAGCCGGCTTAAATTGTTTGGGGTACCCCTTAGACACTGGTGATTAGCGTTCACTTCAATGGACGTTGCTGTTGATACACACGTGGTACTGTTAGTACTTAGCCAAGATGGCGGACCTACTCTTGTCATGACAAGATGGCGTCTGCAATCCGCGAGCACGGCCAGCAGGTTGGGCGAACAGCAGGCAGTGGTTAGCGGGCAGAGCGTGCTGTATGGCGTCCTCTATTGGTGGGAAGAGGCGTCCTCTGTATCGTCTGGGAACCGTCCACCGCTGCTGTTGCTGACTTGCTTCCGTCGCGCGAGCTAATACTTGGTGCTACCTTAAACACAGCTAAGCTTTGGGTCTCGGCGCACCCTCCTGCTATTCGGTTATACTGTTAACGCAACGTGGCTGGCTACACCACCGGTCTCTTCAGCGCCTCGCGCCCGGTAGTCTACTCAAGTCAGATGGAGCCGTTAGCGGCATGCTAATATACCTCACACAGTAACGACTATAACCCGATAACGTTAGACGTTAGTCTCGTTAGCTTAGACGTTAGTCCTTGGGTTCGGTTTCTCTTACTCACACACTATCACGGATACTTCTAGGATAACCCGTCACTAGCAAGTATGTCTCATCACCCGTCGCTCGCTCCGGCGGGGCTCTCTGGCTTCACTTCTTCAACGGGGCTATTCCAAAGCACCTCCCGTTGTAGCTGCGACCGTTCACGGCCAAATCCAACGCCGAAGAGAACTTCCTGTTCCCCTCACCTCCAGGTGATTCACCTCTTCCTCGTTGCTTGCTTCTCTCCACTGCTCCGCCTGCCACCACTGCATTCCGCCCCCTGCTGGCAACCTCCACCGGTCCCACTCAAAGACCGCTCCAGAAAGGGAAACAAAGACTCAATGTTATTGCTAGTAATCCATACTGCATCTGGAGAGGAGTAGCACCTCACCTCGTCGTTAGACTGGGCGAGCTATCCAAAGGAACACTGTCAGTCTATCCAAAGGAACACTGTCAGTCTATCCAAAGGAACACTGTCAGTCTATCCAAAGGAACACTGTCAGTCTATCCAAAGGAACACTGTCAGTCTATCCAAAGGAACACTGTCAGTCTATCCAAAGGAACACTGTCAGTCTATCCAAAGGAACACTGTAAATCACACGTTATACACACACAGGGAAAGTAACAGTTAGTTAGCACTACTGAATACTTTGTAGAATATTCAGGCTGCTACATGTGCATGACTGTTACTCATTATATCCAATATATATATATATTTTTTTTTAAGTTCCTCATCAGGTCCTTCCGATGTTCCCTGCAGTGTATTATCATGACATGCTGCTCAACCCCTTCCTCCTCCTGACAGTATTCACATAAACCTGAGGGATGTTTTCCTATAACCTGTGACGTGTTGTTTAGTAAACTCTGTGTCCCATTTATCAATCTTAAGGCACACGCAGTCTTCTCCAGAGTCAGAAGAAGAAGATAGATACCATTTTCCTCTCTGTCTGTTCAGTAGAAAGCTATCTGGCAGCAAGCTAGCTTAGCTTAGCACAAATTAATGGAAGTAGATACAGACCAGTTAGCTTGGCTGTTGGCCATAAACACCTCTCCCGGAGTTTTAAGCTACATAGGTAGGCTAGTCATCTGTATCCACTTCCATTAAATTGTTCTAAGCTAGGCTAGCTTGCAGCCGGATAGCTTTCTACTGAAAGCACAGAGAGGAAATTGGTATCTATCTTCTTGTCTGACTCTGGAGAAGACGGTAAGTGAATTTCCCATAATGTTGGCGTGGTCGTAATAATAATAATTAATAGTTAATTTGATTTATATAGCGCCTTTCATGAGACCCAAGGCACTTTACAATTAAAGGTGACATGCATTATAAATGTCATTTTTGAGTCTCTAGCATTGTATTATAGTAATAGGAGTTAGTATCAATGTGTTTTGTGTCAAAACACCATATTGGCGGATTGCTCTGATTCAGCTCAGACCATTTCCTACTAGATTTAATTAGGTCATCCTGATTTGAGGCATGTCGTGACGTCACCGGGGCCCTGGGTAAGCGGACAGTGATGCGATTGGCTCTGTGGTTGGAGCTAATGCCCGCCCACAATCTACCTCTACACAGCGAGTGGAAACCACTTCCTCATACTGCGGAGGCAGAGTGAAACCCGACACCTCTGCATGCACTCTGAGGGAGAGAGAGAGAGAGATAGAGAGGGAGAGAGAGAGGGGGAGAGAGAGGGAGAGACAGAGAGAGAGAGGGAGAGAGAGAGAGAGAGAGAGAGAGAGAGAGAGAGAGAGAGAGAGAGAGAGAGAGAGAGAGAGGGAGACCACTGTGCAAACACTCCGCGCGCAGGTCCCCCCCCCCCCCCCGCCCGCAGAATGATACAGAGGGAGAGAGTGAAAGAAAGAAGAAAGGAAGAGAGAGGGAGGGAGGGAGGGAGGGAGGGAGGGAGACCACTGTGCAAACACTAGGCGCGCAGGTCCCCCCCCCCGCCCGCCCCGTGGAGAGCAGAATGATACAGTGAATCCTCCCTCTCTCTCTCTCCCTCTCTCTCTCTCTCTCTCTCTCTCCCTCTCTCTCTCTCTCTCTCTCTCTCTCTCTCTCTCTCTCTCT
Source organism: Notolepis coatsorum (assembly GCF_963971535.1). Classification (NCBI taxonomy): domain Eukaryota; kingdom Metazoa; phylum Chordata; class Actinopteri; order Aulopiformes; family Paralepididae; genus Notolepis; species Notolepis coatsorum. The sequence continues at coordinate 78,888,713 of NC_140177.1, read as the reverse complement.
CTCTCTCTCTCTCTCTCTCTCTCTCTCTCTCTCTCTCCCACCCCCCCACCCCCCCTATCTCTCTCTCTCTGTCTACCAGTCGCAGACTGTGTGGGCTGACTGTCACTCAAAGTGCTTATGGGCGGAGCCAGGCCATAACAGCCTGAAATCCTGAGGCTGAAAAATTATGGTTTTGAGTACTTGATTAGAAATATAAAACAATGCATTTTCTTGAAAAAAACCTTACAGATGTCTTCAATCGACTCACAGGAATTGTGTAAAGTTGCCCAAATAGTGCTAGGAATAGCAATGCATGTCCCCTTTAAGTAAAAAAAAAAAATGACCTCCTCTGATGTTGATCTTATTCTGTAAAGTGCTGTCTGCCCTTTACCTCTCTGTCCCAAAATCTCAAACCTCTTTTCTTGATGCTCCAAACAGAACTGTTGTGTCAGAGGAAAGCAACAGTTGTGGAGGATCAAGACAAGAGGACAGGGTTTGAGATGGGTCCATTCTTACCATTTCCCCCATTATAATAATAATAATAATAATAATGGATTGGATTTATATAGCGCTCTTTGTGACACCCCAGAGCGCTTACAGAGTCCATTATTCGTTCATACACAGTCATTGCCTTCCTTCATATTATTTCTTGTACTTCTGCGTTACTCATTAGAACTGGAATCTCTATTTGTTCTCTCTTTTTACTAGGGATGTCCGATATTATCGGCCTACCGATATTATCGGCCGATATCGGCATTAAAATGTGATCGGAAAATATCTGTATCGGTTTTCAAAAAAAAAAAATTTATTATAATTTCTTTTTACATTTCTATAACCTTTATTTACCCAGGCAAGCAAGTAAGAACAAATTCTGATTTTATTTATTGTCAAAAGTATGCATAATGTTGTGTTAATTCCACAACAAGAGATATGTAATGTTAATTACCTGAAATTATTCCATTTTTGGGGGGGGGGGGGGGGGGGGAACCCTGCATATATCGGTATCGGTTGATATCGGTTGATATCGGTATCGGAAATTAAGAGTTGGACAATATCGGTATATCGGTATCGGTAAAAAAGCCAATATCGAGCATCCCTACTTTTTACTCTTGCTTGGCAAGGTTCCCCAGAGTCTGCTCTGGATTTTGAGTGTCCTCCTCCATGTGCAAAGGTGCCTGCACGTTGGTGTAGTGGTTAACAGCTAGAGCCGTGTTGCCAGTTACCCAGATGGGGTATCTCCCGGGCCTTTCTGTGTGGAGTTTGCATGTTCTCCCCGTGCTCGCAAGGGTTTCCCCTCCCGATAAGATAAACCCAATGGAAAAACATGCACAACAGATCGCTACAGGGGCGTCGTTCTTCGTAGCTTCGAACTATTCGGTACAGCCCTAGCATGTTTTGATATTGTCAATTATCTCACTTTTACTAGGTGACTTTTACTGTGACTAACGAAGGGTTATGTATATAACCCAGTGGACGCAGGCAAATACTGCGGCATGGTCATGCTGGACCTACAAAAGGCCTTTGACACGGTCAATCACTCCATTCTGATTGACAAGCTAAAAGCAATTGGTTTTGATAGTCTATCAGTGAGCTGGATGCAATCCTACCTTGAGGGGAGGGAACAGATGGTGGAGGTAAACGGTACCCTATCCCCCCCCCTCACAGTGAGCTGTGGTGTTCCACAAGGAAGCATACTAGGACCGCTACTGTTCCTAATTTATGCAAATGACATGTCGTCAGCTTGTGACTGCAACTTGTTCCTGTTTGCGGACGACTCAGCCCTGCTGGTCTCTGACAAGAACAAGTTACAGGTTGAAAAAACCCTCAGCTCGGAACTAGGCAGAATCTGCATATGGCTCGCTGATAACAAACTATCATTACACATGGGCAAAACAGAGTCCATTCTCTTCGGTTCAAATAACAAACTCAGCAAGACCGACGGCTTCTCAGTTACAGTGGGTGACAATATTGTCACAAGGAAAGATGAAATTACCTACCTGGGGTCCATCCTAGAGGCTAATCTCTCCTGTGACAAAATGGCATCCAATGTAATAAAAAAAGTCAACCAACGAACTCGATTCTTGTACCGGATCTCCTCTCTGGTAAACAAGAACACCCTGAAGACTCTGGCAGGAGCACTCATTCAGGGGTACTACGACTATGCTTGCACCTCATGGTACCAAAGCACCTCAAAGGCGCTAAAAACAAAATTACAAACATCTCAAAACAAACTGGTCAGACTACTGCTTGACCTTACTCCTAGAACCCACCTCACCCCTGCCCACTTCGACAACCTAGGATGGCTTAGAGTAGACGACAGAGTACAACAACTTGCAATGGGCCTGGTCTACAAGATACACTACACGACCAAGGTACCCATGTACATGTCAAAATACTTCCCAAAGGTCAGTGAATACCACGATCACAACACCAGAGGGAGCTCCACAAATCATGTCAAACCCAGATTCGGCTCAAATAAGGGACTAAACACGTTTCGCAATTATGCCACATCAATGTGGAACGCCCTACCCAAAGCTGTAAAGGAATGTGGATCACTACCCACTTTCAAAACCTCTCTCAAGGGACACCTACGGGAGACTGCAATTCAACACTGGCCCCTGTAAATATCCTAACCCAATCATTCCAACCCCCTCCAATGTACAGTCATTTACCTAGTATGGTTTTGTCAATAGTTCAATGTACAATTGTGTTTGTTTGTACAGTGTCTCCTCCCCCCCCCCTCAATGTACAGTGTTACTTGTTTATACAGTGTGCCCCCCGCCCCCCCCCAACCACCTCCAATGTAAATTACCCAGTATGGTTGTCAATATCCCAATGTACCCAACCCCCCCCACCCAACCTCCAATGTACAGTTTCTACGTCAAATGTATATACTCCCTTTTCTTGACTCCTTCTGTATCACAAACAGTACTGTATTTGCAAATCTGGTATGTCATAAATGTATAGATGTAGCAGTACTGACTATCTGTATGTCATGTATGTCATATATGTCTATATGAATTGAAAATGGGGGACCCTGATGGAAACAAGACAAACGTCTTTCTCAGGTCTGCATCCCCTTAACAATTGTATGTATTGAGCCGTACTGTATTGTACCCATTCTGCAATCTGTTAAATAAAGTTTTCATTCATTCATTCATTCTATGAGTTATGGTGCGCTCAGCACCTGTCTGCATATATCTCGCTTCAGCGTATATACACGAATAAAAAATTCCACCATGTAACTTTACAGGCCAGCATTCATCTGGCCACACCCCCATCCGCTTACCTACATAAGCAGGGGTGGGGCCACATACTCATCTCCTTCCCAACAAATTTCACCACAATGAAAAATCAAGGGCCGCAGCGGCGTCCAGGTGCTGAGCGCACCATAACTCATAGAACTGGGTTATATACATAACCCTTCGTTCTATGTTGTTATGGCTTGCTCAGCACCTGTCTGCATAACAGGGGCTGAGCGGAGCCATAGCCCGACGAATGTACCCCGCTGAGGCCCCCCACAACCATCAGACCGGGGAGGATCGAGCCCCCCCGACCCTCCCTAATGGACGATACCCCCCCTATTGGAGGTTCACGGGAGGGCGACGGATCCGACCGTGCGAAGAGGCACTCAAGCAACTCAACGCACAGGGTGAGCAGACAGTGGCTTGACCCCACGACTACACACACGCACAACCCGCATGCCACCCGGGAACGAACGGAAGGAACAACCTCGTTACTGCCCCCAGAAATCACGGGGTCAAGAGCAAACCCAACCCCGTGGCAAGGCCGTAGCAGCGGAGTGCGAAGGAAGACCCAGACCCACTGAAGGGACTGGATCCCCTGGAAAACGGGGGCCCGGAGAGGTCAATGATGCCAAGCATCAAGACCCCACCACTTAGTGACACCGCCCCCCACATCGCCAGCGTATTCGGATAAGGCTCCTCCAAGAGCGGGCCCTTTCCCCCCAATAGCACACCGCCTGGCACACTGACCCTGCAGAACAGGCAGTCAGCATGGCCGTAAGCACACAAAAAAGGTTAACCAACGGAAGCAGGCAGCGCACCGGGGAAACCAGGCAACAGGCTGTAACCTGAGCCTGGAGCACTGCGGACGAGACAGGCGCCAAAGGAGTCAGCTGAAAACAGCCCCCCCGGCGGAAGGGGCGTATGCTGGCGTTGTTGCATGACAAAGCTCCATTAAAAAAAAACACCCAGAGGGGTCAAGGCAGAGAAGGCTGACATGATTGGCAGACGTCATGAACGTGCAGGGGCACACTCAACCGGGTAACCCGGGAGTTGACACTGCTCCAACACACCAGGGAATCAACCACCCTCTTGGTACCGACGGTGGTTGTTCCTATAACCCCTCAAGAAAAAACTCCAAAACACACCTGCGGGCATACACTGGCTATACCGCAGTACAAGTGTTTCAGTTTTCAAAAAAGGGTTATCCCAGGCCTACGGTATCAACGAAACTTTACTTCGGACCGGGCCCGGCGGCACGGGAAGCACAGGGTTACCAGAGGAGGTCCAAGACCACCCCAACAGCCCCCTCTTCGCCACGCGTGAGAGAGGAGCGAAAAGAATGGAGAACCAGCCCTAAGCACACCGCACTTGGTATTCCCAGGCGGTCTCCCAACCAAGTACTAACCAGGACCGAACCTGCGTAGCGTCCGAGATTGGACGAGATCGGGCGTGTACAGGTTGGCATGGCCGTAAGCCATTACGATAGTGCAGAGTACAATATGTACCCAACAAAGGGTCTCCATAGCGCCTAACCCTGTGACACCCGGACCGACCCGGCATTTTTCCCCCCGAAAAAAGCACAAGTCCCTCAGGGTACCAGAACAGCAGATCTGCATCCCCGGCGGACAACGGGTTAACTGACCTGGACCAGCGTGACCAGACCAGTCCTGTGTCCTAACCACACCGACATGCCCACTCCAGAAGAGGGGGTAGGTATGCGTGTCGATCTAAAACATGAAAAGAGGGCGCCACCCAGACGGTCCCATTTGGACCGTGCTCAGTGGCCCACCCCAAGGGCGTGAGACCCCTCTACCTATGTTCAGATCTATTCCGTTAACATCCCCCAGATATGAACGAGAATTCATCGAGACAACCTAGTAAACTGGCGCTCGGAAGAGACAAAACTCCATCCCAGTTGCCCTATAAAAACGCTGTTTTAACAAGCAACCAAGGCGCACTTAGCCCCTGTGTGATTCTTTAACAGAAACACACCGAGCCAGCACTATGTATGCGTCGAGACCCAAACACATCAATGGATAGTCTAGCAAGACACCAAAACATTGTTCCTCCAAGTTGCCTGGGAGAACGACACAGAGCCGTCGTGCTTCATGTATCTTCCTCTTTTTATTCAAAAAAGAAAGAACACAGACTGACATGAATCCCTCGCGACGCAGCTGAGGGTAAAAATTGTTTACATTTTTACATCCCACCACCCTCCCATAGGGAGGAGACGGAAATCCCCAGAGAGACTTCCCACGCGAGCCGTATAGATTGAAAATAATATATTGCAACATTGAGCTATGTAATATTTGGGTTAGGGCTCTCCGAGGAGGAGGCACTGAACCAATACACACTCAATACTCGAATTGAATCGAATACACACACAATAGAGCAGAACTATTGTACTACATCACAACAACCTCCTAGACAAATTCCAGTCAGGTTTCAGGGCAGGGCACAGCACTGAGACAGCACTAGTCAAAATCTACAATGACCTGCTTCTCACCATTGACTCAGGTAGCTGTGCCATGCTCCTCCTCCTGGACCTCTCTGCCGCGTTCGACACGGTCGACCACTCCACCCTGGTCGATCGTCTCGAACACAGGCTAGGTATTGGGGGGTCTGCCCTAAACTGGTTCGCATCCTACTTGAGCAGCCGTTCCTTTTCGGTCAGTTTGGGTGGACACTCCTCCCCCACAGCTAGTCTACCGTATGGGGTCCCCCAAGGTTCCATCCTGGCCCCCATACTCTTCTCCATCTACATGCTCCCTCTGGCCGAAATCATCCAGAAACACAACATTTCATATCACTTTTATGCCGATGACTCCCAAATCTACCTTCCCCTCAACCCCTCTGACACAGCTAACCTAGACTCTCTTAAAAACTGTCTTAGGGACATAAAAAGCTGGATGGCCCTCAACTTCTTACAGCTAAATGAAAATAAAACGGAGATCATTTTGTTTGGCCCCCCCTCTTCCACCAAAACACTCTCCAACAGCCTAGGACAACTCTCCACCCACCTGAGCCTGGGTGTAATCTTTGACCCAGAGCTCAAATTCGACCGGCAGGTAAATGCCGTAGTCAAATCATGCTTCTTCCAACTCCGCAACATCAGTAAAATAAAACCAATCCTTTCACCCGTCGACCTGGAAACGGTAGTCAATGCATTCATCACTTCACGCCTTGACTACTGCAATGCCCTCTACACCGGCATCAGTCAGGCAGCCATGTCCCACCTCAAAATGGTCCAGCACTCTGCAGCTAGGTTCCTTACCGGCACCAGAAAGAGAGAGCACATCACACCAGTCCTAGCCTCCCTACACTGGCTCCCAGTCTCACTTAGAATAGACTTCAAAATCCTCCTCCTCACCTTTAAGGCACTATCGGGTGCAGCACCCCTATATATCACAGAGCTCATCACCCCCTACGCAGCACCTAGGTCACTAAGATCCTCCAACCAGGCTCGGCTGGTCCCCCCCCCGCACCAGACTCAAAAAGAGAGGCGATCGCTCCTTCAAGGCCGTGGCCCCCAAGCTATGGAACCAGCTTCCCCTGGAGATCCGATCTGCCCCCTCGCTGGAGACATTTAAGGCCCGTCTAAAAACCCACTTCTATTCCCTGGCCTTCAATAAACCCTGATTCTCCCACACCCTAACTCACACACTCCCATGTAATTTTATCCTGCCCCCTCCCTCTTGTATCTCTTCTTATGCTCCTCTGTCCCCTGTGTGCTACTGTACTTTGTGTTCCCCTATCCGTGTGTTGTCCTACTGTCCTATTCTCTGAATGTACTGTCTTGTCCTGCTGTGCCTTTTTGTATTTTTGTATTTGTGTATTTTATATTAGGACATTGATTTTAAAGTGGAAATGAAGCAGTGCGATAAATACATATTCATAGCATCACATTAGTATTTAGATAAGCCACAGAAGAAGTCACGTTATAAAAATAAGCAGTTTCTAAGAAAAAACGATTTGTTGTGTACATTTCTGAAGCATTTAGCATTATGGGCGCGGCCATTTTGTTGCTGACGTCATGCCACTGGTTGGGTTTATACACTGCTGGTTAGCTGCCTATAGTGAATGGGTCAGTCAGTAAATAAAATGTTGCCTACAAAACAACGGGACCGCGGTGGTTCTGTTTGTATTGCTCCTGGCTGTTCAAACTAATTTTACCATGTGAGAGAGAGGAAAGTTGGTTAATTTCCACAAACTACCAGTGAAAAAAACAGTGTTGTTGACATGTTGGCTCGGGCTGGCTGCACTCAGGCGGCGCGACCAGCCTGTTGGACAGGGAAGGAGGATCTGCAGAGAACACTTCATTGCCTCGGATTATGTTGTTGGGGTGGGATGTTTGTCCAGAAGACCACTAATCAGCTGAAGCCGGACGCGGTTCCCTCGGTCTTCGACAGACAGACCGGCGTTAGCTCTCGGGAGCGATCGCTAGCTAGTTGGCACCAGCCGGGGACCGGCGTTAGCTCTCGGGAGCGATGGCTAGCTAGTTAGCACCAGCCGGCGACCGGCGTTAGCAACCGGAGCGTCGCGGAGCATTCAGCCTGCTGGCTACCTAGACCCACTTCAACCAGCGTCGCGGAGCATTCAGCCTCGCTGGCTACACAGCTTGTCGGTGTGCTGGAGTCTGGAGCCAGCTACCGTTAGCTTGCAGAGGCTCCAGCACACCGACAAGCTGTGTAGCCAGCTACCGTTAGCTTGCAGAGGCTCCAGCACACCGACAAGCTGTGTAGCCAGCTACCGTTAGCTTGCAGAGGCTCCAGCACACCGACAAGCTGTGTAGCCAGCAGGCTGAATGCTCCGCGACGCTGGTTGAAGTGGGTCTAGGTAGCCAGCAGGCTGAATGCTCCGCGACGCTCCGGTTGCTAACGCCGGTCGCCGGCTGGTGCTAACTAGCTAGCCATCGCTCCCGAGAGCTAACGCCGGTCCCCGGCTGGTGCCAACTAGCTAGCGATCGCTCCCGAGAGCTAACGCCGGTCTGTCTGTCGAAGACCGAGGGAACCGCGTCCGGCTTCAGCTGATTAGTGGTCTTCTGGACAAACATCCCACCCCAACAACATAATCCGAGGCAATGAAGTGTTCTCTGCAGATCCTCCTTCCCTGTCCAACAGGCTGGTCGCGCCGCCTGAGTGCAGCCAGCCCGAGCCAACATGTCAACAACACTGTTTTTTTCACTGGTAGTTTGTGGAAATTAACCAACTTTCCTCTCTCTCACATGGTAAAATTAGTTTGAACAGCCAGGAGCAATACAAACAGAAACACCGCGGTCCCGTTGTTTTGTAGGCAACATTTTATTTGCTGACTGACCCATTCACTATAGGCAGCTAACCAGAGTGTATACACCCAACCAGCGGTATGACGTCAGCCATGACGTCAGCAACAAAATGGCGGCGCCCATGTTGAAAACAGGGATATTATATTATATTTTTCAGACAAATAAGATAGATTTCACATTTGATTATAGAACCCTGTCTTACACAAGGTACACAACAAACAAACTAGGATCACATTGCTCACTGCTTCATTTCCACTTTAAGCTTTGATTGTACAGCACTTTGGTTGGCTCTTGTGCTTTTAAATGTGCTATATAAATAAATTACTTGACTTGACTTAACTCCTCTTCGAAGTTCTACTCACCTTGACAATCTGAGGAGGAGGCTCTGAACTCTGAGGAGGCTCCCTCACAGGGAAGGAGAGTTTCGTGAGGAGGAGCTCTGACAACTCCCTGAAACAGATCCATCATATGGACCTGAACAACTCACGGAAGTCTTACCAACAGAGAAGCGCACAGTGACGTACTCTATGGCGGGGGAATTTCTGCGGTGCACACGCCCAATCTTCCAGGGCGTGGGACCAGGAAACTCCCCCCCCCCCCCCTCTTACCCTGTAACGTGCCGAACAGCAACGTGACAGGAACCTTGAAGGACAGGAGGTTTTAACCCCTGACCAATCAGAAAAGGGGAGGAAAGGATTACCAGTTCACCCCTTTACGACCCCACACCCATGATACGATGTAATGACAAAAAAGAACATGACACAGTCATAGTCAGCTACATGAAGTGTCTAACAGCTTCACACAGCTCATGTGCTAACCTGCTATCTGATTTTTACTAAGGAAAAAACACAGAATAGAGAGGGCCCCTTTAAGAGCCCCGATACCAGACTTACACATGTGCTTCTGTGGCCAACCTAACCCAGTTGTAGATCACAAGACACATACAACCCTTTATCACAAAAAAAAATGGCAAGTACACTCTTGCTACAGAGGAACGCCGTTTTTCATAACGAGAGAATACAGAATCCTCGATTATGTATCGGCCACAGGCCTTGCTAAGCACACACGATAAGCCCAGCGTTTCCGTTAGCCGGTAATTACCGGTATTTGACCGGCAAAATATGTTGAAGTCCGAATATTTAAATCTCCGGTGAAAATAATTCCTCTAAGCACAATTTTATTATTTGAATTGTATTAAAATCGGCTAAAATTAAATAGCCTATGCGATGAACGAAACAATAATTCCATTTTCAGTTTAATTGTTGCTTCACTCTGATAGGATGGCGCCGCTCAGATGTGAAACTTATTTTTCTTTTTTTTGAGCCTGCACGCTCTGGCCACCATAACGACAAACAGGTACACGAGGAAGAGAGAGAGATGGCGAAACAAGCTAAGCTTAGTAAATATTTCATGAAACCAAGCACAAGCAGGTCTAATAATGACAACGAAGATGAGTCTTCTGAACTTGAAGTCACAGAGACCGCTGACGCTGATGCCGTGGTGGCTCCCGCGGAAAAGAAACAAAAATGTCGAGCGTACTTTTACTATTAATTTATTGATTGAACCACAAAGAGCATCCCCAGTCTGCTGCTACCGTTGCGAGCCTCGCCTGTTCCAATGGGGATCTATTAAAGTCGAACCAGCAACTAAAGTCGCTGTTCTCGCAGCCGTCGCAGGTACAAAACGGATAGGCACAACGAGAGACGGGGTGAGTGAGTGTTGACATTTTTAATCATATGCAACTGTTGGTTGACTGCCGTGTCACATAGTAATGCATATTATTGATTATAACTAAATGTAGGCTATAATAACCTATAATGAAATTAACAAATGCGTTACACGCATGTGGCTCGTCCTCTCTGCATGTGGCAACAACCCGATTTGTATGGAGAGAGAAGCTATACCAGTGACAAGACAATTCACACACAACACGCGTCGTATCCTAAATGTATTGCAGCAACACCCGTTTTGGAAAACATTGTTATTACAAAACATTTAGAAGGGAAGGAAGAAGAAGTGTTTAAGGTCCGGTCGGGACCTTCCTACCGTGAGCGCAGGCCAAGCGAACTGCAATTTGGCTAACGGGGCACCGACGTTAAACACAGCATTCCTGTGTTGACGACGAGGGCAGCGTTGCTGCGCCACCCAGCCGCTACGGTTCTCCATGTTGACGCAGTCCTCGCCGGCCGGGCTCCCGGTAGATTCGACTAACATCCTCTGTCAAAGATGACGTCGTAGTCAGAGTGTTTAAGGCATGTTATAGTCACAGAAAACGTTCAACAGTGTAGCATTAAGCTAACAGCCATTCGGCTGATAGCAACAAGCTAACGTATACCAGCCTGGTAAACACAGCAAGCTAACGCCACAGCTAACAGCTGCGCAGCTAACAGTTGACTGGCTAACACAGTAGTCCACAACTAGCACGCAAGCTAAGCAGCTATCACCTGAACTGTATACAATGACATAACAAGCCACACTTCAGACAGGCCGCTGTCCCAATCCCTCCCCTAACAGGGAAAAGAAAAAGAAATGTCAGAACACAGTTGTCAACGGTGATCCAGACATACACGGGGCCCTTTGAGCATGGAACTTCCGATAAAGAAGATCCTATGCCCACATTTCCTCGTTAGGGTATACTTTCATTTGTATATGAAAGATGGGGCCTGCACGGGACAGAGAAGCATCCGCTCTAGAATCCTGGGATCACCAGGACCTAGCGCGGCCCACTAGAGTAGCCATCATGGGGGTCAGACCAAGATCCCCCGACCGCCGTTTAAGCCGAGCAGAGGACCCTAGCCTGGATTCGGCGTTTCGTAAATTGTTAGCCAACCCCCACAGCATCAACAACAATCAGAGCTCGCAAGCAAAACAGTACGTACCCAACCTGGAAACAACCGCTTCTCACAATAGTCGGTGCGTCCTACAGTCCAGCAGCCGCAGCAAGGAGGATTGTAGTTGGGAAGCATGTTAGCGGCGTGAGCTCCTAATACGAAAAAACCGTTGAAGGTCGGAATGATCCAGACACTCCAGTAACGAAGACAATATCGCCGTATTTTCTCGAAAATAGTGAGAGAGAAAATAAAGATATGATGTCAACGTATCTCCTTGTTCTTCTGTTTTCCTTTCCTCAGACTAAATATTTTTCTTCACGTCAAGTGGGCATGTGAGCAGCACTAAGCTTGTGATGAAATTTGAGAAGGAGATGAGTATGTGGCCCCACCCCTGCTTATGTAGGTAAGCGGATGGGGGTGTGGCCAGATGAATGCTGGCATGTAAAGGTACATGGTGGAATTTTTTATTCAGTGTATATACGCTGAAGCGAGATATATGCAGACAGGTGCTGAGCAAGCCATAACGACATAGAACTGAAATATGCCCAAAAAAAAAGGAAAATGGCCATAGGGACGTTTTTTAATCAAAGGGCAGCAGAGACAAGTGATACAGGGACACAGGTAAGGTCTTACAATGGCTTAGTGATTATAACAGTGCAGTTCAGCATTCAGTAACCCATACTTTTTGTGAATGTATTTTCACACACCTCAAAACCGTACCTAAGGAAAATTGGCTCAATTGCAAGAAAAGTAATAGACAGTTATGATATTACATTCTGCATAATTCATATGCAAAATATTGTGGTTCCCTGCTTTAGTCTGTTGACACATTTCTATACTAAAAATGCTTGTGTAGTCCTGTGTCATACCTAAATGTCATATAACTGAATTGTATAGAAACAACTCACCAAAAGTGAACAACTGATTTGACAAAAAAAAAAAAAAATCCACCAATTTTCTGGAGATTTAAACTGCTGGGGTCAAAAGGACCCCAAGGATAAAGGGGGTTAAGTAAATTCAAGTTAAAGGGGCAGTTCAGACTAAATAAAAACAAACAAACATATTTTCTCCTTTACCTGAAGTGCTATCTATCTATCCAGTTAGTTTTGATGTGATTCGCTTAGTTTGGGAGATACCTGCCATAGAGATATCTGCCGAAGTAGGCCTATATCAGGTACGCCTATTGCTTATTAACAGCGGAGGAGTGCGCCGAATGCTTCCGCGTTTTCCCTGATTGGCTGCGACACGCCCCGCGGCAGGCGCGGCAACCGCAGAGCTTGCAGCATTATTTAGCCGTAAACCGCCATGATTCTCATTCGAAGCTTAGCTCACCTGGCAGCGCGGCGGTCCTGCGGTCCGTTGGTTTCAAGTTCGAATCCCATCAATTTTTTTTTTTTTTTCGTGTATTCTTTCGCCGGTTAAGGTTAGGCATGGTTAAGGTTAAGGTTAAGGTTAGGCATTGTTTCGGAGTTGGTTAAGGTTAGAAAGGTTAAGTTTAGGCGCTGTTAAGGAGCTGGTTAAGGTTAGAGTTTGTCTTAGAGAATGGCAATATTCTTTCTATGGTTAAGGTTAAGGTTAGGCATGGTTAAGGTTAAGGTTAAGGTTAGGCATTGTTTCGGAGTTGGTTAAGGTTAGAAAGGTTAAGTTTAGGCGCTGTTAAGGAGCTGGTTAAGGTTAGCGTTTGTCTTAGAGAATGGCAATAGACAGCCTATTTCCGCACTGCCGCTCTCTCGCGCTGCCGCGGTCACATGGTCACATTGTCACATTCTTGCACTCCTCCGCTGTTAAAAAGCAACACGCATCAGGTACACAAAGGTTTTCAGACACGACACATGTTCCAGGTGCATTATTCTGACGTTTGACTTGTGTTGTTTTCCCAGCATCCCTGTATCCAAAAGGAGTCCCAGTACATCAGGTTTCTGTGCTGTGAGGATGAACACACGTTGTCTCTCTGGGTTTCCTCCATCAGAATAGCCAAGGTCAGTCACAACACTCTCCACTGCATTGTGAAAACAGGGCTCCCTAGAAACATGTATAAACCCACCCCTACCTTAAAGGAACACACCAACTTTTTGGGAAATGAGCTTATTTGCCATCTACCCTGGAGTTAAACAAGCAGATACATACCCTTTTATTCTCTGTGCATGCATTAGGTGTCAGGAACACCCGCGCCGTTAGCCTAGCTTAGCGTCATTCACTGGAAGTAGGTTCCTCCATGTAGCCTAGTTCACGAAACACACTCCAAATACAACTCCAAAACTTTCCTGTAAACATGTTGTGACCTGTGTATTTACCACATAGAGAAATACAAATGTTAAATTACCGGTAGACATTTTCGTTTTCTAAGCAGATACATATAAAATTTTTTATAAAAAAAGAATTGCCGAACCACTACTGCCTGGGCACAGTGATTTCATGCATCAGCTCAAAAGGCCCTTGTAAACGGGCGGCTGGGTGGCGCAGTGGGCAAGGCGCTCGCCACCAACGCAGGAGATACTGGTATCGAGCCCAGCTCTCTGCGTTGCTTCCGGCTTGGCCGGCCGTCATACTAACACAATTGGCAGTGTTAGAGGGTGGGAAAGCCGTGGGTGGGTCCTGGTCGTTGTAAACAGCGACTCCTACAGTTCGGTCGGGGCGCCTGCACAGCGAGGAAAGGATCTAAGGGGGGTAGTGTTACACCCTCTCAGTGAGAGTCCGCGCTGCCAGGTGAAAAGAAGCGGTTGATTGACTACACATGTGTCGGAGGAAGCATGTGATAGCCTCCACTCTACCAGACCGACTGTAGTGGGTAGGTGCACAGCGACCAGGAAGGGGATTGGGAATTGGCATAATGACTAACATTGGGATGGGAGAAAAACTGAGGAAAAAGGAGGGGAAAAAAGATTATATAAAAAAAAAAAAAAAAAAGACCCTTGTAACTTCCGCCAATAAAACCAATATGACTAGTAGCTAGCGACAGGACACGCTTTCATTGAGTGAAGTGGATATCATCAGATAGACTAGCAGCTAATAGTATCTTCTAGATAAATCACAACTTTACATTCAACTACTAGGAACTACTATCTGTGTGTCTGACTCCCACCTAAACAGACTACCTAAACACGCGAAAGGGGGATGCAGGGACCGCTGAGGATTATACTAGGATAGTCCAGCAAAGTTATGTCCTATTCATCAAGTCTCACAATATTAGCTAACATTAGACAGATGGAATACAGCCTTTCATCTAAAAACATAATACAACACTTACCACAGCCATGGTTGGCAGTGTTTCACTTTCTCCTCTGTGCGATGCCAATGGATGGGATGGCCGTATCCTTCAGAAAAAGTCTCATGGTTCTGGTTCTAAGTTCCATTTTTCACAATAGTCATCTTGTGCAAAATGCTCTGAGCAAACACGCTATGTTCAGAGCAAGTAGCCATAGCTTCATCCGGTCCGGATCTTTAGTTGGAATTCTATGAAACAAAAAATTAAACCCTGGCTTCGATTGTACATGATTGTAAAGTTGTGATTTATCTAGATACTATTAGCTAGTCTATCTGATGATATCCACTTCACTCAATGAAAGCGTGTCCTGTCGCTAGCTACTAGTCACATTGGTTTTATGGACGGAACTTACAACAGGGCTTTTGAGGTGATCCACAGGGACTGATGGCCAACTTCTACTACTGCGCAGTAGAGAGTGTACTCACGTACGGACTACTGGTGTGCAGGGAGCGAAATTAACTTTTTGACTCACCGGCCAGTGGCGGGTAGATGGGAAGAATCTACCCGCCAAGCATATTTCTTACCTGCCAAATTTTTTTTGATTAAAAAAAAAATATATATATATATATATATTTTATATAATTTTTTTTTTAAATAAAATATATATTATATAATCATACTTGTAGTTGTATTATCTGCGAGACATCGCCACCACGCAATAAGTCAAAATGCTCGCTATCTGCAAACAGCTCCACTGTCTGTGTGTACTCTAGTAGCCTCCAGCTCCAAAAAGGATTCTCCTGTGCTGCAGCGGGACCCTATACTAATACTCTACATTCAGCATGCAAGGATTCTCCGGCGCTGCAGCTGGACCCTATTGGTATAATGTTAGGGTTCTTTGGTCAAATCACATTCAACATGCCCTCAGCTACAATACGCATTGAATCAATGTTATAAGACATTGATATCAGGGGCTATCTGTAGCTACTGCTAGCCCGCTATGTAACGTTAAGACAATTTTGTTTACTGGGACATATAGATCTAACGTGAGCTAGCTAACGTGAGCTAGCTAACGTGAGCTAGCTAACGAGGGAACGGAGGTATTATGCACTCGAGTCGACTATTGCTGGAGCATTTGTTGATATCAGTAGCTAGCCAGCTAGATACTGTGGTATAATATAATGTTCTCATGTAAAGATATTCCCCTCCCCTGTGTCCCCTTACCTGTGCCCCCCCCCCCTCTCTGTGGAATAAGACATTCCCCTCCCCTTTCTCCCCAATCCTGTGCCCCCCCCCCTTTCTCCCCAATCCTGTGCCCCTCTCCCCAAACCTGTATCTGTTACAGGCATATGTTTATAGCCTGTGTTAGAGGGACACCTAGTGGTGCTTGACCAAATGTGATGTGTTGACATGCGCACTGCTGTAACCTCAGTTTAATAAAAGATATACTGAAACATGGTGTCAGAAGCGGGAGCTCCGAAAGAAATAAACGTATAAGGAATAAAACCACGCCATGGCGAGCAACAGCATCCCAGCGCCCGAGGGCATGCGCATGTCTGGGGATTTGGCGAAGAACTGGGATGTTTTCAGGGCAGAGTTTGATGATTTTTTGCTAGCTACCGGTCTGAATGAAAAGCCGAAGCCAGTTCAAGCAGCCACGCTGAGACGGCTAATGGGAAGTGAGTGCCGTCATGTTTATACACACAGCCTCGCGTTGACGGATGATCAACGTAAGGACCCAGATAATATTTTGCGCGCATTGAGGGATCATTTCAAGCCGGCGAAGAATGTGATCTATGAAAGATACATGTTTGGATGTTGCAAACAGGAGACTGATGAGCCAATAGACTGTTTCCTGACGAGGCTAAAGGAGAGAGCGTCAGCATGTGAATACCGCGCACTGAAGGACGAGCTGATTCGGGACAGGCTTGTGCTGGGTGTCGCAAATGAAGGCACCAGGAGGCGCTTACTGCGGGAACGTGAGTTAACGTTACTAGCGGCGACTGAAATCTGTCGGCTCGCTGAACTGACCGAGAGACATATAAGGGTGATGGCCCCGCCAGCGCAGACAGACAGTGTGAATGCCGCTGACAGACAGAGCGAGAGGCGCGCATTTCAAAGGAGGGCGGCGCCAGCGGAGAGGGAGCCCCAGTGGAGCTGTAAATATTGTGGGGGGAGCCACAAACGGGGCAGAGAGCAGTGCCCAGCCTATAGTAAAACCTGCCGGATATGTGGCATAGCAAATCACTTTGCCAAGGTATGCCAGGCTGGTAGCAGGTCTGACAGAGTAAAAAAGATAAATGTGCTTGAAGATGATGACAAGAAGGGGGAATACTCAGATACAGATGATAGACTGTTTCAAGTCACTGAATGTGTAAATACTGCAAAGGCCCAGCAGGGGCGCAAGTGGTTTGTGAATCTAAGCCTAAATAAAAAAAAGCAGCAGTGCCAGCTGGACACAGGCTCTACCTGCAATGTCATGGGCCGCAGGATTAAAGAGAAGCTGTCACCCAGAGCGGCGCTACACCAGAGCACGGCCAGGTTGAAACTATACTCTGGGGAAATCATGCCATCATTGGGAAAATTTCACACTGAATGTGTCATCCGCGGAGAAAAGCACAATCTCACATTTGAGGTAGTCGACACCGAGCAGAAGCCTCTTCTCGGGGGGAGCACGTGCGAACGTCTGGGCCTCGTGAGCTTCACGGTTCCGGATGAACTTAATAAAGTTGATATAAGTCCACCTATGCCCCTCACAAAAGTTCAGCTGCTGAGAGACTATCATGATGTTTTTAATGACCCAATCGAGTCGGTCCCGGGAGTGATACACTTTGAGCTGGATCCTGAAGTGGTGCCGGTGCAGTGCGCACCAAGGAATGTCCCAGTGGCTCTGAAGGAGAGAGTCAAGGAGGAACTTGACAGACATGTCAGGGTCGGCAACATCACGCCTGTGACTGAGCCCACACCATGGATAAGTAACATGGTGACGGTGGCAAAGCCAGATAAAATAAGGATTTGTATCGACCCGAAGCCTCTCAACCAAGCGCTGCGGAGGTCTCACTAACATATGCCTACACTGGAAGATGTGTTGTACAAGTTGCCAAAGGCCCGCCTCTTCACACTGGCGGATGCTCGCGATGCCTTTTTACAGTGCAAACTTGACGACGAGAGCAGCCGTCTGACGACCTTTTGGACGCCGTGGGGTCGGATGAGATGGCTCAAGCTCCCTTTCGGAGTCTCTGTTGCGCCTGAGATATATCAGCGCAAACAACATGAGCTGCTAACGGGCTTGGCCGGTATCGAACCGATCGCTGATGACATCCTGGTGGTCGGATGTGGTGATACGGATGCCGAAGCCGAACTGGACCACGACAAAAACTTGAGTGCTCTCATGGAACGATGCAGAGCAGTGGGACTCAGGCTGAGTGAGCGCAAGCTGCAATTCAAACTCAAGGCCGTACACTTCCACGGCCACATACTGTCTGCGGAGGGACTGAAAATTGACCCAGAGAAAACACGTGCCGTGCTGGAAATGCCGACGCCCACAGACGTGAAAGCGGTGCAGCGCTTTATTGGATTTGTGACGTATCTAGCAAGGTTTCTGCCAAAACTCTTTGAGGTCTGTGAGCCGCTCTGCAGGCTCTTGGATAAAGACGTCATGTGGCATTGGTTGCCAAAACACGAAGATGCGGTGCGTGAAGTGAAGCGAATGGTCACCAGCACACCTGTACTCAAATATTATGACATCACAAAGCCTGTTACGATCCAGAGCGACGCCAGCATGACCGGGCTGGGGGGCTGTTTGTTGCAAGGGGGACAGCCCGTGGCTTTCGCCTCGAGGGCACTGACGCAGACAGAGCAAAACTACGCTCAGATCGAGAAAGAGTGTCTGAGCATAGTCTTCGCCTGCCAGAGATTCCACCAGTACCTATATGGCAGGAACACTATCACTGCAGAGACTGACCATAAGCCGCTGATCACAATATTCAAGAAGCCCCTCCTGAGTGCACCGAAACGTCTCCAGGGTATGTTGCTGCAGCTGCAGAACTATAATCTTGATGTGGTCTACAAGCCTGGCCCCGAGATGTATGTCAGCGACACCCTGAGCAGGGCCACCCTGCCGTGCCATGGGTCTGACACCCCGTACGTGCAGCATGCTGTGTGCGCTGTGGACAGCACCCAGGCAGAGTATTCACAACTGGACCAGGCGCAGCACCTGAATGTTACAGCTTTTAGATTTGGCCAGATTGTGCAGCACACAGAGACAGATAATGTGCTCCAGGAGCTGGCGTCTGTGATTCTCAGTGGCTGGCCAGACTTTAAAGAGGACACCCCACTGGCAGTGCGGGAATACTGGCCCTTCAGAGACGAGCTGAGTGTTCAAGATGGGGTGTTATACAGGGGACAGTGTGTCATTATACCAAAAGCCATGAGGTCTGAACTGCTCAAACGCATACACACTAGCCACATTGGTGGGGAGGCATGTTACAGGCGGGCCAGGGATACCCTTTTCTGGCCAAACATGAGAGCGGAAATAAAGGACTTTGTGGCAAACTGCTCCGCATGCAACGAGTATGCACGAGTCCAGCAGAAGGAATCTATGATGTCGCATGACATACCAGCACGCCCGTGGCAAGCAGTAAGCATGGACGTTTTCTCATATGCGGGAAAGGACTATCTTATCATTGTAGATCAATACTCAGACTTCTGGGAAATCGATCATCTGCCGGATCTGTCTGCTGACACACTCATCACACGATGCAAAGCTCAGTTTGCACGTTATGGACAGCCAGACAGGGTGATCTCAGATAATGGCCCACAGTTTGCATGCGAGCGGTTCAGGAGGTTTGCAGCGAGCTGGGGTTTTTCCCATGTCACGTCTTCACCCCGACATCCTCAATCCAATGGCAAGGCGGAGTCGGCCGTTAAGATTGTCAAATCACTCTGTAAGCGGGCAAAATTGGATGGCACGGATACATGGTTGGCCATCCTTCACTGGCGTAACACACCCACCGAGGGGATGGACAGCAGCCCGGCCCAGCGCTTAATGGCACGCAGGCTCAAGACTTCACTGCCGGTCACAGACAGCCTGCTTCTACCACGGGTGGTGGACGGAGTAGCAGAGAAGCTGCGGTGGAAAAGGCGGATCGCAAAATCATTCTACGACACGGCTGCCAGGGACCTTCCAGAGCTTAATGTTGGAGATCACATAAGGATGAAGCCTCTGCCCGGTGATCGCACAGGGAGGTGGCGCCTGGGCCAATGCCTCCAGAGGGTCGCTCCTCGCTCATTTGTGGTGGATGTGGACGGCACACACTACAGACGCAACCGAGTGGATCTGCGTGTTGCGGAGCGCTCAGCCCAAGCACAACAGTCGGACATACTACGGCCGGAGCAAAGCAGTCCTGACCAAGCTCATGTCACTGGAGTGACAGCCTCTGCCGGGACGCAGATTGTCCCAAGTCAAGGGGAGGTAGGTGGCGAGGAACATCCCTGCACGCCACACGCACCGAGGACACCGGTGACGGGCGTGACGACAAGGGGTACTGACACGGCAGGCCATGGTGTCTACTCACGGAGTGGCCGCCTGTCACGGCCACCACAACGACTGGACTTGTAATTTTTTTTTTTTAGAGTAAAGTTGGGCAATGTTATGTTAGAATGTCATCGAAGTAATGTTATTATGATGACTGGACTTTGAAAAAAGAAAAAAAAGAAACAGTTGGGCAATGTTATGTTAGAATGTCATTTGAAGTTGTGATTGATAAACAAGATGCAAGCATATCATTATTTGCAAACAGCTAAAGGAAAGGAGATGTTACAGGCATATGTTTATAGCCTGTGTTAGAGGGACACCTAGTGGTGCTTGACCGGATGTGATGTGTTGACATGCGCACTGCTGTAACCTCAGTTTAATAAAAGATATACTGAAACAGTATCCCCCCCCCCCATTTTACCTATCAAATGGGACCACATCCCCCCCTTGTTAACTATATAAGTCTCCTCCCGAGATCAATCCAGGTCTTTTACCTGGGTCATTTCAGCTGATCACCTGGGGCGAAGCCCTTAGCCATTCTCTCTTCTGTACTATACTGTTTGGTTAATAAACCTTGTTATTATCCAAACCTCGGTTGACTGAGAACATTCTTCTTCAGGATATCCCTACTAACTAACCACGTCTATCCTGCCTCCGAGGATCTCTACTCCACCCAAGGCACCACTGTAACAGTCCAACACTGAACCTGCCACTTCGACCATGCCTTGAGTGGGATTCAAACCCCGGTCTCCCGCACCGGGGGCGACATCACAGACCTTTGCGCTGGGAAGGATATCCCTCTCAAGGCATGGTCGAAGTGGCAGGTTCAGTGTTGGACTGTTACAGTGGTGCCTTGTATAGTGAAACCCAAGGGGTATGGCATGAGTGAGACAAAGTTACACGTTATAAGTCACATAAAGCTAGTTTTAAATAGGATTCTAATCAATTGGATAGATTTGATCTAAAAGCTAAAAGAAAGAATCAACCTTTCTTTAGAGATAATGAATAAATGCAGATAATGTTTAAATAAGACCAAAATCATGCCTCCTCTTTTCCACAGTAACATTGATGAGATATGTATATTGTGTGAGATGATAAAAACGAGAAGGACTAGCTAATGTTTATTGAGCACACATGCAGTCAAAGAGACTTCACCCAGACGAAAAGAAAGGGGAGGGGAATGTCTTATTCCACAGAGAGGGGGGGGCACAGGTAAGGGGACACAGGGGAGGGGAATATCTTTACATGAGAACATTATATTATACCACAATACCGTTAGACAATGCCTCGTCATGTATTAAACTAAAAGTGAATAGTTGACTGGGTCATTGTTTAAACAGTAACGGTAGCTCATGGAGGTCCGGTCTAGACTAGACGCAGACTGCCTCTGTGTTTGTTGATACGAGCAGAAGCCAATAGTATCCCGCTGCAGGGCTGGGCGGATATGACTCGTTGCCACGGGTTCTTTCAAAATAAGAGTATCATACGAACTGAATGCTGCTAACTGCCGGAGCCATCGATATTATGACTGGAACTGCGCTTGGAGCGAAAATGAGACCCGCACTGATTTTCAAAATAAGAGTATCGTTATGAACTACACGTCTACACGCCACACGGCGGGCAGACCCCCCAGTGGCAAGCGCCAAAGGTAAAAACTGAGCGCCCCTGGCGGGCGGCGGGCTTTAATTTCGCCCCCTGCTGGTGTGGTTTACTGGCTGCACCAGGGCAGAGAAGGAGGCCCTCCACAGAGTGGTCAAGGCTGCGAGGAGGATCACTGGAGCTAGCCTCCCAGATATCTCCACAGTCTTTACCTCCCGCTGCCTAACTGTGAACCGGACTTGCATTGCTGCACTATAAATATTTCATCCTTTGCAAGTCCTTCCATCAACTCACTGGACTGAAATATTTATATTTATTAATTTATTTGCACTAGCACTAAATGCACTTGGGACAATGATGGTATGTTATATATTGAGAACATTGGGACATTGATACTTTATTACTATATTACTATTATTATTGACATTATTATTTTGCACATGCTATATCTTATGTTGTATGCCAGTGGTGATGTTCCTAACACATTTTCGTTGTACCAACAATGACAAATAAAGATCTATTCTATTCTATTCTATGCGTGAAATCACTGCGCCCAGTGGTTTGGCAAAAAAAGGTTCAGAGTATGTATCTGCTTAGAAAACAAAAATGTCTCATTTAAAATGTGTATTTCTCCACGTGGTAAATACACAAGTCACAACATGTTTACAGGAAGGTTTTGGAGTTGTATTTGGAGTGCATTTTGTGACTGTTGGGAACTAGGCTACATGGAGGAACCTACTTCCAGTGAATGATACTAAGCTAGGCTAACAGTGCGGATGTTCCCTACGCCTAATGCATGCACAGAGAAGAAAAGGGTATGTATCTGCTTGTCTAACTCCAGGGTAGATGGCAAATAAGCAAATTTCCCCAAAAGTTGGCGTGTTCCTTTAAAGGAAGACACCCAACATTTTGGGAAGTACACTTATTTGCCATCTTTGCGTTGGTTTTTCAGTTATTGTAAGTTGTATTTCTTCACTTTTGATGGAGCTAGATGAACTGCTCCCTACTGCTTCCAGTCCTTGCGCTAAGTGAATTTGGTGCATTTTGTTTTTATACAAGCTAAGCTAGGCTAGCCTGCACCTGGACTTCTCTCTAGAGCTACTGGGTACGCAGAAGAAACCGATGTAGACTCTGGGGAAGATGGCAAATAAGTGTATTCCACAAAATGTTGGAGTGTTCCTTTAACCCTGACCTTATCCTCATCGGACCTCACCCCACACATTAGTTAACTGCCCCACTTTAAAGTCACCATGAAATGGCTAGCAGAATGCTATTTGATTCCATGCGTTTCCTGTAAAAATAGGAAGCTAGGGAGGGACTTTGATTGGCGTTTACAGTAGCCAATAGCACTGAATGTGCATTACGGTCGACCCATTAGCTATCAAGCTAATGTTAGTGACTCTGTACTGAGCTCTGTTAAGGAAGGACAGGACACACTCACTGAGAAACATTGCTTTATACTGAAAACTAAGGTAAGCCATTTTAAGTTTATTAGTGAATCTTAAAAGTGAGGAACCAGCTGACTTGATTAAAGGGGCGTGTTTAAAACAGCCATTTTGTTTAGTTAAGTGCCCCCATTAAGGGACTGTTTCCTGTTTACTAGTAGCAACTGATTTGCTAAGTGAGCCATTAAGAGCCTGCCCTGTTTAAAAGCAGAAGTCCAGACTGTGTTGAAATCACTCTGTACTGAGCTCTGTTAAGGAAGGACAGGACACACTCACTGAGAAACATTGCTTTATACTGTAAACTAGGGTAAGCCATTTTAAGTTTATTAGTGAATCTTAAAAGTGAGGAACCAGCTGACTTGATTAAAGGGGCGTGTTTAAAACGGCCATTTTGTTTAGTTAAGTGCCCCCATTAAGGGACTGTTTCCTGTTTACTAGTAGCAACTGATTTGCTAAGTGAGCCATTAAGAGCCTGCCCTGTTTAAAAGCAGAAGTCCAGACTGTGTTGAAATCACTATGTACTGAGCTCTGTTAAGGAAGGACAGGACACACTCACTGAGAAACATTGCTTTATACTGAAAACTAGGGTAAGCCATTTTAAGTTTATTAGTGAATCTTAAAAGTGAGGAACCAGCTGACTTGATTAAAGGGGCGTTGTAACTGAGGGGTACAATTCCCTGACTGTATTGATAAGTATGGTATCATTAAACCACTACCGCTTTATGTACTTTAATTACTGGCCATACAGTACATGATATCTAAATATAATGAACACTTCCCACAATGAACCGGTTCTACACAAAGTTGTCTTTAAGTATTTATTGCAGCAAAAGGTACATAATACTTCTCTATTATACTTTGAATGCACTTGTAAGGCAAAGGAATGTGCGTAGGCAAATCAACAATGAATGTCCATTCTCTGGTTACGCAGGAGGTAATTATACAACCTGAATCTTAGGGAATTATATCTATGGTACACTAGTAATATATAGCGGGAGATACTGGAAGGGTCCCCCTGGTTGTAAGCCAGCAGGGGTAGAGGATCTGTCGGTAGTAGAGAGTCTGGTCAACGATGACTAAGGAGACTCCAAGTACAGGAGACGGTGCAATAGTCTCTTGATCCACAGACGAATACAGCTGTTCTCCGTAGACTGTAGCTCCACAGTGAAGAAAGCTAGCCGGCCTCAGGCTCTCTGAGGCGCCGACTCGACTTGGCTCCTCGCGGGGTAAATCCAACACGTGTAAGCGTCGGCGATTCTCCGCTCCATAAATCACAGGACCAAAGCAAATATAATCCAGCCGCAAAGGGCTATGTAGTCGTCGGGTAGATTAATCCAGTGTACATGTCCACACGGTTCTCGTCTAGGTCTCCTCGGGTGAAAGCGCCATGAAAGCAGCCCAGCCTGGATAAGAACTCTAGCTAATACGAGGAAGCGTTGGTGATGCTGGTCACTGTAGAACTTTAGCCGCACGATACACTATACACAAATAGACTATTACTGACTTAATAGAAATATGTCGCACTCGACGGTATAGCGCCAAACTCTGACAATTCAGTTATTAATTCACACGCGGTCTCAATGCTCTATTCTGGGGCCAAACAGGCCATACTTCACCGCACGTTGTATCGTGGGTGAGGCTTCAACTTATTGGGTAACTCTTGACTTCTGACTAAGACTAAGACTAAGTGCTTCTGTATTCACCTGCGCCATATTTATATGCACGGTGAACAAACTAGTGCCAGCCTCATTTCTGTCTCGTAGCCCTGGGCAAGGCCGGGCATGCACAGACATGTCTTGACGGTGACTTTGAACCTGACTCTGGAGGCACGGCTCTGGCGCCTGTGGACCGCTGTCCAATAGGAGAATGAAATATTATGGTCTGGGCTAAAGGGATATTCCGTGTATATGTACAAGGAATATACAAGGGATATCAAACGATATACAAATACTATGCAATATATATCAATAAATAAATATATATATTCGGTTTAATCTGATCCTTTGTAACAGCCGCCCCCTAATTAGTCCCACCTAATTAGGTAAGCAGAGACAGATTAACGGCACTGTCCACTACTCAATGTCTGTTGTGAGGGGTCGGTCAGTTCACAAAGTCATGGGGTCATGGTCGTCATCGATAGTATCGGGGAGCCTTGGCAGTTCTATTAGCCTCGCCACGGGTCGGGTGTAGATCCGCCCTTGGACGAGCACTTCGGCTGCTCGGACCTTTCCGTCGGCACCGGTGATCACTTTGCTTACGCGGCCAGCCGGCCACATAGCTCGGGGTAGTGACTGGTCGATAATCATGACGACTGTTCCTTCTGTCAAATTGTCTCTCTCTTTCACCCATTTCTGGCGGGTCTGTAGAGACGGTAGATAGTGGAGTAGGAAGCTGTTCCAAAACTTGTCAGCCAATACTTGACTGTACCTCCACATTCTTCGGCCGTTCGCTTCTTCAGGCCTGTACATTGTCTGTGGTAGCGCGGGGTCCAGCCGCCCCATCAAGAGTGTGTTGGGGGTGACTGGGTCGACATCTGCTACATCACTTGAGACGTAACCGAGGGGCTTTGAGTTCAATACTCCCTCGATCTCCGTGAGGACTGTCATTAGGACTTCTTCCGCCACGGTCTGGGCCCCAAGCACGGCGTACAGGGCTGTCTTTATTGAACGTACTTCTCGTTCCCAAGTTCCACCGAAGTGAGGTGCGTTCGGGGGATTAAACTGGAAGTCAATCTGGGATGGAGCGAGGTGGGTCTTAAGTTCTGGGCCCATAGCTTGGAAGCTCTCTCTCAGCTCTCTTTCTCCGCCTTTGAAGTTTGTCCCGTGATCAGACAATAATATAGACGGTTTGCCTTTCCGCGATGTGAATCTTCGGAAGGCCATAAGGAATGAGTCTGTGCTCATGGTTGGAAGGAGTTCTATATGCATCGCTCGGGTGGTCATGCATTTGAATACAATACCCCACCGCTTCTCGGTACCTCTTCCTTTCTTTATATACAGCGGGCCGAAACAATCCATACCGGTGGAGTGAAAAGGCTTGTCGCCGAGTCGGAGGCGACAGGGAGGTAGGTCAGCCATCCGGGGTATACTGGGCTGCGCTCGCCACTTACGACAGTCTAGACAGGTTCGCTGGAAGCGCCGCACTGCTTCTCTCCCTTGCAGTATCCAATAACGACGTCTGATCTCCGCGAAGACTCTCTCTGCCCCGGCGTGATGCACATCCTCGTCGTATTTCTTTATGATCAGCTCTGTGACCTTGTGTCGGCTGTTTAAGACTATCGGGTACTTGACGTCATCCGGTAAGTCTGGAGCTCTCCGCAGACGACCACCCACTCTGATGAGACCATGGGCGTCGCTCTCGGGGGCTAGGTGGAGCAGTCTGCTGTCTGATGGGACGGGCTTTGCTCCCTGTAGACAGTCTAGCTCATCGGGGAACGAGTCTCTCTGGGCTCGTTGTAGTAGAAGAAGTTCTGCTTCTTCGTAGTCAGCTGCAGTAATGTCAGTAGTGAGCTGAACCTCTGGGTGGTGCCACAGGAATGTCTTTAGCTGCGCACTCTCTAGGGTGAGGCAATCGTCTATGTCGGGGTCTGTGGAGACGAGTGTGTTCAATCCACAGAACATAGATTTCTTGTTTTCGGCCTCCTCTTTACTCGCTTCCCGTGGGGTGGGTGTAGGCCACTCTTCTTCCGGGAGCTTGAGGAACTCTGGCCCGTCACTGTATAGGTTGTGACGGGTGAGGTCATCCAGGGACATTCCCCGGGTGATGACGTCAGCTGGGTTGTGTTTTGTGTCCACATACCTCCAGCTTGCTACTTCTGTTAAATCTTGAATCTCTGTGACTCTGACTCCCACGAAGACCTTGTATCTGCACGAATCAGACCGGATCCATGTGAGTACTGTCGTGGGGTCTGACCACAAGATTGTTCTTTGCACCGGAATGGTGAGTTCACGTTGGATTAATGTGGCGAGTTGCGCTCCTGCTAGGGCTGCGCAGAGCTCTAGACGCGGGATAGATTGTTGCTTTCGTGGGGCTATTCTTGAGCGAGCCAGGATGAAAGCAGTATGTATTTCTCCTCCCTCCTCTCGGGCACGCAAGTAGGCCACCGAACCGTAGGCTACTTCGGAGGCGTCGCTGAAGACGTGCAGGTCCATCTGGCACGTCTCCGGCCTCACTGTGGGTGGGAAGTAGCTGCGGCGTATGTTGACACCTGGGAGTGAGCTGAGTTCCGTCTCCCACTCTCTCCATGTGGATGCAAGGTGTTCGGGTATGGGGTCGTCCCAGCCCTGGTCCTTGTCCCATAACGCTCTTACAATCATCTTTGCCCTGGTGGTGTAAGGTAGAATACATCCCAACGGGTCATATTGTCTGGCGAGTGTTCTGTATACACTCCGTCTGGTGGTCGGTAGTGCAGTCGACCTTCCCTGCTCCTTGGTCAGGGGTGTGTGTTTATAATGGAGCGAGTCTGTTTTGAAGCGCCAGACTAGTCCTAATGTCATTTCTTGGGCTTCTCCTGGGATGGTCGCCATCCAGGTCTCGCTGCTTGCTGCCTTGTCCTCGGGGGAGAGGCTGCGCAATACTTGCGGGTCGCTGCTGGCCCACTGCCTGAGATCAAAGCCGCCTTTGATCAGGGAGGCGCGGAGCTTGAGTAGAAGGGCCTTGGCTTCTTCTGGCGTCGAGACGCTTTGCAGACAGTTGTCCACGTAGAAACTATTTCCTACACTTTGTCGGACCTCTTCATCAGCTGCTGGGTCCTCTGCGACGTGTTTTTGCAGTGCAAACGTAGCACAGCATGGGCTGCATGTGGTTCCGAAAGGGAGGACTTCCCATTGATAGATGGCTGGTTGCTCATCCCCGATCCTCTCTCTCCATAGGAACCGCAGCAGGGGCTTGTCCTCCTCCACTAGTCTCACCTGCAGGAACATCCCTTTGATGTCGCCGCTGATGGCCACCTTGTCTTGGCGGAAACGTAGTAACACGCCTAGTAGAGAGGGGCCGAGTGTTGGGCCGGGCAAGAGCTCTTTATTCAGATTTTGTGATCCGATCTGGTAGCTGCAGTTGAACACAATACGATCCTTGCCGTTGTGGTGGACTTTGTGGTGCGGCACGTACCATGATTCGGTCGTCTGATCGGCCTCTTTAATGTCAATTTTCTTTATGTGTCCCGCTGTGATTAGCTTGTTAATCTCAGCGCGGTACACCGTCTCTTGAGCGGGGTCTCTGGCTAGGCGCCGCTCTGTGTTCAATAGATACCGCTCCGTCGCTTCTTTTGGGGCGTGGAAGGTAGGCATACCCTCTCGCCTCAGGAGTGGAGTTGCGTATCTCATCACTCCGTTGACTTTGACTCTCTTTGTCCCTTGCTCGAGGAGGGCTATAGCGTAAATGTCTTCCTTGGAACGAATGTCTTTCTTTTCGTTCTTAAAGGGCATTGTCTCTAGTGTCCATAGCCTCTCGACATGCTGTAGGAGGGTGGTGTCTTCTTCTGTCACTCTGGAGTGGAGGCAGCTAGTGGCTGCTGTTCGGTTAAGAGACTTAGCGAGGGGGCCTTGTAATGTCCATCCTAGGCGGGTCTCGACTGCTGCAGGACAGCCTCTGGGCCCTGTGTGGACCCGGTCAATCGGGACTATGAGGTCTGCATGGTCGGAGCCTATCAGCAGGGTCGGGGTGGCACCGTCTGTGAGCGGTATAGGTAGTTGACGCAGGTGCACATATTTATCCATCAGCTTGGCGATGGGGTAGGTGTACTGCGACAGGCCTATTTCTTGGCTGGTGAAAGCATTAGTAATCCTATACCGTCTCTCTGGCTGCCCGCTTGCTGCGATAGTGAAGGAGACATTCTCGCCCTTTATCGTCTTTAGATCTCTTCTTATTGTCCGAATCGTCATCTGGTTTTCGCTCCCCCGCAGCCCCAGCTGGGCCGCAGCGGACGCGAGGAGAAGGGTCTTCTCTGACCCGTCGTCAAGGACGGCGTAAGTGTCCATGACCTTGTCTTGGTAACTCAGTGTTACGCGGACCACCTTTAAGAGCACCCGGGCGCCCCCGCTGCTGGCGGGGTCAATGTACATAACACTTGCCTTTGTGCTGCTTGAGGGTGCAGGCTTTCTTCTGTTACTGTCGTGTAGGACATCTAGGTGGGCTTCGTCACACCGACTACACCTCTTCTTTAAGTGGCAATCGGCTGCCATGTGACTGCGCGCACATCGGTAACAGCGTCGGTTGGACTTTATCCATTGACTCACCTCGTCGGCGGTCATCTTCTTGAACGTGTCACATTGTGACAACCAGTGTTCCTTTTCGCAGTACGGGCACACCATCTTCCACTTCTCTTTCATCGAGGGGGTACTGTGGTTCTTGCTGCTCGGTACTGATTCTGATTGGTGCATGACGGTCACCAATCTTCGGCCATCGTTTGCTCTCCTAGGTCCCTCTCTGGAGCTTGGGGTGCTCCGCATGAACGTATCCAACCGTAGGCTGTTGACCTCTCTCGCCAGGAAGTCGGCTAGGTCTAGGAGGGATGGCTCGGGACTGTTAGGATCATGGTGGTCTCTTTGCCGCCTGAAGCGCTCTTGTCGGGCGGGCGGAAGCTTCTCTAAAATCCTCTCGACATTAGAGTTTGCGTACAGTTCGTGCATACCCTTTTCTCTTTGCGCCCCCAGCATCCCTACCAGGGATTGTACCTTGATAGACAGGTCATCTAGTGAGCGATTGTCTGTGGCTGGGGGTAGGCGGTCAATATGCCTTATCTCTTGTATTACGTAGTCCCATATGCGTCCATATCTTTGGTCGAGTGCTGCTAGAGCCGCTGTGTATGGGGTAGTAGAGGTGGCATAGGCCAGCGCTATATTGTGCGCTCGGGGCACCTTGAGGTGCTTCAGTAGGATAGCATACTTGTACGGTTCATCAGCTACATCGGACATCATTGTCTCTAAGCACATTCGTAGCTCCGTGTACTGTGCTCTGTTCTCGTGGGTGAAGTCCGGAAACGTCGGTGTGCCAATGTATGATGCCATGGATGGCTGGCACATCGGTGAGCATTGGAAGAGAGGCCTCCTAGGCGAGTCTCCTCTTACGCCTCTTGGTGGGCTGGTACCTGCTGGGTACCATGGCCCGCGTATCCAGGTGTATTCCTCGGGGCTGGTCGTGCGTCAAGCTCACCCGTGAATTGAGTCGGGGGTCTGTAGCGCAGAGCCGCGGGGGTAGAGCCTGGGCTGTACTGGACCTCCTGGTCCTGTGGAGTACTGTGCTGCTGTCGGGCTTGACTCTCCTCCTCTCCCTCTTCTTCTTCCTCTGGCAGGTCCTCTAGATCCTGTAGTCGTCTATTTAGCCTCTCCGCGGTGTAGACCGTTTCTTCCTTGTAGCTGGGTCTCACTTGGACCGGTCGGGGAAGGGGTTCGGAGGGGGGTATAGGCTCTCTCTGGTGGTCGGGCTCAGGGTCGCTTGATCGGGTAGGGGAGGGTGCCCTTGACCCTTGTCTTGACGAGGCCCTGGAACCCCGTGCGGAGGGAGGGGGTGTTGCCCTGGTGATCAGCTGCTCCATTATCTGCGCTTGTAATCGGTCGCGCTCGGCTTCGCGCTTGGTGAGAGCGAGGTCGCGCTCTGCTTCTCTTTGGGCACCGGCAGCGGCGCGCTGGGCTTCGGCGGCGGCGCGCTGGGCTTCGGCCCGGTCCCTTACCATATTCTCTTCCGTCTGAAGGCGTCTAATCTCTAGACGTATACGATCTTCGTCGCTCCGTTGCTGCGCTTGAAGGCGTTCTCTTTCCATGGAAGAATGTTCGCGCTCACTAAGCGTCTGTGCTTGGAGTCGATCGCGCTCTGTTGAGGCTGCTAGGCTGGCGAGGAATGCCTGTGCCAGCATCTTGTCCGCCTCGCTGGGGGAAGACGCTGGTTGAGGTGATCCGCTCCTGGCAGTACTCGTTGGAGATCTGTTCTCCTGTGGCGAGTCCTGGAGATCCATCTCCGGGGTGCTCTCCTCTTCTTGTAGCGGGTAGAGTTCCATCCCTGGAGAGCTGTCTTTATCCTGGAGCTCTCCGGGGACTACTTCTTCGGTCTTGGCGGGGGGTAAAGTCATGTCGGGTCCCTCCTGGTCCCTACCGTGAGCTTGGTCAGTTACGTTAGAACCCACTAGGGCCTCTATTGGCGGGGTAGCCTGGTCGATAGGGTCGGACATAATTTTACTATCTACTTTTTCCGCGTTTACCGTCTGTAGAAGGCTAGGTAGTATATTGGCAACGTAATCCTCTAAGTACTGAGGTGTCTGCCGTCTACGCTGCGGGCGATCTACTTTAGGAGAACCGTTTTGTGGAGTGTTCATCATAGGCCATGTCAATATTAATACCACTATATTAATATTACGCTAGTTACCCTCCGGCTCGAAGGACCAATTGTAACTGAGGGGTACAATTCCCTGACTGTATTGATAAGTATGGTATCATTAAACCACTACCGCTTTATGTACTTTAATTACTGGCCATACAGTACATGATATCTAAATATAATGAACACTTCCCACAATGAACCGGTTCTACACAAAGTTGTCTTTAAGTATTTATTGCAGCAAAAGGTACATAATACTTCTCTATTATACTTTGAATGCACTTGTAAGGCAAAGGAATGTGCGTAGGCAAATCAACAATGAATGTCCATTCTCTGGTTACGCAGGAGGTAATTATACAACCTGAATCTTAGGGAATTATATCTATGGTACACTAGTAATATATAGCGGGAGATACTGGAAGGGTCCCCCTGGTTGTAAGCCAGCAGGGGTAGAGGATCTGTCGGTAGTAGAGAGTCTGGTCAACGATGACTAAGGAGACTCCAAGTACAGGAGACGGTGCAATAGTCTCTTGATCCACAGACGAATACAGCTGTTCTCCGTAGACTGTAGCTCCACAGTGAAGAAAGCTAGCCGGCCTCAGGCTCTCTGAGGCGCCGACTCGACTTGGCTCCTCGCGGGGTAAATCCAACACGTGTAAGCGTCGGCGATTCTCCGCTCCATAAATCACAGGACCAAAGCAAATATAATCCAGCCGCAAAGGGCTATGTAGTCGTCGGGTAGATTAATCCAGTGTACATGTCCACACGGTTCTCGTCTAGGTCTCCTCGGGTGAAAGCGCCATGAAAGCAGCCCAGCCTGGATAAGAACTCTAGCTAATACGAGGAAGCGTTGGTGATGCTGGTCACTGTAGAACTTTAGCCGCACGATACACTATACACAAATAGACTATTACTGACTTAATAGAAATATGTCGCACTCGACGGTATAGCGCCAAACTCTGACAATTCAGTTATTAATTCGCACGCGGTCTCAATGCTCTATTCTGGGGCCAAACAGGCCATACTTCACCGCACGTTGTATCGTGGGTGAGGCTTCAACTTATTGGGTAACTCTTGACTTCTGACTAAGACTAAGACTAAGTGCTTCTGTATTCACCTGCGCCATATTTATATGCACGGTGAACAAACTAGTGCCAGCCTCATTTCTGTCTCGTAGCCCTGGGCAAGGCCGGGCATGCACAGACATGTCTTGACGGTGACTTTGAACCTGACTCTGGAGGCACGGCTCTGGCGCCTGTGGACCGCTGTCCAATAGGAGAATGAAATATTATGGTCTGGGCTAAAGGGATATTCCGTGTATATGTACAAGGAATATACAAGGGATATCAAACGATATACAAATACTATGCAATATATATCAATAAATAAATATATATATTCGGTTTAATCTGATCCTTTGTAACAGGCGTGTTTAAAACTGCCATTTTGTTTAGTTAAGTGCCCCCATTAAGGGCCAGGTGTTAAGACAGCACTAATTAGTGATAGAGATTTAAAGGCTTGCTGGTTTAGCGTCAAAGAGGAGGAGTTTTCCTGGAGTTATCTGCAGAGGGATCCACCGATCCACCTAGTACACCCTAGTCCTATCTTACACTCCACTCTGAAAAATCTCCCTTTCCCTCCCACTCTGCTATTTCTCTACTTCCTCCCTGCCACTCTTGACAAGACAATGTGTCTCATACCTATTATCCACAATCTGCTCCTCTCGAACAGATTCAACCCACCCACGGCAGTTTGCTAGCAACCCGGCTAATCTCTCCTACCCTCCTACAGCCACTAATACACCTGTCACAGTACGGGGAGGCTTATGGAATTGTCAATCAGCAGTCAAGAAAGCTGACTTCATTACTGCCTACGCCCATAGTCTAAATCTGCAGCTCCTGGCTCTAACTGAGACCTGGATAACCCCCAATAACTTATCAACACCTGCAGCATTATGTACAAACTATAACTTCACTCACACACCTCGACCTTCCAGACGGGGTGGAGGCACTGGCCTCATGACATCTCCTTCATGGGCTACAAACGTAACACCACTCCCAGAACTGTCACTCTCCTCTCTCGAATATCATGCAGTATCTGTCTCTAATTCTTTCAATCTGACCATTGTTACACTCTACCGCCCTCCAGGTCCACTCGATCACTTCACAGATGAGCTGGACATGCTTCTAAGCTCCTTACCGGAAGATGGTACCCCTCTCCTTCTATTGGGCGACTTCAACCTGCCTGACTCATCTTAGTCAGTCATAGTAGTCTCCCTCCTACAATCGTTTGACCTGACTCCCACTGCCATGCCTCCCACCCACAAAGCAGGCAACTCCTTGGATCTCATATTTTCCCGTAACTCCAGCATCATTAACACCACGGTAACTCCCCTACATGTATCTGACCATTCCTTCATATCCTTCTCACTAACTCTCGTGCTTAACCGAAAGGTCTTCACCCCAACTCAAACAGTCTCACTCAGACGCAACCTGCCGTCCCTATCCCCCTCCACCCTCTCCTCTGACATACTATCCGCTCTACCTTTGAGTGACACCTTCTCTGCTCTCTCCACAAAGATGGCAACCTCCACCCTCCTTTCAGCCCTTGCAACCTCCTTCAACAAGCTCTGTCCCCTCGTTGAGAAACCTGCCCGCCGTTCCCCACCCAGTCCATGGCTGACAGATCCAGTGAGAGAACAAAGACAGGTCCTGAGAGCAGCTGAAAGGAAGTATAGAAAGTCACGCCTCACTGCTGACATCAACACATATCACAACCTCTTGTTAACATTCTCCAAAACCATCACTAATGCCAAAGCTTCTTTCTTCCACCATAGGATCGAGGCCTCTGCCAAGAATCTTCGCAAACTGCATGCTACCATGTCCTCCCTCCTCACTCCCCCCCCACCCCCCCCTCCCTCATCTTTCTCTGCCGAAGACTTTGCGATCTTCTTTGAGGAAAAAGTGGAGAACATCCGCAGCTCCTTCTCCCAACCCCCACCCATTCCAAATGCTGAATCGAGAACCTCATCCTTCACTCTGTCATCTTTCTCTCCCATTACAGAAGCAGAGACCCTGACACTGGTAACGTCGAACCGTCCGACTACTTGCCAGCTGGACCAGCTACCCTCCCCACTCCTCCAGACCATAGCACCAGACATCCTCCCATTCCTAACTGCAACCATCAACTCCTCACTCAACTCGGGGGTGGTCCCCACCTCCCTAAAACAAGCCAGAGTCACGCCGCTCATAAAAAAACCAACCCTGAACCCTACCGTCATAGGCAACTACCGTCCTGTCTCTCTTCTATCCTTCCTTTCTAAAACACTTGAACGTGCTGTATCCAACCAACTTACTGCTTATCTCTTACAGAATGACCTCCTAGACCCTAATCAGTCAGGCTTCAGGACTGGTCACTCCACAGAGACAGCCCTCATTGCGGTCACAGAGGCACTTCACTTAGCAAAAGCGAAAGGCCTCTCCTCTGTCCTGATTCTCCTAGATCTATCTGCAGCCTTCGACACAGTCAACCACCAGATCCTCCTTGCGGCCCTCGCAGGAATGGGAGTGGCTGGCTCTGCGCTGACATGGCTGTCATCATACCTCAATGACCGCTCCTACCAAGTGTCATGGAGAGGGACCCTGTCGGCCACCCGCCCCCTGCGGACGGGTGTCCCCCAGGGCTCGGTTTTAGGACCCCTTCTCTTCTCCCTCTACACTAAATCACTGGGTAACATTATCACGTCTCATGGCTTCTCCTACCATTGTTATGCCGACGATACTCAACTCTTCCTCTCCTTCCCTCCCTCAGATATCCATGTCTCTGAGCGGATCTCGGCCTGTCTGTCCGACATCTCCGCCTGGATGACGACCAACCACCTCAAACTGAACCTAAGCTAAACAGAATTGCTCCACCTGCCGGCCAAATCCTCCCCCCTAACCGACCTTTCAATCACAGTCTAGAATGCAGTTGTGACTGCGTCCCCGACCGCCAAGAACCTTGGTGTTGTCCTAGACGACCAGTTGAACTTCTCTGCTCACATCGCAGCGACGACCAGAACCTGCCGATTCCTCCTGAGCAACGTCAGAAGGATCCGCCCCTTCCTGACAAAAGAAGCCACCCAACTCCTCGTCCAATCAACAGTCATCTCCCGCCTCGACTACTGCAATGCACTGCTCGCTGGCCTCCCGGCCACTGCCACTAAGCCTCTTCAACTCATTCAGAACGCAGCGGCCCGCCTGATCTCAAACCTACCGAAGTCGGCCCATGTCACCCCACTTCTTAGGGACCTGCACTGGCTCCCCATTGCTGCACGAATCCGCTTCAAGGCCCTCGACCTAGCATACCGTGCGGCAAAGGGAACCGCTCCCGCCTACCTCCGGTCAATGGTCTCTAACTACACACCCTCAAGACCCCTACGCTCTGCATCTTCTGGCCGCCTCAGACCTACTCCTATCCAAGCTCCGGGAGGGTCATCAAAGAGAAGTCGCCTATTCTCAGTCCTTGCCCCACAATGGTGGAATGAACTACCCACCCCAGTTAGGACAGCCGAATCACGTCCAATCTTTCGCCGTCGACTAAAGACGCACTTCTTCAACCATTATCTGAATAAAAAAAAAAAAAAAAAAAAACTATAAAAAAAAAAATCTAACCCTAACTAACCGTACTGTCATGCACTTGTCCTAATAAACTAACCTACACTGTAGCACTCAACACTTTGATGAACATTGTTGCTCAGCTGATAGAGTTGTGCCCTTCCTGATGGCTTGTCGTACAGAACTTGTAAGTCGATTTGGATAAAAGCGTCAGCTAAATGACTAAATGTAAATGTAAATGTAATTGTGACGTACATTAGCAACATTAGTGACATTAGCTAGCAAGCTAACCATGAATATTTGTTCAATTTAGTTAAAGATGCAGAGTCCTAGCTTAGTTACAATGTGCTGTGAATGTCATTCTAGAAAGCATTTCATGGGACACAAAATTAGTATATGCCCCCGTGTGCAGGATGACTTATCAAGAACATTTCACTCATCATCATTTTCCAGGAAATGACCAACTCTAAAATACCATTAAGAATACCTACTTAACCTAACTTTTTGGACATTGTTGGGACAGATACTGGCATATAGGTGACAATCAGTGCAGGACATAGGCTATGTGATAAAAGACCTTGAACATCTATTTTAATTTCATAGGGCCTTTAGCGACGCAGCACATGAGATATTTTAGTGAATCCCTTGTAAAAACAATAATATTCATGACATGTTTTGCCAACCAATATGGCATAATGCCACAGCTCATTGGGCATACATGTAGTTGTCATTTAATAATAATCACTGTTATTTGATAACAATCACCTGTTGTTTTACCCCCTACAATTCAAAATCTATCTAAATGGAAAATTCTGTATATGTGTCAAATTCATTGCTAAAATAATAGAGCAAAATGCATCTCCTCTCTGTCTCTTTGTGAAGTATGGAACCACCTTGTATAGGAACCACCAGGCTGCACTGAAGAGACCTCTGTCCACCTGGTCTCTGGCCTCCTCTCTGCACCAGTCAATCCCGTCTGCCTGAAGACCAGACGCTCCTTCTGATGTCCACCAGGGTCAGCACTCCTGCACACACGCACGCACATTGGAACCCTTTCACTACCACACGACCAAAGGGTTAACCCTTTCACTGTGACAATACAGAAGGTTAACCCACACGACAAAGGGTTAAATACTTTATTCAAATCTGCAAATCAAATCACACGTAAAAAGGTTTCAAATATTATAGAATGTCAACATGTTTCCAGGACATCTATGGGTACAAAAAGCATATTCTCTGCCACGCTGTCTGGCTACCTATTACTGTTAGGGTAGCATCAGATCTTGAACCCAAGAGAGGAGAGGAGAATGAGGCGGTTTAGGATGTTTAATCACTAGGTACCATGCAGACAGGGTTTGAATGACAGAATGTGCGACAGGAGAGAGCAGGGTCACTCCGTGTGATTCCCAGGGAATGGCCTGGCTGGTGGTGTCTCGGGATGGAGCGAAGACCGGAGGGTGTGATCCTACACACAGAAGAACAGGGTTAGGACAAGGCAAAAATAGAGACAGCGTAAGCAACAGGTTCTAGTCCTCGTACCAAGGCAGGTGAAGCAATACTCGGACGAGGATTGGCAGGAACGCAGGTCTCATATCCAGGTCTGGTGATGATCTGATGAGCCTCGGGTGTGTAGGTTGATCCATGGAGACAGCGTGTGGAAGAAGGGACAGGAAGCTGCCCAAATAAGGGTGTGGAGGCCTGCAGCCATGTGAGAGAGAGGCTCTGGCTGAGGTTGTAACAATTACAGCAGAATTAGAATAACATTTGACAAGCTGTTTGGCCCTTCTCCTTGACAGGCCTGCAATCCTCAGACCACCAATGACAAGTGTATGAACATGCCCAAGGCTACCACATATCAAATGCATTAGTCTACATAGCCAAGGGCTCTGATTTGTGCGGCCAAGGGTTGATATTCCAGGGAGGCACGTTAAAAGTGTTTAATATATTTTTTGTGATCTTCTCTGATTAACATTTTGTATTATTCATTAACCAAGATATCACATAATATTGGTCACATAACCACATAATATGTGACATACTGTATGCATCATCACACCATACATAATTAGTAGGGGTGTAACGATGCATCGATTAATCGAAATGCATCGATTCTAATGTGTTAGAATCGATGCATCGATTTGAAATGATGTTAGAAGCGATTATAATAATAAAAAATTTAAAAAAAAATCATGCTGAGTGAATCAGTTCCCCCAGCCACATTTGTGTATTCAATTTTTTTTGGGGAATTAAGTGATAGAAAATTAATCGAAAAAGTATCTAATCGAATCGTGGTCAAATCAAGAGATTTCATGATGCATTGAATCGTTGCCTGAATAATCGTAAATGTAATCGTTACACCCCTAATAATTAGCCTTGGTTCCCTAGTGGTTCCAAAAAGATGGATTTCCTCCTCAGTAAAAAAAAAAGGGGAAAGTCTTATTGATATCTACAATTGCAGTAAATACTTCACCAGTCAGGGGTCTGTTTTATGTATCTGGCAAGGAGCTTTCCTGCCTCATCTCCTGACTCAAAATAAGTGTGTATTGCCCTGAATAAATTAAATTCAACCTTGTGGGATAATATAATATTATAATATATTGTTATATTGATATTTTAATTGAGTCAGTTTTCTCAGGCCATTTGTTGCTTCAGCTGTTTCAGCATATTTAATTTAACTTTCCAATACTTATAATTCGTGTGCTTAAAAACCCTTTTATGAAACGAAGTATGTTGGATAATGCATCCCCTAAGAACGACCTTGAGAGCCTCCCCCTCTTTGTGATCTTCTTTCACAAACGTGACGTCTTGGGTATTTGGAAAGGTGTTTAAAAAATGGAGTTGAAAGCAGTTATGTGGTTATGTGGCTGAAATCCATGCTTCTGTATCTGATTATCTTTACGATATCTTCACAGTGAGAGCAAATGGTCATACTTCTCAGACCCGTCAGCAGCCTCTTCCTGCTTCCAGCATCATCCATGATAACAACCTATCAGAGCCACCGCCAGACTTTATCCCCCCGCCTCCTCCTGGCCATGGAACCTTGTGAGAGAGAGATCCTCCGATAAGCGACATCCCGGACAGTTTCAAAAGTCTGCCATTGATTTCTTGTTTCCTACTGTCACAAAGTAAAAAATACCCCATTTCTAAACTCTCAACAGTCAGTGTCATTCCTGGCACAGTGGCAGTGTCCACATTCCTGCTTGCCACATGTTGCATATTTGATAGGGTTCACCATATGCACAGTGACACCAAGTAGATGTTTTTACACCCTGCACATACAGTATCTTCCATTTTTCCTGCATGGGTATTCCAAACTATTCCTTTTGGTTATGGAGCAACAGTGCAGCAGTAGTGCAGCCAACATGTAAAAAGAGAGTTCTACAATAAGACTTTTCACAGACAAAACAGGTAACCCCCCCAAAAATAAATAAAGGGTCCGCTTGATTTAGCTGTACCAGTGCACTAGCATTGGCCATACAACAAGTAACTGTAATAATACATAAAGCAGACCCATTATTAATATTAGTTGCAGGTGTTTACTCTGCTATGACGTCAGTGAAAAGGGTCCATAACTACATGTCTAGCCTATTCAGGCCCTGTTTGTATGGAAACATGTTTGGTCAAACAGTGCCCCCTGGAGGCTACCAGCCACCAGTATGTAAGGGTATTGTAGTAGTTATCTAATTGCAATGTGTTGTCTCTGACTTTTGTCATAATAGATTAGAAAATAGAGATCTATATTTCTGAGTTATCTATTCAAGAGGTAATATGTTATTTAACAAGTACAACATTACATTATACCGCAGACAAATGCCTTGTAAGTTTGCTCACCTCACTCAATTGACCTATCTCGAACCCGCCCTCTTTTCTTGATCCTCCAATCACAATTGAAAATTAACAACTTAAACCTGCTTTTCCTAGCTCCCAAAATAAAGACAAAGAGCGTGCTTTCTTGTTTCGATGAGCTGTTTATTACAAAAGGACTGTACATAAATTTCAATGAACACGTCATATGTACAAACCGAGAGGAGAGAAGACAAATATTGGATTCTGTTCCCATGAACATTTAAGTTACTGATCACTTTTTTCTTTTTTTCTTTCCACGTTTCATCATAAGAAAAACACACATCAAAGTAAAGGCGCCTTGAGCTGTGATGCCCTGAAATGCTAAAAGGTTAAAGTGGTAAACATTACAAAGTTCTGCACGTTGAGTGGTTGGTTTCATGATTCCTCTAGGAAAAAAAGTATAAATAAAATCCATTACATATAATGAACTGCTAGCAATCCTTCATCAGCAGTCTCGGACAAGTAGATCTAAAAACAATTCAGATGCAAAGCTAGAAATGCAGTAGGTAGAAAAAGTTGTTTGCTCTCAAAAATGACCTCCAATGATGAAAAAAATACAATCAACAATAGGATGCAGTGGAAAACCATTAAAAGAAAAAGAAATACTAATATGAACAAATCTATTCAATTATGTCTGGTACTGATACTTTCATACATTGAGGTTGAATAAATACTGCTCATATTTAATTTCCAACCAGTGACAGGCTGCATACTCTTCAAAAATATGTGCTGGAAATAACACAAGACTAATCTTGTCCCCCATCTATAAAAATACAGGTGTGTTACGGGTGTGTTGAAAAACAACACGTTTATATATAATACAATTTCAAGCCAATATGCATTTAATTAGGGACAACACCAACTGTATTATATTTCAACACATCTTTTCTTTAAGAGTGGATGAGGTCAGGTTGATAGTGAACAGTCTTATGTGCCATCTCCTCTAAAAGGATATTCCACACAAAATACATCTTAGCAATATTCAGAAGCTCTCATGACTGCCGTTCCAGTCAGGAGTGTAGGTAGGCTTGATGATGCTAAAATTAGCAATATGACAACGCTGTACTAATATCATTCATATGCGGCACAAACTCCTCATCTGTTTGTTTAAATAGACAAATAAAGGTGTAAGTAATATGAATATAAGTGTAGTACATTTGAGTGCATATAATGCACTGCCAAGTTGACTAAGTTACATTCACTACAAGAAAAAGATGATTGAGTTAGGTTTACATTCAGAACTGTTGAACGTTCAACCCTTTGTTACGAAATCAGGAGGCAAAAAAAGAAGAATGTATTCGATTCCCCTCCATAAGTAGATCATTCTCGAC
Source organism: Notolepis coatsorum (assembly GCF_963971535.1). NCBI lineage: Eukaryota > Metazoa > Chordata > Actinopteri > Aulopiformes > Paralepididae > Notolepis > Notolepis coatsorum. The sequence continues at coordinate 78,847,504 of NC_140177.1, read as the reverse complement.
AGCCTTGCACTTGTATTGAGGTTGTTATAGTAGGTGATTATGCTTATTGAGCACCAAAGATAAGCACCATACCAGAAACCACTGAAAGAATGAATGGTAACTACTCTAACAATGTTAATAAGAACTCTCGGAATGGCTTGAACGCAACTCTGGTGTTGCAATCGAAGCCGCAATGGAAAACAGTTATCAAAGTCATGGACAAGACTTCAGTGCAGCTATTCCAACACAATGGAAAACCATGACGACATGAAAACATACAATAATCACTTCTTCCTCTTCTTCACATTTGCTGTTTGGAGCAAAACATGTCCCAGGGACCTTTGCTACAGTAGCTGGACAGCATAACAAAATATAATAGTGATGATAAAGTTGTTAAAATGATATAGTTGTCTTTTATCATAAAAAATTATTTTCATGTATGGCCAGGTAAATGGCACTATAAGAGATAAATAAAAAGAGTATTCCAATAAAAACAAACAATCAAATAAAAATGGAATTAAAAGATCCAATCTTGGCACCACCTTGCTTCCCATTGACCAATCCAACGACGCTGATGGAAACTCACAGGTGAAATACACTACTGACAAATGTACTGGCAGCTTCTCACGGTACAGTATATACAAGTTATAGAACAAAAGGAACTTCACCAGAGAATAAGCAACTTAAAACGGTTCATATCTTTTTTTGTTGTAATGCATTCTATATAATCAGTATAACCCTTTTTAAAACATCCCTGGATTCCCCGCCCGCCCCCTGGTTTCCATTCGCACCGACACATAGCATAGTAGATAAGACAAGGTGGTTGTTGTCCCTCCCGCCCCACGTCCCCGAAAACATCTGTGATTTGGACAATGACAACACCAAACATTCGGTCATGTCCTAATGCACTTGTTGATGTCTGTCTGTCCTTTTAATTGTTTCTTCTTTTTTGATAAACTATACGATTGATGTTTTGAACTTTGTTGATGAGAAGGAGGGGCTTGGTCTCTTCAACGGTGGCTACTGGGTCTGCTAGCCTACATTGTCATTAAAGTAGTGCCAAATGCCACATGCATGGTATCAAATATCATATTCACTGATGTCTATAAATCACTGCAGGACCTCACTCACTGGATTTATAGATTTTGGGTTGGCTGCAAAGACTAGGATAAACCAGACATTAATTTTTCCTACGGTAATCTCCTATGAAGAAATCTTTTTAGTATATGAATGGGTTTCATCCCTGTAAACACAACAAGCCCTTGTAAAGCAAAAGTCCAAAATATGACCATTACCGTCTCAGTATGTGATAGTAATACATTGAATCTTGGAGAATAGCAGGCCAGCAAACTGAGAAGCACATTTCCTTTTCTACCATGTTTTGACACAGTCTTGACTCCTCCAACATATTGTAGAGAAAAGCCTTCAACTTTACCCTTTAGTAAACAGTGTAAACCAACAGACCCTCTTGGCTTTCCAAAGCCCCTGGCCCCATTTCAGGGGCCGACCCTCTTCGTGTGACAATTTTGGACTTGAGCTAAACCGTGGCAGTACAAGCCCCAAAACAACCGGTTGTAAATCCAAATAACTTCAACGTGGCACTTGATTCAAAATGGTTGTTGTGTAAACTGCTATTATTGGGCCATATCTTGTACATGTTACGGTTTTAGCTCAGTCCAAAACCGCAGATGGGTTATTTAGTCAGCGTAGTGCATGATCGACTCAACGTAGTTTCCGGGGAAGAGGCCTGTGACGCCACCTGCGACACCTTCGTACCAGCCATCGTCATTCTTCTTGATGATGTAGATGATGGCACCTTCCATGAAAGACAGCTCATCCTCCTTATCCTTGCTGTAGTCATAGATGGCCACGACTGGGGGAAGGGAAGAGACACTTAATTAGACCTAATGCTAGGTCAAAAATATAGTTGTTTTGAATAGGGCTGTAGGTCACAAATAGGGCGTCCGTGTTGCCTAGAAACCTAAAGGTGAATACCCAGGTGTTTCTCCCTGTACTCACCCTTCTCTACGTAGGTCTTGGGGGCCCAGTGAGGGTCCCCGTCGGCGTACGGGTCACTGTAGTGGACCACCGCTGCCTCCTCTTCCTCATAGTCCACAGGCGGGGGAGGGGGAGGAGGCGAGGGCTCCTCAAACATGGCCACATCCTCTGGGGGAGGAGGAGGAGGTGGCGCAGGGCTGTCTGTTACTGGAGGAGAGAGGAGAGTGGGTGAAGGAGAGAGTAAGAGAGAGGGACAGAGAGAGATGGAGAGAAACAGAAGAGTGATTGAGAAAGAGAATGCAGGGGAGAGAGACAGAAGTGGAGGTGAAGATGGTAAACAAGGTTACAAGAGATGTCTTGGTGCAATGTTCCTTTCATCAGGATATATCAAAAACATGTCTCACTCTCATTAAGACCTCACACTTTCCTATTCAAGCCACACCACCCAATTCTTAACAGCTTGCCTTAGTTTAACTGTGTAACGACACAAGTGTCCACCAGAGAGCAGCGGAGAGCAGGCGCTGCACAGCCTTTATGACTCATCCAAGAGAGCCGTCATTCCGCTGTATCTACCACACAGCCACCCAGCATGTATTACCTCATGGCTAGAGTAGGAGCCTGGGGTATTCAAGGATATGGCCGTTTGCGCCTCTTGCCAGCACACAACGAGATGTGATATTAGTAGTTAGTTATTATGCAGTAGTCTGGGTGGGAAATGAACACCAGCCACACGCTGGTATATTTTTCCGGTGGCTGGTAATTGTGACACCAGACACTTTGACAGGTAAACAAACAGGGACTTTTTCTATTCTAAAATAAAAAACTTAGAGAAATGAAAGTGCCTGGTGTATTTATGAATCTCACCAGCCAGTCACTGTGGTCCGTGGGTGAAAAAAGTGAGTTTCATGTCTCACTTAGTCCAAGTTGACTTAGTATTAGTGCGGTCAATAGATAAAAAATTTTTTTTTCTGTAATTAATCTAGATGAATCTAGATTAAAAATAGCATTTTTCTACTTAAGACCGAAGCTTGTAACAGATATTTACTTGAGTAAAATCATGGAATTAATGTAAAATCAACACAAAGAAAGTACATTTAGATTCAAAGACTATTTTAATAGCTTTCTTTGAATACAGTTTCTCTCCTGTGAAATACAAATGTTCAACAAAACCATCAACATTGACTCAGCTAGACCTCTTTCTTATATCCGCGGCGCTAAGATTGAAGATTTTTCACTCCATAGATTAATCTAGATTAATTTATTTTAATGCTTTAAATAATTTAAATTAATCTCCAAAGTTAAAGCATTAATTTTGACAGCCCTACTTAGTATCCATAACAATATATGCCTTCCCAGGAACGCTTTTATCGCAAGCAGTTTGGGGGTGACTCCAGCAGGAAATCAAACCCAGGAACACGCCAACATTTTGGGAAATTAGCTTACTGTCTTCTCCAGAGAGAGACAAGAAGATGGATACCAGTCTTCTCTCTGTGCGTTCAGTAGAAAGCTATCTGTCTGCACGTTAGCCTAGCTTAGCACAATGAATGGAAGCAGACAGTGGGCCGGTTAGCCTAGGCATTGTCCAACTAACACCTCTCCCGAAGGCTAACCGGCCATGTCCGCTTCCATTCATTGTGCTAAGCTAGGCTAGAAGAGTGTGTAAGAGCTAGTGTAAGAAACAGGCATCTATCTTCTCGTCTCTCTCTGGAGAAGACGGTAAGCTAATTTCCCAAAATGTTGGCGTGTTCTTTTAACACCCAGCTGTGGTACGTGTCACATATGCTACACGGGACCACCTTGTAGGCTCGATTAAAAAAACAAAACCCCGGGGGGGCAGGTGGCGCACGGAGATTACGTTCGTCACCAACACCGGGAGACACTAGGATTCGTCTGTTCAAATCCAGCTCCCGGCGTTGCTATCAGCTTGGCTGGCCTCTCTCACACTGATACAATTGGCCGTATCAGGGGGTGGGAAAGCTGAAGGGTGGGTCCTGGGCGTTGTGGACAGCGACCCCTACAGTTCGGTCGGGGCGCCTGCTCAGCGAGGGCTGGAACTGAGGAGAGATAGTGTGGCCTCCCACACGCTACACTCTCCCCGGTGAGAACCTGCCCCAGGCTGCACATGCGTCGGAGGAAAGCATGCGACAGTCTCCGGTCTCCCGGACCAACAGTAGGGGAAAGTATGCAACAACCAGGAAGGGTGGGATGGGAGAAAAAAAATCGGGAAAAAGGAGGGGAAGAAAGATATATAAAAAAAAAAAAAAACCTAGATTGGATGTTTTGGAGACGCAGGCAGTGAGGTAGGCTGAAGGACCACCGGGCAGAGACGCACCCTGGGTGCAGTGAGGTAGGCTGAAGGACCAGCGGACAGAGACGCACCCTGGGTGCAGACGGTGAGGTAGGCTGAAGGACCACCGGACAGAGACGCACCCTGGGTGCAGTGAGGTAGGCTGAAGGACCAGCGGACAGAGACGCACCCTGGGTGCAGACGGTGAGGTAGGCTGAAGGACCACCGGACAGAGACGCACCCTGGGTGCAGTGAGGTAGGCTGAAGGACCAGCGGACAGAGACGCACCCTGGGTGCAGTGAGGTAGGCTGAAGGACCACCGGACAGAGAGGCACCCTGGGTGCAGTGAGGTAGGCTGAAGGACCACCGGACAGAGACGCACCCTGGGTGCAGTGAGGTAGGCTGAAGGACCAGCGGACAGAGACGCACCCTGGGTGCAGTGAGGTAGGCTGAAGGACCAGCGGACAGAGACGCACCCTGGGTGCAGTGAGGTAGGCTGAAGGACCACCGGACAGAGACGCACCCTGGGTGCAGTGAGGTAGGCTGAAGGACCACCGGACAGAGACGCACCCTGGGTGCAGTGAGGTAGGCTGAAGGACCACCGGACAGAGACGCACCCTGGGTGCAGTGAGGTAGGCTGAAGGACCAGCGGACAGAGACGCACCCTGGGTGCAGTGAGGCTGAAGGCCCACCGGACAGAGACGCACCCTGGGTGCAGACGTGGCATCATCATGCATAATGTGCATCAGCACGAGGGAGGTGGGTCAGTGAGGGGTGTTGTCAATGTGTCCGATGTCACCGTTTGATTTGGCCCACAGACTGTTGTTGTTGCATCATGCATTCTCCGACCGCATCATCCAGTTGTTTAAAGTTGTTTTTAGTCGTTTCTACTGTTCATGTTTGCGCTTGTGTTACAGGTGCATTCATTGTAGTTAGTGATGCACGATATATCGGCCGCCGATATAATATCGGCCGATATGGCCGTTTTTTTACACATCGGTATCGGACCGATATCAAGATAGGGCCGATATAAAAAGAAAAAAAAAAATTTTAATCTTTTTTTCTTTTCTTTTTACATGTTTTGGCCTTAAATAGTTTCAAAATATCAGTCATTTCTGAAAATAAGTTACAAAAGTAAAGAAATTATGCGTTTTGGAAAATAGCTCTTTATTTGATTATCATAAAAAAGTGTTTTCTATACAGAGATATCGACATCGGTAAATATCGGTATCGGCCAGAACAGCAATATTAATATCGGTTATCGGTATCGGCCACAATTTTCACATCGGTGCATCACTAATTGTAGTGTATAATTGCATCAGGCATGCTGCCTGTAGTGTCTACTAGCTAATCCAGCCACCCTTCTTAAATTAAATGAAGGATGGTACTTCTTTCAGAGGAGTGAATTTAACTGACTTCTTTGGATCTACTATGCTTGTACACTCCAACAGATTGAAGCTTTAGGCTCACACACACCCTAATATCACACCCTCAAATATGTCATTTTCGATTGATAAAAAGAAATAGCACACATTTACAATTAACCCAGACAGGTAAAATACAGATAATGCAGACTCTCTCGGACATCGTTCCCTTTGAATAAGGAGTAGAATACAGCTATATGGGCAAATTTTTTTCCTAAAAAAAAAAAAAAAAAAAAAAAAATAGAAATCAGGACATCGGTATCGAGTCGCACCACCACGTCTCTTTTCCTCAGCGGAGGGAGAATAGAATGTTCACCGTGCTCCGTCACCATGGCAACAGTCACAGACAGACATCAGAGGGGTGTGTCTGTGCACTCTTTAAAACAGTGGTACTGTCTGTGTACGTGTCAGTGATGTGGTGTGCGGGCAGAGTGCAGGGTGGCAGAGTGCAGGGTGGCAGTGTGAAGGTGTGAGAGGTGTGGCGGCGCGAGGCGGCATGTGTCTCAAGAGCAAATGAGTTTGTGTTTGAACTGGCCGTGTGAGATTTCACTGTGCTGATAGTGAGATTGATTAGTGTGGTTGACCTTTAGTGTGTGTGTGTGTGTGTGTGTGTATGTACAAGTCAAGTTTGTGTTTAGTGTGTACGCCAATGCCTGTGTAACTATAGCTGTGTATGTGCGTGTGTGTGCGTGTGTGTGTGTGTGTGTGTGTGTTCCTAGTACTTACTGCTCTCCTGCATTCTGGCCACAAAGCCCGTCAGAGGAATCTGAGGGGTCAGCTGAACCATAGGAGGAGGAGGAGCCACAGACACTAGAGCAGCAACACACACATAGACAGCAGCAGAGAGGGGAGAGAGAGAGAGAGAGAGACGGATAGACAGAGCAGAGGGGGGGGAGAGGGAGAGGGAGAGAGAGGCAGACAGACAGAGCAGCAGAGAGGGAGAGAGAGAGACAGACAGAGCAGCAGAGAGGGGAGAGAGAGAGATGGATAGACAGAGGAGCAGAAATATATAGAGGAAGAGAGAGAGAGAAGGAGACAGACAGACGGAGCAGAGAGAGACAGACAAAAAGAGAGATGGTGAAAGAGGGAGGATGGAAGGGCAGGGGAAGGAGAGAAAAGGATGGAACAGAAGAGATGACAGGAGAGGTACGGATGGGTAGAAGTGAGAAGAGTGTAGGAAAAAACGGTGAGAAAAGCTTGTGAGCAAAGCAAAACGCTGTAGCAGGGCATCGCTCAGTAGTCTATTTATATGAGCTGAACACTCCTTTAACATGCGCTCCTTTTCTCTCCATTCAGCTGAGCTAAAGATGCAATCTTCTGCCTCACAGTACACCTTGTCAACATCTGTTACAAATCAAAAGCTCAAACTGTAACCAACAAGAAGCTACAAAGTCCCAAAAGAATCCCTATAGAAATCAGTTGAGTAGCTTTGTGATGGGATAGATGGTGGCGGTGACACAGATAGGCTTTCTCAAAACCGCGACGCAGCACTCTGTTCTAAGGTCCTATAAATACAAGCTTGTGAACACAGTATGAAAGCAGGTGGCATTTTAGTCATTCCACCTTGTTCTACAGTACAGACGCAGCGCTCAAAAATCAAACCAATTCTGCTGCTTGTCTGCTGCTTGTCTGCGGCTTGTTGCTGCTTGTGTGCCACTTAAGTCTACTCAGGTGTTAATTTTCCAGGGCTGTTGGCTGGGGGAACAAAGGGAGGGTAGTTAACTTAAGTGCTTCCCCAGGGAGGGGGTCGGGGGCTACTGCCCTCAGACCCCCAAAATAAATTTTATATGGGCAGTCTGACTTGGGGTACTGACCATATATTAGTGTTGCAATGCATGATAAGTAAACAGTGAAAAAAGCTAAGAAATCCGATGGGGCTGGGACATTTAGGACGAATAAAAATTTAAGATGAAAATCTGCCCAGCCTGTGGGAGGAAGTGGAGGTGTGAAATCTGGCCCGGTCCAGAACAATAGGAGTCACACAATCAGTTTGGAGTGCTTTGATTGATTGATTGAAAAGTTTATTAACAGATTGCAGAATGGGTACAGTACAGTACAGCTCAATACATACAATTGTTAAGGGGATGCAGACCAGAGAAAGACTTTCGTCTTGTTTACATCAGGGTCCCCCATTTTCAATTCATCATAACATATATGACATACATGACATACAGATAGACAGTACTGCTACATCTATACATTTATGACATATCAGATTTGCAAATACAGTACTGTTTGTGATACAAAAGTGTCCAGAAAAGGAGTGTATATACATTTGGCATAGAAACTGTACATTGGAGGAGGTTGGTTGGGTGGGGTGGGGTTGGGTGGGTTGGGTGAGGGCTGTACATTGGAGGTGGGGGGGGGGGGGGGGGGGTTGGGAAGGGGACACACACACATTTTACACTGTACATTGGAATATTGACAAAGCCTTACTTGGTCATTTACTGTACAACTAGGTTAGGACATTTGTAGGGGCCAGTTTCGAATTGCAGTCTCACGTAGGTGTTTTTTGAGAGTGTTTTTGAAGGTGGGTAGTGATTCACATTCCTTTACAGCTTTAGGTAGGGCGTTCCACATTGATGTGGCATAATTGCGAAACGTGTTTAGTCCCTTGTTTGAGCCGAATCTGGGTTTTACATGATTTGTGGAGCTCCCTCTGGTGTTGTGATCGTGGTATTCACTGACCTTTGGGAAGTATTTTGACATGTACATGGGTACCTTGGTCGCGTAGTGTATCTTGTAGACCAGGCCCATTGCAAGTTGCTGTACTCTGTCGTCTACTCTAAGCCATCCTAGGTTGTCAAAGTGGGCAGGGGTGAGGTGGGTTCTAGGAGTCAGGTCAAGTAGTAGTCTGACTAGCTTGTTTTGAGATGTTTGTAATTTGTTTTTTAGTGCCTTTGAGGTGCTTTGGTACCATGAGGTGCAAGCATAGTCGTAGTACCCTTGAATGAGTGCTCCTGCTAGAGTCTTCAGGGTATTCTTGTTTACCAGAGAGGAGATCCGGTACAAGAATCGCGTTCGTTGGTTGACTTTTTTTATTACATTGGATGCCATTTTGTCACAGGAAAGATTAGCCTCTAGGATGGAACCCAGGTAGGTAATTTCATCTTTCCTTGTGATAATATTGTCACCCACTGTAACCGAGAAGCCATCGGTCTTGCTGAGTTTGTTATTTGAACCGAAGAGAATGGACTCTGTTTTGCCCATGTGTAATGATAGTTTGTTGTCGGCGAGCCATATGCAGATTTTGCCTAGTTCCGAGCTGAGGGCTTTTTCAACCTGTAACTTGTTCTTGTCAGAGACCAGCAGGGCTGAGTCGTCCGCAAACAGGAACAAGTTGCAGTCACAAGCTGACGACATGTCATTTGCATAAATTAGGAATAGTAGCGGTCCTAGTATGCTTCCTTGTGGAACACCACAGCTCACTGTGAGGGGGGGGGGATAGGGTACTGTTTACTTCCACCATCTGTTCCCTCCCCTCCAGGTAGGATTGTATCCAGCTCACTGATAAACTATCAAAACCAATTGCTTTTAGCTTGTCAATCAGAATGGTGTGATTGACAGTGTCGAAGGCCTTTTGTAGTGGTGGAGGTGGTAGAGGCGCATGAGAGGTTTGAGTTTTGAGTGCTGTATCTGTACCTTGTTCTACAGTACTGTCTCAGTGTCTCTGAATCTGCCCAATACCCGTCTTACCCTCAGGGGAAATTCAAGAGGCTTTGTTAAATGTCATTGTAAAGATTTGTTTTCTTCTTACTTGACATTCATGGATACAATTTAATCAGGAGCCCCAGATCCAGTCTTCGTTCTAGTGGTCATAGCCACCTACAGATGTCATACACACGTACATACATACTGTACATACATATTGTACATACACACACACACACACACATATATATACAATACATACAGTACATGGTGGTCTGGTCCAATCATTAGTATTGGAGCGGCATCTATAGTCTCACTGGGGTAGGACATTTTGGAGAATTGAGCAAGCGTGAGCTTTACATGCCTAGCTGAAGTAGAGAAAGCTCTGGATCACTTTTCAAGCAACAAAGGTTTTCTACCAAGTCCTGGAGGCACAGGCACCTCCAAGCTGGATTTTTCATCAAATAATAGAAACCATTTCCCGGCCCCTGATTGGCAGGCAGTTTTGTTCACTGCAGGTACTTCTCAATCGGGGTGTTTGTCTTCTGGACGTGCCCCCAGGAAATCTGATTGGTTCTTAAGATTCAGGCCCTGAGATTTAGGAATGTCTTGATTACAGGGCCTTGGACAGTCAGAGACCAGGGCCCTCATTCATCAACGTGTTCTACGCACAGATCTGTGCTTACCCTGTGCGTACGATCATTTCTAAGCAAAGAGTGGGATTCATCAATTTCGATTTGAACTTGACTCCGTGCTTACATCTACGCACAGGTCAGACCACACTTACCTGACGCCCAGTGGTAGAATATATTATTACAACAAGGAAATGAGCTTCTGTGCATAATAACACTGGCATGTTCTGTACGAACCGTAGTTCATTATAGTTCATTGTAAAATAGCAACAGTAGTGTAATTATGGTCAAAACCCTATAAATAGCATTTGGAATAATAGATCTTTCTCTCAGAATGAATGCAGCATGGTTTATATAGCGTTATCGGAATATACGGCTACTGACTGACTGCGCTCCGCGTAGCTTGATTGATTGATTGATTGAAAAGTTTATTAACAGATTGCAGAATGGGTACAGTACAGTACAGCTCAGTACATACAATTGTTAATTGGGGATGCAGACCAACTTTCGTCTTGTTTACATCAGGGTCCCCCATTTTCAATTCATCATAAGTCATAAAGCTCAACTCGTTATTATTTTGCGCACAGACCGCCGAAACACGGGAACGTTTTGATTATATTTAAAAGGCTTTACGTTAAACGAAACAAGTGGAATTTCGAAGCTGTAAGCAGAATAAGTCATATGAATATAGTGTTCTTCCCCCTTTTTACTGTATAAGAAATAATAGAAAACGCATTGCAATGACACCATGCAGATAGTGGACAGACTATATGATGGGATTCAAGTTCGCGTTTTTGTTGCTCATAGGCATGCTGTCAGAGTATGATATCTTAATCAAACATTCTAGAACATTTGTCGTCACAGATCATGTCCTAATAGAACATAGGCTATGGCATGGATCGTGATATTGTGTGGACTGTTATTATTACTGTACACCGGTACCACCCATTGTGACAACAGTCTTGTGAGTCCCGCACACAAACATGATGGAATTCAAGTTCATGTATTGAAAGGCAGGCTACATCATACATGCAGTGAGATTCATTGTTCTTGTATATGCTCTCGTATTATATTGTTTATATAGGCTACCCAATACTGACATCAAAATAGATTGTAGTATGCCTCTAGAAATCATATGCAGCAGGTAGAAAATTGACGGATGATCCATCGCGATTTGGAATAGAATTGAGGAGAACTTTAATCCCTGCCCCTGGGTATTAATCAAACAACACGGGAAAAGGCAGTCATATTCCAGCGCGGTCTTTATTAGCCGACAACAAAATAGATGCCTCTAAAAATCATATAGCCAATCGAACACAACTAATAAAGGCATTCATATTACAGCACGGTTATAATGACACACAACCAACGCCAAACAGTGGTCAACGAACGGTCTTTATTAGTATTTTGAGCTGTCCAGGCAGAATTGCAGCAATGGTCTTAGGGAGCCGTTGATATCTGACATCACCGTTTACAAATCCGCCTTTTATTTATCCCATAATACGCGATAGTGTCTTCTTGGTTCGACAGCAGTGAATTCTCCGTGGAGTTTCTCAGAGTCCCGCTCGGGTCAGTCCATTATTTCACATCCCATGGGGGGTGTTTCCTCATTTTCATGACCATATATGGATAATCATGCACGAGCATTGACGGTAGAACAAAGTGGTATTCATCAACACGGAGGAGCATAGAGCCTGCTTACGCACCGTGTGATGAATCCCGACTTCCCTGTGCGTACACTAGTTCTACATTCCGTGCTTACGTGTGGAAATAGAAATGTTCTACGCACACTATTGATGAATGAGGGCCCAGGTGTTTTCCCTTGCAGCATTTGAATTATTTGTAGCTGTTGGGATGTAAAGAGAATTAAAATCACCAAATGTTACCAACAAAGGCTTACATTTTTTTTGCCTACTCCACCTTTAAGTTGTATTCCTCCACCCCACTCTGACCACAGACACACACCAATCCACTGTCTTGATGAAAGGGCTTGCACACTAAAGGAGGTAAATTCTTACTTCCTGGAACTATTTCTGTTGCCATGCAACCATCTACAGAGAGCCTCCAGGGGCATTTCAGCATGTCAACTTCTTCCGGTGCCCTTTCATTAGAGTGAAGGCTCAATATGCTGCAATCACTGAAAATCACACAAAGTCACATTTTATGGTTGTGGTTGAGTGAAGCCAGCCAGACATAAAGATCTATGACTTGTCTGTCTGGCTGTCCCCTGACAGGACAACATCACTGCCCTGGGTCTGTGCCAGGGAAGATGGCTGTACATGGAGGGAGGCGAGGAGGGTGGCTCAGAGTGAATGTACTGTTTTCTCACGTAAATATCTGCTGCTGCTGTGCATTATGTCCTGGGCTTCCCCTCGTCTCGTCTGTTGGCTCTGCTGCCAGTGTACTGTGTTGTATGTGTTGTATGTGTTGTATGTATGTATGTATGTATGTATGTATGTATGTATGTATGCATGTATGTATGTATGTATGTATGCATGTATGTATGTATGTATGTGTGTATGTATGTATGTATGTATGTATGTATGTATGTATGTATGTATGTATGTATGTATGTATGTATGTATGTATGTATGTATGTATGTATGTATGTGTGTGTGTCTGTGTGTGTCTGTGTGTGTGTCTCCTTTTGACGAGGGTAGTGTAGAGGTCTAAGCACTGGTGTGGCTGGTAGTGTAGAGGTCTAAGCACTGGTGTGGCTGGGTAGTGTAGAGGTCTAAGCACTGGTGTGGCTGGGTAGTGTAGAGGTCTAAGCACTGGTGTGGCTGGGTAGTGTAGAGGTCTAAGCACTGGTATGGCTGGGTAGTGTAGAGGTCTAATCACTGGTGTGGCTGGGTAGTGTAGAGGTCTAAGCACTGGTATGGCTGGGTAGTGTAGAGGTCTAAGCACTGGTGTGGCTGGGTAGTGTAGAGGTCTAAGCAGTGGTATGGCTGGGTAGTGTAGAGGTCTAAGCACTGGTATGGCTGGGTAGTGTAGAGGTCTAAGCACTGGTATGGCTGGGTAGTGTAGAGGTCTAAGCACTGGTATGGCTGGGTAGTGTAGAGGTCTAATCACTGGTGTGGCTGGGTAGTGTAGAGGTCTAAGCACTGGTATGGCTGGGTAGTGTAGAGGTCTAATCACTGGTGTGGCTGGGTAGTGTAGAGGTCTAAGCACTGGTATGGCTGGGTAGTGTAGAGGTCTAAGCACTGGTATGGCTGGGTAGTGTAGAGGTCTAAGCACTGGTATGGCTGGGTAGTGTAGAGGTCTAAGCACTGGTGTGGCTGGGTAGTGTAGAGGTCTAAGCACTGGTGTGGCTGGGTAGTGTAGAGGTCTAAGCACTGGTATGGCTGGGTAGTGTAGAGGTCTAAGCACTGGTATGGCTGGGTAGTGTAGAGGTCTAAGCACTGGTATGGCTGGGTAGTGTAGAGGTCTAAGCACTGGTATGGCTGGGTAGTGTAGAGGTCTAAGCACTGGTTTGGCTGGGTAGTGTAGACTCAGAGGTCTAAGCACTGGTGTGGCTGGGTAGTGTAGAGGTCTAAGTCTTGGTAGTATAGAGTATAATCTTTTTATATAAATCATTGTTAGAAGAAGTGTAATAATGACTGACTGACTACAGTATGTATTAAAGTATCAGCAAAGCTTTCTATCTGCATACTTCACTTTTCATGTGGATCTATCAATCTACCAAGGAGGGATATTTAAGATTTCATGGCAAATTGAGTTTCAAATTGGATCAAATGAAAGCACTAAGCAGAAAATTGGGGCTTCCGTTTGTTACTGCGCTAGTCAAATGATTCATTTCTTTCTTGCGTATATTAGAATGCATCATCAGTTAATTTCACAGCAATACATTAATGAGTACAATCGCACGTAGAATATCTATCAGTGAAACAAACATCCATCCATCCATCTATTCCATTCATCAGTTTGTTACAACGTTTATCAAATGCTGTGTGCCACAATGTATTTAATGCACGCATACCAACTGATTACAAGGTCTCATTATAATAAAATGTCCTGGCAATAAGTTTGAATGTATATTATTTAAGTGTATTTAAAAAAGCATTACAAGCTGATTTTAGTTTATCATACATACTGCAACAGTGGTTTTACACAATGAATCTCTTGATAATGTCCGTCTAACAAATCACACTTTATTTATATAAACAACACATCTGTATCTCTGCTGCCAAGCCAGCCTGCAGTCATAACCTGCGTATTCTCCACACAGCTGCACTCTCTTCAGCATCCACCACGCTACTAGCAACTACTTCCCAGAACAGCACAAGGTCCTTAGAGAAAGAATAAAGAAAGGCCCCCTAGACATTGACAACGTCACCTTGACAACCATGTGGAAAGTCACCACCCACAGGACAGCGCTGGGACCAGGATTCTATTGACAAAGTAACAAACTTTAGAACACTAGTCCCAGGCAGCACTCCAGTAGTCGTTTACTTCCGCATCGGTGACCAACGTAAGGACCTTGGAACAGCAGCAGGATAGGTTAGACCCGCCCCCAATGACACCTCAGTCACAAGAGCCCGCTGTGACAAGAGCCCGATGACTATATGTGACATCATACTGCATTTCAAATGAAAAGACAGACATAGAATAGGCTGTTTACCTGAGTTCTGGGGATAGGCGGGACCTCCGTTGAGGTGGGGTTGCTGGGAGACGGAGAACTGGGAGGTGACAGAGGGTGCTCGGCGGTATGTGCCGGTGGCCGAAACCATGGAGGCAGAGGAGGTGGTGGAGGAGGAGTTGTGACGGGAGATTTGGCGAGAGATGGTCCCAAACTGGGACATGGGGATGGGACCCAGACCCGGACCCTGAGGCACCGGCGCCGGCACTGTTGTTGTGAGGGGGAGGAGAGAGAAGGAAGCCGTGAGTAACTACTACAGGTACTGACGTGGGCTGAAGGGGAGCAGAGAGAGAGAGAGAGAGAGAGAGAGAGAGAGAGAGAGAGAGAGAGAGAGAGAGAGAGAGAGAGAGAGATCCTTGGTCCATATGGTCCTTTGAACTGTCTACCTACCAAAAGCGAGGGAGTTCATGACAGTAAACAAGAACGTTTGCTTCAACAAAGAGAAAAAAAAAGAAAAGAAAAAACCTAAAAATAAATAAATAAAAAGATAATCTATATTGCACACCAAGAAAGGGGTAGTGTAAAATACGTGTGCTGATTAGTAAACAGGCTCAAACTCATATTTAGACTGGCATGAACCTTTAAAGAAATTCCTAATCACATCTAAATCTATAAATTCCTATTCTTATGCTTCCATATGATCACATGATAAAGCGGATCAGATGTGAAAGCCAGTGTAGGCAACATAATGGCTGCAGGACTCACCTTGACCCATGCTGGGAGGGGAGGGGGTGGGCACAGCCAGGGGAATGCCCACAATGCTACTGCCTCCGCTGTTCTCCCTGCCACCACTACCCCCACTGCTACCACTACAGAGAGAGAGAGAGAGAAAGAGAGAGATAAGAGAGAAAAAAGAGATGAGAGAAAAGGGAGAGAAAAGGGAGAGAGGGAGAGAAAAGGGAGAGAGAGAGGGAGAGAAAAGGGAGAGAGAGAGAGAGAGAGAGAGAGAGAGAGAGAGAGAGAGAGAGACATGGTGATGAGAGGATGTGTGAGACAAGCTTAATTACCAGATTGGTGTGACATCCCTTCATTACATCATCTACTGTACATCCTGTCACATAACAATATCCATGTTGCAATCTGTGGCTGGGAACAGACACACGCTGCCAGCACACCAGCACTGTCTCTTCAACTAGGAAGGAAAAGCCAAGCAAATAAAACCTGAGTTTCAGATGACACAAAATCACAGAAACAAAATTGAGAGCTAATGCTCGACTAGGGCCCTATGGAATCCGCTATCACGGAATTTCGGAGGATTTCATGGAATTGAGATATTAACACGGAATTCTGAATTATCGCGGAATGGCGTGGAATTTGCTTAAATGATACATAAATCGGTTTTCATATAAATCAATCTTCACTATGACTCTAAAACAGCACGGTCTACGGAGACACAGAAATGACAGCTAGTCGGCTACCAAATCCATTCTGGGACAATAGTGTCCGTAATAGTCTTGGAGGAGCATGAACCTTTAACTCAATGGACGCCACGGACTTGAGCATCGTTTGTTCCTACCACGCCAAGAGATAGGAATAAGTGGCGGTGTTTGCAGGGCTAACTATATTCTATATTATAGCTATGGATACAATACTATGGCCCATGGTATTGAGCTGTACTGTATTGTACCCATTCTGCAATCTGTTAATAAAGTTTTCAATCAATCAATCAAACCCATTTGACATCAACTATCTATCGTTCAATATGTGAAAAAGAAAAAAAAATTTCATCCATACATTCCCGTTATATACCGTGGTGAATATGAGTATAGTTTTAGAGTGATCCTGTCTAATACCAGAAAAGGATGCTATGCAGCAATACGTGCATTTCACTAAAAGCGTTGCCGTTTCTTGCCTGTACACACTACTATTTCCAAATCAAATATATATTATAGGTATTATGTTTCCTCATGAATGCATGAAAGGGTGGGGGTGGGGGGGGGGGGGGGGGTAGTTTTTTGATGCTTTGATCGTCACCAGCGGCATACGTTGTGGAGTAACGTTACACACACATGTTGAGATCGAGGTGAAGTCATGGTTGGATCACAGCAGGATTGATATAATTTAATCCTTACCTTCACTAGGAGGTACCCCAAAAAGAATATTCCAATTGTCTGATGGCGAGTCCAAGTACCGGTGTCCATCGTGTCGCCAACATAATCCACCACAACAGATGCATCGGAGGCATTTGACGCTTCTCAATGGGATCGGGATACCCGCCCGCCTCGCCTGACAAAAAAAAGTGGGCCCGGAGACATTTGATCGACGCACAGGCCAAGATATAATGTTTCAAAGGGTGCTCAATACTGCCACCTGGGTGGATGCGGCCGGTATTGCACTTTGGCATTCTCAGGATGATTCCCCATGTTAACCCCAAGTCTGTGTGCCTGTAATGAATGGAAATATCGAATAAAATAAATAACAATGAAAACCAGACTATACTCGGGTTTTCGGGGGTCCTGGCACTCAACGCATGGCGAGATAACCCGACTATCATCGGGTCTGGCTAGGGCTGGGCGATATAACGATAACGATAAATATCGCGATATATTTTAATAATCGATATCGAATATCGAAATTTTAAAAAAAATCGAAAAATCGTTTTTTTTTTTTTTTTTTTTTTTTTTTTTTACCTGCAACAGGGCAGTTTGGACAGAGACAGTGGACAGACTTGTCTTTCTTGCCTGCAACTTAAAGTAATGGCTTTGCTTGTCCAAATGACAATACTGACCAAATTCAGATTTCTTTTTCTCTTGTCCATTTATTTTGTTTGCTTTCTAATTTAAAATACATTTTGAAACCGTCTGTACACAGTAGGCTATGTGTGCTAGCAGAACTAGACTCCAGTCACGAGTCACAGTGCACATGTGCGGTGGTTTGTCCACCAAAAAAGCGCCAAAAGATCGAAAATAAACTAGCAGAGCCAGAACTGTTCAACTCCTCTGGAGCCACAGCCAGCAGAGAAGCCGGTTTACTTTAGCTTTTAAACCAGCTGCAGCCTGAGAACTGGAGTGTGAGGGGATGTAACACTAAAGATGGCGGCAATGACAAAGAATTGCTGCAAAAGAAACATACATCTGTTGTTAAAAAAAAAAAAAAATGTTTTTTTTTTTTTTTTTAATTTTTTTTTATACTTATAACAATTCGATAATTATCGATATCGAGAAATAAAATAAAATTATCATATCGTTATCGCGATATGATTTTTTTCCATATCGCCCAGCCCTAGGTCTGGCGTCCAAAGAGTTAAAGGTCATCTCTTTTTTTTGTTTTGTTATTGCACTGCACTGCACTGGCAGTTGAACTGCATTGAACTGCACTGGCACTGTTGTACGGCAGATGTACTGTTATGAACTCAATCAGCGCCAGGCCCAAGGATAGGCGGGTTATCTCGCCATGCGTTGAGCGCCAGGACCCCCGAAAACCCGAGTATAGTCGGGTTTTCATCGTTATATATTTTTTTATTATTATTATATATATATATTTTTTTTTAACTTAAATTTTTATTTTCATTTTTGATTACAAAATACAAAGACAGAATTTACAATACAATTAAAGAGACAGAAACAATAAAGAAAAAATTATAACAAAAAGAAAACTGAAATAAAAGACAGGGTTCATCGGTCAATTCTATCTTTACATTGTTTATTTACATTTCAATTTCTTTTCTTGTTTCCTTTTCATTCTTCTGTGATGTCGTTCCTCTTCTTCCTATATTCCTCCCACTTTTCCCATTTTGACTCTAACTTCTCCTCTTGTAGCCTCAGCATGTGTCGTTATTTCTTTTATTCTATATTTTTATTCATTTCTCTCACACGGACCTCAGGGTTACCATAGGGAACCACTCTGAGATCGCTTGAGTGCAATACATGCCGCATCTAGGTAGTGGCAGTATCGCCCACCCTTCTAAACCTTTTTTTCACACACGGTGTTACATTAAAATGTCTCCGGGCACAGTTTTGTTGATCAGGCGAGTCTAGCGGTTCACTTGATGGCATTGGAACGTGTCCAATGCCCCCGATGCATGTGATGTAGTGGATTATGTTGGCGACACGATGGACACCAATACTGGAAATCGCAATCAGACAATTGGAATATTCTTTTTGGGGTACCTCCTAGTGAAGGTAAGGACTATGACATCAATCCTGCTTTGATCCAACCATGATTTCACATTGATTGTTGCGACGATGTGGTGTAACGTACTCCAGAACGTATGCCGTTGGTGATGATCAAAGCATCAAAAAACATGGAAATAGTAGCGTGTCCAGGCAGGCAACGCCAACACTTTGTCAAATTCACGTATTCCTCCATAGCGGCATGTTATGGAATTAATCAGGATCACTCTGAAACTATACTTATATTCACCACGGTATAACACGTGAACGTATACATGAAAAATTTTATTCTTTTTCACATATTGAACGATGGATAGTTTTTTTTAATCCACTTTTTTCTCCTATTTTTTCAATTTTTTCTCCCATCCCAATTCCACTGTGCCAATTCTCCCCTCTCCTGTCTTGAACGTTGCTCGCATATGCCCCCCACTGGTCGGTTGTAGGGAGGATAGAAGCCTTGCATCACGTGTCCCCTCCGATACACGAGGAGGCAGCCTGTCACATCTTTTCACCTGCCAGCGCGGACTCTCATTGGCGAGGTGTAACGTGTGGGAGGCTCACACTACCCCCGCCATTTCCGTGTCTCTACATTTCGTAGCTCCATTTCTGCAGACCCCTCTCTGATTGGTTGAACTCCATTTCTGCAGACCCCTCTCTGATTGGCCAGTACGCCCATGTGACCGCGGCAGCGCGAGAGAGCTGCAGTGCGGAAATAGGCTGCATTCTATTGCCATTCTCTGCGACAAACTCTAACCTTAACCAACTCCGAAACAGCGCCTAAACTTAACCCTTCTAACCTTAACCAACTCCGAAACAATGCCTAACCTTAACCCTAACCAACTCCGAAACAATGCCTAAACTTAACCATAACCTTAACCAACTCCGAAAGAATATTGCCATGCTCCAAGACAAACTCTAACCTTAACCAACTCCGAAACAGCGCCTAAACTTAACCCTTCTAACCTTAACCAACTCCGAAACAATGCCTAACCTTAACCTTAACCAACTCCGAAACAATGCCTAAACTTAACATGCCTAAACTTAACCGGCGAAAGAATGCATGTTAAAAAAAATTAAAAAAAAATTGAAGGGAATCGAACTTGTCACCAACGCACCGCAGGATCCACAGCAAGGCGGCGAACCAGTTGAGCTAGTCGTCGACCTCGATAACCTTACGCGCACCTCCCTCGCGTACCTTAGAGAGGGGCTTCGCTCAACCAATCAGAGAGGGGCTTCGCTCAACCAATCAGAGAGGGGTCTGCAGAAATGGAGTTCAACCAATCAGAGAGGGGTCTGCAGAAATGGAGCTACGAAATGTAGAGACGCGCCATTTCCTGTCTCTGCTGTGCAGGCGTCCCCAACCGACCTGTAGGAGTCGCTGTCCACAACGTCCAGATTACCACGCATCGACTTCCACCCGCTAACTCTGCCAATTGAGTTAGTATGACGGCTGGCCCAAGCCGGAGGCAACGCCAACAGCCGGAGTCGAACCAGGTGTCTCTTGCGTTGGTGATGAGCGCAATGTCTGCTGCGCCACCCAGCCGCCTGAACGATGGATAGTTGATGTCAAATGAGCCATAGTATTGTATCCATAGCTATAATATAGAATATAGATATAGCCCTGAAAACACCGCCATGCAGCCCTATCTCTTAGAGTGGTGGCACAGTAGGAACTACTGTTAGATGCTCTAGGCCTCCGGCGCTAAATGAGTTAAAAACATACTTCTGTATTGTTTTTTTTGGGTTACACTTAAATCCAAAGGAACAAATCTTTTTTTTTAAACTGAAAAAACGAGAAATCCGAAAACAGGACAATTTTAAACCGAGAAATCCAAAAATGGGAAAATTCGAATCGGAAAAACAGGAAAAGATAAACACGGATTTCATAGGCCCCTACGCTTGACCCATGCTGGGAGAAAGTAGAGGTAATGGTCATACAAGCATCTGGCTTCGCCAAGTTTCTTTGCATGCCGAGGCAAAATAATTGGGCCATATGAGATACGATGTTGGTTGGAGTTCAATCAATCACATGTACAACAGCTGAAATTAAGGGTGAGCCGATCCCATACTTAGAATCCGTACTGTCCAAAAACACTGGGAAAAGATAAAAGTTATAATCTGGTACGATCCATTTTGAACGTTGCTGGCCATTCTGCTAAAAGTTTCTGTGAAAAGGTTTGACTAAATAAAAAAGAAGCAGCAGTATTGCATAGTGTATTTCTTCCTTTAGTGGAGGAGACTATTTGTTTCACAGTTTGAGCATGTTTTTTTTTTATGTTTGTTTCAGTTTGAGCATGATGTTTTTTATGTTTGTTTCAGTTTGGGCATGATGTTTTTTATGTTTGTTTCAGTTTGGGCATGGTGTTTTTTATGTTTGTTTCAGTTTGGGCATGGTGTTTTTTATGTTTGTTTCAGTTTGGGCATGGTGTTTTTTATGTTTGTTTCACAGTTTGGGCATGGTGTTTTTTATGTTTGTTTCACAGTTTGAGCATGGTGTTTTTTATGTTTGTTTCACAGTTTGGGCATGATGTTTTTTATGTTTGTTTCACAGTTTGAGCATGATGTTTTTTATGTTTGTTTCACAGTTTGAGCATGGTGTTTTTTATGTTTGTTTCACAGTTTGAGCATGGTGTTTTTTATGTTTGTTTCACAGTTTGAGCATGATGTTTTTTATGTTTGTTTCACAGTTTGAGCATGATGTTTTTTATG
The DNA here is from genome assembly GCF_963971535.1 of Notolepis coatsorum. Taxonomy (NCBI): domain Eukaryota; kingdom Metazoa; phylum Chordata; class Actinopteri; order Aulopiformes; family Paralepididae; genus Notolepis; species Notolepis coatsorum. The sequence continues at coordinate 78,826,073 of NC_140177.1, read as the reverse complement.
TTTGTTTCACAGTTTGAGCATGGTGTTTTTTATGTTTGTTTCACAGTTTGAGCATGGTGTTTTTTATGTTTGTTTCACAGTTTGAGCATGGTGTTTTTTATGTTTGTTTCACAGTTTGAGCATGGTGTTTTTTATGTTTGTTTCACAGTTTGGGCATGGTGTTTTTTATGTTTGTTTCACAGTTTGGGCATGGTGTTTTTTATGTTTGTTTCACAGTTTGGGCATGGTGTTTTTTATGTTTGTTTCACAGTTTGAGCTTTATGTTTTTTAGATGGCTATCGTTATCTGCAGATACTCAAAGTTGTGGTATCAGTATCAATATGGGAAATGAAACAGTGGTATTGAGCTGTCCCTATCTGAAATCATCCCGATCTAAAATCGGCATAGGTGCTATGACAATGGTTGAGAAGAGTCATTCCTAGGTCAAAGTTGACCTCATTTGAACTTTGACCTGGCGAACAAACCAAAATACATGTGTAACCGGAGGTGAACTTGGTTTGTATGCTCTTCCATTGACGTGAATAAACACTAGCACAGCCGACAAGGGGTCACATGACCCCTAGGCATTTTCAATAAATGTATCCTCGTCACTCGGTCGAGCTCCAGCTCTGTCACTCAATGACTTTTCCTAAAAGTACCCGTTTTATCTGGCACGGTTTCTGAAATTTCTAAATGAAAAATGCAGCTATTTCTGCTGAGCGGCCACCTCCCTCCCTCCTTGACCCTCCCTCCCTTTCACTCTCTCCCTCCCTCTCTCCTTCTCCCTCCCTCTCTCTCTCTTTCCCTCTCTATACCTCCTTCTCCCTCCTTCTCACTTCCTCTCCCTCCCTCTCTCTCTCTCTCCCTCCCTCCCTCCCTCCTTCTCCCTCCCTCATTGACCCTCCCTCCCTTCTCTCCCTCCCATCTCCATTCTAAAGGTTGTCGGGTCATCTGACCCGTTCCCGGCGGGAATTAGTGTCATTTTATCCATGGCTGTGCTAGTGTTAAAAGGCATCCAGAGCCTGCAGGATAATGAAAGACCCCCACCACCCCAATAACAGCCTGTTCCAGCTGCTGAGGTCAGGCAGACGCCTGCGAACCCCAGCTACTAGGACGGAGAGGCTTAGGCTAAGCTTCTTCCCCCAGGCCATCAGAGCCTTGAACAATGAACATTGAGAGACACAGAAACTGAACTATCCACACACAAGCACACACAAGCACATACACGACACGCACGCTGAGCACGCTCACACACTAGCAGCCACTTTAACACTCATGCCGCACATACGCACACTTATGGCCAGAGGAAAGGCCACTTTAAATTAGTATAACATCAGGAACAGTGTATTGCACTACTAAAGCTACCTAGCATGTCCTATATGCTCTGTAAATACTATGTACAGATACCGAGATGGCACACCATGTACCTGTTTATTGCACTGTTGTTTTTTACTGGATTCTATTAATATGTTGTACCACTGTATTTTTATTGGATTCTATTATATGTTGTACCACTGTATTGCACATCGTCGCGGGCAAGACCAGCCGCATTTCATTGTATACCTGTATGCCGTGACAATTAAAACTCTTGACTTGACTTGACTTGACAAGTGCATTGTCCCACTAGTAAGACCGGGCTATGAGGGACCTCCAGTGCTCCGACAGCTGGAGGGAACCACCTGAACCACTGAACACTCACCAACACAAGCTCTAGTGGAGCGCTGCAAATAAGCCAAAGGTGAGTGTTTGTGTGTGTGTGTTTGACCAGTGTATTCTGCAATATGCTATATAGGCTATATATTTGTGCAAGAAGGATAAATCCTACCGATCACTTTTGAGTTGATGTGTGTGTGTTGTGTGTGCACATATGCATGTCTATGCCTACATGTGACTGTGTGTGTGTGTGTGTGTGTGTGTGTGTGTGTGTGTGTGTGTGTGTGTGTGTGTGTGTGTGTGTACTATTGGTGTTACATGTCACTCCCTATGTGTGTATGTATTGTGTGTGTAAATGCTTGTGGGTGTATATGTATCCACATGTTCATCCCCATGTGAGTATGTGTGTCTGTGCCTGGGTGTGTGCGCCCACATGCCTGTGTGTCTGTACCTGTGTGTCCTAGGCCTCTGGTTGAGGGAGGCTGTGCGTGCAGGGCTGTGCTGGCTGCCCAGTCGGGCTGGACTGGTCATGTAGTCGTTAGGGACAACTGGAGGCTTGACAGGCTCCAAGGTCTTATAGGGAGTGTTACGCCTGGACAGAGAGAGTGGGAAGGAGAGGGGGATGGTGCAGGAGAGTAGGTGGAGGCAAAGATGGAGAGACCGAGAGCAGGAGAGGGGAGAGAAAAAAGATAAGTCAATAAAATACACACAGCCAACATCCTCATGCAATCCAGTGCAAACACTGAAGTCTACAGCTAGACAGGGTGCGTTATTTCTAAACCTAGCCGCATTTCTGGCAAGACGCTCTCTGATTGGCCGACGCCTGTTTCTACACTGGTTAAGCTTAGGCACTCTTTCTAAGTTGGTTAAGGTTAGAGTTTGTCTTAGAGCGTGACGGCAAGTTCTTTCGACGGTTAAGCTTAGGCACTCTTTCGAAGTTGGTTAAGGTTAGAGTTTGTCTTAGAGCATGGCGATAGAACGCCAGGTAGTTTGCAGGCAGTTTGACGTGGAAATGGGCAAAGACACAGCTCGTCACGCGATTGGGCAAACAGAGGCCAATCAGAGAGCGTCAGTCAGTGCCAATCAGAGAGCGTCTGCCAGAAATGCGGCTAGGTTTAGAAATAACGCAGACAGGGTGCCAGAAACAGTCTCCTGACCTAGGCAACGGGGAGTGAACGCGAGCAGTACTTCTGTTTCTTCCCAATCCATCAGCTCAGGAAAGCAATGATCCCATCTTTCATACTGAACTCTTAAGAGACTCCTCACTGTGACTCAAGAGACTTCTCACTGTGACTCAAGAGACTTCTCACTGTGACTCAAGAGACTTCTCACTGTGACTCAAGAGACTTCTCACTATGACTCAACATACTTCTCACTGTGACTCAAGATACTTCTCACTATGACTCAACATACTTCTCACTGTGACTCATACTTCTCACTGTGACTCAACATACTTCTCACTGTGCTCTATGATGGCGCCGCCCCGACCGGCTGCCTCTCTGTTCGCTCCGTCGAGACTGTGTTTACTTTTGTTAATATTTATAGTTTTTAGAGTTTTGTGCGTACCAACTGTTGGTGCATTTAATGTATATGACCGTCAGTCACTCATAGACATTGGATTACGGGAAACTTACCAACTGGATTCAGAACATTGTACATATGTCTATACCGAACACTGTGACCTCATTTTCTTCTTCTAAATTCATGCTATATTATGTTATTATGTTATTTGATACTATCTTGTCTAGCACAGTCTCTGGAGCGTAACAGTAAGAAGCATTTTGTATGAAAGTATTCTGTACTTCTGTATGACAACTATTAAAGAACTTGAACTTGAACTTGACTCAACATATTTCTCACTATAACTCAACATACTTCTCACTATGACTCAACATACTTCTCACTGTGACTCAACATACTTTTCTCACTGTGACTCAACATACTTCTCACTGTGACTCAACATACTTCTCACTATGACTCAACATACTTCTCACTGTGACTCAACATACTTCTCACTGTGACTCAACATACTTCTCACTGTGACTCAACATACTTCTCACGGTCACTCAACATACTTCTCACTGTGACTCAACATACTTCTCACTGTGACTCAACATACTTCTCACTGTGACTCAACATACTTCTCACTGTGACTCAACATACTTCTCACAGCTTGTCTCAGTGTCTGGACTTGGTTGTTTCCTTTTTCCTCTTCATTTCTGTAATTTTTTCTGTTGATGTTCAAATGTTTGTTGAGTATGCAAGTGTAGCAGTCTGGAAAATATGGTATATTATTCAGAACTGCTGACTGTGTTTTATATCCCTTTTGTACACAAAGACATTCTAACTAGTGTCATTGATATTCACACGAACAATGACACAAGCGTCCCCTTCCGAAGAGCACTGGAATATAGGGCTGGGCGATATGACGCTATTATATAAATATCGGGTACAGTTCATTAACGATACACTTTTTAAACGTATCGTGGATATCGTGATGTTTTGCCCAAGAGGCTTGTGTTGCGTCAATCTGGTCCACACGTTGACACTTTTGAACAGCGCCGCCCCACACACACACTACTGCATCAAAAGTTACTACTTATGATAACAAAGGCATTCGTTTTGTGGCATTGACGTTATATAGTTACACTTTCAATAACATCAGCGTATTTACATAGCAACGACCGAGGTCGACCTAGATATAGCAAGCATTAGCCGTTCATATCTCAGCCCGTGCTGACTCCGTTGTGCCCATTCTGCGGTCTGTTAATAACGTTTTCAATCAGACAGATGTATGGAAAGGCTTTTATTATAACATCCGTTGCAGTAAAATCATTATGCCTCCAGTCGTTTAGTCATTCTGCAGAGCTAAAAGCTAAACGTCGGCCGCGGCGAGCTACCGCTGCCATTGTTGTTTTCATTGAGCTCTCCAATAGCGGAAGTAAAAAATTAATACGCGCTTGCCGATTGGTGCTAAGAACAGCAGGGCGGGTGCAAGCGATGTGACGTAATTGGCAGACGCGACTGTCAATCAAAATGATTCTGTTTGCCGACTGAATGAATATAAACGTTATTAACAGATTGCAGCATAGGTACAATACAGTACAGCTCAATACAACAACAGTCAACAGTGGACTGGAGGATGCAGACCAGAGAAAGACTTTGGTCTTGTTTACATCAGGGTCCCCCATTTTCAATTCATCATATTTCATATCTAAATCATATAATATCTCATTGCTAAATATATGCAATATATAATCTAATAATCCAATAATCTAAATCTAATATATAATATAAAAATGCTAAATGCATGGGTATTTTATTTTGTCTTTAATGTTAGCTTGCAAACTCAAATACTGTCTTGGTAAGCCTCATAATGAATTGTTTGGGGAAAAAAAGAAAAACATCGTGATGCGTATCGTGTATCGCCGAAAGGTCAGAAAATATCGTGATATCATATTTAGGCCATATCGCCCAGCCCTACTGGAATATGGATTATAAATGACAGTACTGAATCATATTCTACAATGCGTCTCCCCTTGTGACTGGCAGGCGGGACCAGCAGGGGGCGGTAGCAGGCAGAGAGTGGCGGAGAGAGTTGGGAGGTGATATATGGAGGAGGCAAGCGGAAGCCGTTCTCTTCGGCAGTGAACTTGGACAACGAGTAGTCGCAGCTAACGGGGGCTCTGGATAGCCCTGTTGCTGACGTTATGCCAGAGGGCCCCGTGAGAGGACAACGGGTGATAACAAGTACTGGCTAGTGGACACGATATCCTAGCAGTACCAGCGGTAGTATATGAACAATAAGTGCAGAGCCAGGCACTAGCAATCGGGTTATGATAGTTACTGTGTGCGGTATAAGTAACGTGCGGTTAAACAAGTATCCAAGTCTTTAACTACCGAGTTATAGTAGTTACAGTGTGCGGTATAGAGTGCGCGCACCAGGACAAGCGTGGGCCAACGACCATTCTGCTCCGGCTGACTTCGACCAGACCTGCAACCGGCTGCCTGCATTCAGCCTGCTCCGGAGGACTTCACTCAGACCTGCACCAGGCTGCCTGCGGCCGACGGAGTTCCGCCCATCCAGCAGGGGTCGTCATCGCTCAGTAGGGGCTGCCTCTCTGCCTAGCTCCGCCTGCTAACATCCTCGCCGAGAGCGTTCGACGCCATCTTGCCTCCCGGACAACAGTGGAGTGGCGAGGCGGCCATTTCGGATGAGTACAAATGAGCATTGATGCTCCCGATTCCTTATACAATACACAGTGTGGTGCAGCCCGCGGGCGAAAGTAACGTTGCTACTACCATTTCATAGGGGTACCCCGAACAATATATGCCGGCATTAAGATAGGACTTTACCGGTATTTTGTGGGCTCACTCTTTTATTTCATTCCTTTTCTTTGAGCGTGATAAGGTGTGTGTTTCATAATATTTCCCGTTCAGTGAATCCCTTTTATTATCCTTCCCTATGCTCCCCCTTCCTTCCCCATATTACCAACCGGGAACGGTGTATGTGTAATTCCTTAGAGGAGGTAAATACTATGTTCCGCCCAGACGTGGGCAGCACTTAGTCTGTGTACCGTGAGAGCACTTGGTGCCTGGGTGTAATACTATAATTGATTCATGCCAGTGTAATCATTGTGTTGATACCCATGGTGCAGTAATCACCAGACGTAGCATTGTTGTAACTAGGCTGAGTTATAATAACATCCATCCAGAATGGGAGCACTGAGCACTGTGTCTTTTATTGAACCTAACCCTAATCCTAACCCTTTGATGCGGGTAATATATATATCATTAACCCCTTCCTATTCTACCTTCCATTTCCACTGTAAGGTTTCTGGTGTTACTGAGGGAGGGTACTGCTTGCGGGGGGAACAAAGTTATTTCTTTACCATCCAGTCATTAGGTGTGGGAGGGCTAAGGAGACAATTGTGGAGGGTGAGGGTGTGTTGGGGAGTACTGCTGACTGCCCCAGAGAGAGGGAGGAAGACCAGAGTACCGGACCAGGTTTGTAAATCCTGGGCCTCATACACTCCCACTGCCAGTCTCCAGTTGACGCTCCGGACCCCAAAGACGGAGGTGCAGCTGGCCAGAGTGCTACTGTGTCTCGCTACCTAGTGACCATGCACCACAGTTCCCACGAAGCAGGGATAATCCACCCTGCTACACAAGGACATAACTTTTCTGAATGGAAGACAGTGACATTGTTTAGTAGGGCTGGCCACTCTTAGTCGATTTGTCAAAAAAATTCTGTTGACTTGATCTTACTTACTCAATCTTTGTAGTTGTTTAGCTCTAGTTGATGCTTCTTTCATGCTGAATGTGTTATTTATTTAAAAAAAGAAATTCATCATAAGCACATCTCCAGTAATCCTACATGATCGTATGTGGAGGAACTCTCAATTTTACAGATGCGTCACTTAAATCAATGTAGCGATTAGTCAACAAAATCGTATAAAATTTACTAGGAATTTCCTTACTGGATGAAAGCCCAAAGTGTTCCTTACCCTAGGGTGCCGCGGCCAGCCATGGGTGGGCTGGGTGGCTTCTGTGTGGGGGGGTTGGTCCTGGATAGCGTCCCTCCTCGCCCTGCTGCGTTGTTCCCATGTTGCTAAGAGAGAAGCAACATGTTAATCAGTAATTAACTGCTGCTAACCAGATAAACCTAACAATAAACTACGGTCTTCCAGTGTTTCCCCAAAAAAGGTAGGCTTGGCCATTCATCCATCCCGCCTGAACACATTTTAAAACACCGGGGTGCAAACAGGGTATCACTCGTGTGTGCATTAATATGTCCATCATACCAATCTCATGAATTCCATATACAGTTTGCTAATATATTATGCTAATTATGTCTATAGTACTATGCACTCAAGTTTGACATTGTTTGACAATACCACTTATCCTTAGCTGCCAAAGTTGTGCCCTTCCTGCTGATTTGTTGTACAGGACTTGTAAGTCGCTTTAGAGAACAGCGTTCAGCTAAATGACTAAAGGTAAATGTCAATTTGGCTCATACTTGGCAGATACGTGGACAGTCATCCGAGGAACTGCGATAATGACACACAAGCTCATTATACCTGGTTAACATGCTAATGGTAGTGTTTGAGTCTTCTCAGTCTACAGGGTATAGACTGCAGAAGTGACCCGTCCCCTGGTTCAAAAGCTCCTATACTGTATTATGGAGACTATAAGTTTGCTTACATTTTTTTTTTTTTTTAAAGACGTTTACGTAAGCAGACTTCAAGCCATTTTAAGCAGACTTATCAATGTCAAGAAATGTTTCAAGTTGATCAGTTTTTTTTTTTTTATTATTGCAAAATACAGTTTCCATAGTAAAGCATTGGAGCTTTTGGAATGGAATGGACATGGAATGCCACCTCTGCGGGTTGCTGCAGCTGTCTAGTAGTAGTAGTAGGAATGATTTCTGGGGGAAACACTGGTAGAGGAGGCAGTTCTCTGGAGGTGGACTTGTGACACACATGGTAAAAATTAAATGTGTTGACAAATATATGGATGCATACATACATGCATGCATGTGTTACAGTACATATTGAAACATGGTCAATATACATTATTTATCACTTATCTAGACATTTATCAAAAATATGAGTTAATACATTTTTCACAAGATTCATTTGAGGTTTATATTGGTGCAATGGTCAATGTCAGTAGCTGACAAAGGGAAAGGCTGACTATTAAAGAACCCACTGATGGGCGGCGCAGCGGACATTGCGCTCGTCACCAACGCAAGAGACACCGGGTTCGACTCCGGCTGTCGGCGTTGCCTCCGGCTTGGGCCGGCCGTCATACTAACTCAATTGGCAGAGTTAGCGGGTGGAAGTCGATGGGTGGTAATCTGGACGTTGTGGACAGCGACTCCTACAGGTCGGTTGGGGACGCCTGCACAGCAGAGACAGGAAAATGGCGGGGGTAGTGTGAGCCTCCCACACGTTACACCTCGCCAATGAGAGTCCGCGCTGGCAGGTGAAAATATGTGACAGGCTGCCTCCTCGTGTACCGGAGGGGACACGTGATGCAAGGCTTCTATCTTCCCTACAACCGGCCAGTGGGGGGCATATGCAAGCAACGTTCAAGACAGGGGAGGGGAGAATTGGCACAGTGGAATTGGGATGGGAGAAAAATAGAAAAAGTGGATAAAAAAAAAAGAACCCACTGATTAAATTTTTCTTATGATGTAGAATAAAGGTCACAGAAGGGCACATGTCGTCGTCACATGATTTAGGTTTTTCCATCCATTTACAATAATTTAATTCAGTTCCACCATGGAAACTTAAACGTCGTCACATTTATCAGATTATCTTAGCCAACAGCAGTCAGTTGTTATGACAGGATGGTGACTGTTGAGCGCTGGGAGCTCCGAGCGGAGCGTGTGGAGGAGGAGGAGGAGGAGAAGAGACTCTTACCTTGGCCTTAAGCCACTGAGTGCAAGCAGGCAGAAAAAGAGAAGAGACAAGAACACATGCTCGATGGTTAATGGTGTATTACAGTGCCAGTCGCTGTACAAGCCCTCCCTCATACATCATGTATTAGTACTAGTAATACTTCTTTCACATGTGCCTTTTCCTTCTCAAATGTTGCAAACGTAGAAGTGATATATATATATATATTCAAACACAATGTTTAGTCCATCAGTCAACTGAGTGTCAGGTCAGTTATATTCTGAGAGCAGAAAATAGAACCAGAATCGCCAAGAATTCCTCTGATTTCTACTGTGAACTTTTGCTTGGGGGGGCAGAGCACTAGTGCAGTACTAATACAAGAAGGACTTGTCCCGATGGCTGCAGCTGTACATTTGTGTCCATTAGTGAGGGAGTGGGAGAGAAAGAGGGAGAGCGAGAGAGAGAGAGAGGGAGACCCAGCATAGACTGAGACAAACAACCATGTTGCTGTATATAATAATAAACTCACTGAAAAATACCATGAAGTAAACAATTTAAAATAGCATGAAAGGAAAATTACAGGAGAAAGAGACGGAGAGAGAAAGAGAGACAGATGGGGAGAGAGAGCAGAGGAATAAGACATCAATGAGACTGTGACAGAGTGACACCCTCATCTAATGAGTAACATTTCACTTCATATTCTGTTTTATCTCCGTTTCTGTGCCAATCCTTCAAGATTCCTGATGGTGCAGTAAGGTTTGTTGCCACTGGGTGGTGCTGGTGCATGTGTTGCCTATGTGTACGTCAGTGTCTAGACTTCAGCTCTCTGCCCCTAACTGCCAGTAATAGCCATAAAGATTAGCAGTGCAGATCCGTAAACTGTCAATCTATCTTTCCCTGGGTCAATCAGCCGGTCAGTCTAACCATGGATGAATGTACTATGTGTGAATTAGTCTAGCCATGGATGAATGTACTATGTGTGAATTAGTCTAGCCATGGATGAATGTACTATGTGTGAATTAGTCTAGCCATGGATGAATGTACTGTGTGTGAATTAGTCTAGCCATGGATGAATGTACTATGTGTGAATTAGTCTAGCCATGGATGAATGTACTATGTGTGAATTAGTCTAGCCATGGATGAATGTACTATGTGTGAATTAGTCTAGCCATGGATACATTTACTATGTGTGAATTAGTCTAGCCATGGATGAATGTACTATGTATGTGTGAATTAGTCTAGCCAATAGCCATGGATGAATGTACTATGTTTGAATTAGTCTAGCCATGGATGAATGTACTATGTGTGAATTAGTCTAGCCATGGATGAATGTACTATGTGTGAATTAGTCTAGCCATGGATAAATGTACTAACGGAACGTAGGCCAAGTGCGTCCACATTTTTATAGGATTCTATCACATTTTCATAACAATAGCACCCTGCGCCGTTTTCATTGAGGTTTCTTACAAATTAACGATGCTTTATCTTGTCCTTTATATGCCGATTATCATTAGAATCTTAAATTGTACCATATGTCCCCCTTTAGACAACATATGTAATGCTACCAGCGCACTTTTGTTAAGATAATTAGTTGGCCATTCGCGGTCGCTATACCGAGGTTGCAGTAATAGTTTAACGCTGTTCAGATCACGTCGGAGAATATAGACCCATCCCAGTGACCTGCGACCTGTGCTAACGCTCTTGGGAAATGCAGTGTTGTAGTTCTCAACATTTTCAGCCTTTAATTTTAAACCAATGCTGCCATCTACTGACAACAAAAAAGTGTTGTCTAATCGTCACCTTGAGAGCTACTTCCGTATACAGCGCCGCCCCAAACCCATTCTAGAGATTCCCACTTTTTGCTGGGAGTGGGGCGTGGCCGTATTTGGTCCCAGACAATAAGAGTGGCTGCAATTGGTCACCGTGACGTTATGTGTGAATTAGTCTAGCCATGGATGAATGTACTATGTATGTGTGAATTAGTCAATCTATGGATACATACACTATATCTATCTATGAATTAGTCTAGCGATGAATGAATGTACTGTATCTACTATCTATCTATCTATCTATCTATCTATCTATATATCTATCTATCTATCTATCTATGGATCAGAGCTATGGCGCTATATAGTATAGTTATTTTCCCTCTACAAGCTCCTGGAGAAGTTTCAGATGAAGAGCCACAATGGTAGGTTTACTTTACCTTGCAATATAATAAAATATGTACTTGAGATTTGTTAACTTGCCAGCTACGTTACTAGTTGTGGCTAATGTTAGTAACTGGTGACTGATTGCACTGTAGCAGACTGTTCTGTGTGTTGCCATGTTACACAGAGCTAAAGTAGCGCACAGAGCGCGAGAGAGAGATACGTGCAAACACATACAAATTAACGTTACATGGGGAAATATTATGAGCAAATTAGCTGTGTGTTTTTCTGTGCAGTGCTCATATTATTTATCCAAGAGGCTGTAATACATTTTAACCCTTTCACTACCAAATGGTTAACCCTTTCACTGCGACAATACAGAAGGTTATTGTGGTAGTGAAAGGTTAACCTTCTGTAGTGTGGTAGTGAAAGGGTTAAAACATGCTGCTTTCTGGGGGGGGGTACTTAGGACATCCGGTTAACTGGAATCTTTTCAATAGGATATTAGAATATTGATATGCCTTCAAATTCCCATCCCTAGTCTATCCATGAATGCATGGCTGTTACAAAGGGTCAGATTAAACCGAATATATATATTTATTGCTTGATATCCCTTGTATAATATTTGTATATCGTTTGATATCCCTTGTATATTCTTTGTATATATACACGGAATATCCCTTTACCTAGGTACAAACCAGACCATAATATTCGTTCTCCTATTGGACAGCGACCCCTAGGCGCCAACGGCCATACCCCCAATGGCAAGTTCAAAGCCACCGCCAAGGCATGTCTCAACATGTCCAGGTTTGCGCAGTAATACGAGACAGAACTGAGGTTGGCACTAGATAATTCACCTTACGTATAAATACGGCGCAGGTGGAAAGCAGCAGCAGTTCATTCAGTTCATCATTCGTTCAAAGTATCGTTGAGTACCAAAACGTTAAAGCCTTCACCACGAGTCAACGACCAAGTGAAGTGAGCAACTTTGCGTCTAAATAGAGCACTTATAACATGTGCGAATAGGATAGTAAAAGTGTCAGAGTTTAGTGAAATAACGTCAAGTTCGACCTAGTCAATGTGAAGTATAGTGCACAGGAGAATCTACACCGGCGAATGCAGAGCCTTTTTCCGGCTGGATTATATTGCTTTGGTACTGTGGCTGCTGGAGCAGAGAACCGTCTACCCCACTGCTGTGTGGGATCTACCCTGTGAGGAGCACCATCGAGCCCGCCTCTAGAACCACAGAGGCTGGCTAGCTTTCATCCATGCTGTCGCGCATACTGGATTATAGCTGTTGCTTTTGTCTGCCGATCAAGGGAGTAATGTACCGCCTCCCGTAGCTGGAGCTTCTTTATTCCTCGTTGACCCAGACTTTGCTCCCGAACATTCTTCTACCCTGCCGGCTTACAACCGGAGGGAACCCCCCTAGTGTCTCCAGCTGACTACGAGTGTGCCTTATGTAATTCTTATGCTACAGGTGGCGTCAGTTATACCCATCTTACTATGCTCATGGACTTACGCTCTTGACCTACTTAAGTGTTCTTCGCCTTACAAGCGCGAGTATAATTCTCATTCTGTAACCTATCGTTGCTGCTATAATAATAAATCCCTCCAAATAGAACTTTAGTGTCATTGTTGTATTCTTGTGTGGGTGTTCACCAGATATACCGTGTACTGTATGGCCAGTAATTAAAGTACATAACTAAGTAGTGGTTTAATAATACCATACTCTCAATACAGTCAGGGAATTGTACCCCTCAGTTACAATGGCCATGTATGTAATAAAAAAAGTCAACCAACAAACTAGATTCTTGTACCGGATCTCCTCTCTGGTAAACAAGAATACCCTGAAGACTCTGGCAGGAGCACTCATTCAAGGGTACTATGACTATGCGTGCACCTCATGGTACCAAAGCACCTCAAAGGCGCTTAAAACAAAATTACAAACATCACAAAACAAACTGGTCAGACGACTACTTGACCTGAACCCCAGAACCCACCTCACCCCTGCCCACTTTGACAACCTAGGATGGCTTAGAGTAGACGACAGAGTACAGCAACTTGCAATGGGCCTGGTCTACAAGATACACTATACGACCGGGGTGCCCATGTACATGTCAAAATACTTCCCAAAGGTCAGTGAATACCACAACCACTACACCAGAGGAAGCTCAACAAATCATGTTAAACCCAGATTCGGCTCAAACAAGGGACTAAACACGTTTCGCAATTATGCCACAACACAACAATGTGGAACGCCCTACCCAAAGCTGTAAAGGAATGTGAATCCCTGCCCACATTCAAAACCGCTCTTAAAGAGCACCTACGGGAGGCTGCAATTCGAAACTGGCCACCGTAAATGCCCAAAACCCCCACCACCTCCTAATAGACAGTCTCCTCCCCACCGCATGTATATATTCCCTCCCCGCCGTATGTATATTTCTCTCCCACCCACCCACCCCCTCCTAATGTACAGTCCCCTCCCCATCATATGTATATACTCTGTCAGGATCTAGGGGTAACAGTACTGTATATTGGAATACCGTTTATGTCACAAATGTATCAGTACTAAATACCTATATGCACCTTTGCCATAAATGTCATGTATGTTGTGTATGTCATAAATGTCTATATGAATTGAAAATGGGGGACCCTGATGGAAACAAGACAAACGTCTTTCTCAGGTCTGCATCCCCTTAACAATTGTATGTATTGAGCCGTACTGTATTGTACCCATTCTGCAATCTGTTAAATAAAGTTTTCATTCATTCATTCATTCATTCTGTATCTTTCTATCTATGAATGAGACCACCCATGGATGAATGTACCTTATCTATGGGTGAGTTCCCCCGGTAAAGGAGAGGAGATGTGAGAAAGGTGATTCATGGCTGTGAGCAGGGAGTTCCGGGGAACCCGTCCCCAGCCAGGAGAGGAATAGGATGTGAGGGTGAGGAGCTATCTCACACTCTCTCTCTCACACACACACACACACACACACACACACACACACACACACACACACACACACACACACACACACACACACACACACACACACACACACACACACACACACACACACACACACACACACACACACACACACACACACACACACACACACACACACACACGGTTTATGTACAATATGCACTATGCATGTGAACTGTAGTATCTCGTTGTCCCTGGTAGCTGGTGTGGTAGTGGGTTTATGCTGATATCAATGGGCCTGAATTGTTCACAGAAATGTACATTGGGAGGAGAAAGGCAGATTCTGAGTGTGTGTGTGTTTGTGAAAGAGAGAGAGTGAGTGAGTGAGTGTGTGTGTTCTGTGAGGAAAGATGGAATCTGATATGCTTCTCTGTCAGAGACACACAGCGAATTAGATAATTCAAAATGGAGGGCTATGATCAGAACACTGTACTAGCCGTAAATACTTCCATTCTGAATTCTTTCATCCACCCCGTCCATCCATTCATCAATTCGCTCATTCATATGTCTATTCATTCATCCATCCATCCATCCATTTCATCCATCCATCCAAGTCTTCAAGTCGATTCACTGTGAAAAATGAAATAAAAGAAAGTGTCACTTTGTTTGCAGTGATGTGTGTTTTCTAAAGAAATGCTGACGAGGTGCAGTTTCATAATGTAGAGAAAGAGAGAATAATGCAGCGGAACAACTTACACACAGACTCCGTTCATCTGGTCTTCAGAGACCCATGTGATTGCAGTGTTTCTTCATGTTGCTTCATTTGCATAGTGGTCAGAGCCAAATCTCTCTCTCTCTCTCTCTGTTTATCTCTCTCTCTGCCTGCCTGCCTCTCTCTCTCTCTCTCTCTCTCTGCCTGCCCGCCTGTCTGTTTCTCTCTCTCTCTCTGCTGGTTAAAACAGCGGGTGTTTAAAAATCAACAAAAAGTCACTATATTCTCAGCAGACCATAAAGAGACTGATTAAAATACATCTCACCCTGGGAAAACTGAATGGCTATCAATGACAGCACGCAATCAATAAACAGGCATGTCTGTGAACACACACACACACACACACACACACACACACACACACACACACACACACACACACACACACACACACACACATTTGGAAGAGAGCAAAAAGAGGAATGAAAAGAGAGGATGGAACCCTGGGAGGGAGAAAGAGAGAAGAAAGAATGAGGCGGAAAAGGGCTCAAAGATTATTTTCCCACAATTCACAGGGTTTGTGATGCTGTCAGCAGCATGTGGCCCATAGTCAGCCACTGACTTAGCAGAGAGAGCTTGTGTGTGTGTGTGTGTGTGTGTGTGTGTGTGTGTGTGTGTGTGTGTGTGTGTGTGTGTGTGTGTGTGTGTGTGTGTGTGTGTGTGTGTGTGTGTGATCTAGAGGGTTCCAGACTGCAACCATTTCTTGAGAGTGTGCAAGTAGAAACTTCACGTGGTCACATTCTCCAAAGTTGAGGACACAGAACGTTACGAAACAATCCATTTAGCTGTCCGCGTGTTCCAAAAATCTATAGGTGTCTATAGGTGATCATTTTTAAAAGCAAAAGGAAGGCGGCCGGGTAGCGCAGCGGACTAAGCGCCTGTCTACCACCACAGAGACAGTGGGATCGAATCCAGCTGTGGTGCCTCCGGCTTGGTCGACCATCCATACCGACACAATTGGCAGTGTCAGCAGGGGTGGGAAGCCGGCGAGGGTGGGTCCTGGTCGTTGTAAAACAGCGACTCCTACAGTTCGGTCGAGGCGCCTGCACAGCAAGGGAAGGATCTGGGAGAGGTAGTGTGATCCTTCCACACGTTACACTCCCCCAGTGAGAGTCCACGCTGCCAGGTGAAAAGAAGTGGGGATTGGCTACACATGTGTCGGAGGAAGCATGCGATAGTCTCCGCCCTCCCAGACCGACGGTAGGGGGCAGCGCACGCAACAACCAGGTAGGGGATTGGGAATTGGCATAACGACTAACATTGGGATGGGTAAAAAAAAAGAAAAAAAAGGAGAAAAAATTAAATAAACGAAAATAAAAGAAAAAGAAAAAAAGGCAAAAGGAGGAGAGAAAGGAGGAGGAAGGAGGGAGGGAGGGAGAGCCAATGAGCGGTTCAGACTCAGACGCCACCGACGATGAAAGTGCAGGCGGGGAGAGACCGACTGAGCTAGTGAAGAACAAAAAGTACTACTTTAACACTTTGAGTGCCGACGACGTGTTATGTCGGTATTTCATGCCCCCCGTTGAGTGCCGACGACGTGTATTGTCGTTTTATTTTTTTATTAGCGATCTGAATTGATATTTCATCAACCGAGTCTCCCGTTGGTACAGCAGCCCCTCTAGGAGCTCCGATGGGAAAATACCGCCCCCTATCGTCTATCCCTGTGTAACTGCAGGCCATTTGATTATACTGGTGGATGTGTGGTGGATCTGTGTGGGGGGAGCCTACTGGTTCCACTATGCTGGCGAGCCGTCTGATCAAGAGGGAAGTGATCGCGAGATGGAAATATATATGGAATATATATTTACAGCAGCCAATAATCAATCAATAAACGTGATCGATATTTGGAATGGCGATCAGGAATTGAAATAATCTTTTTGGAGAACATCTGATCTAAGGTAAGGAATCTATGTTACCAGTCTTGGGGTAATCGGAGCTGTCTTCACTGAGATAACAGCGTGTCCCGTATGTGTGTGTGTGTGTGTGATGTTGAGGAACTGAGGTAATCGATTTCTCAGCTCGCTTCTATAGCGTGCATAAGTACACATATACTATCAATAATCTAGCGTTTATTTGAAAACGATTCATAAATAGGCCGACAAATGACAACGTGTCTAGTGTATTCGAGAATATTCCAATAAATGCCGTTTATGAGGGAATCTTTCTATTTTCTGAAAATTTTCGAGAAAACGATAGCTTTTCGAAATGCTATAAAAAGGATATGAACCGATTAAAAAAACAATCCGTTTTGACAATGTTGACTGCAAAAATTAAACACATAATTTAAAACATAGATTATGCGTTTTTAACGCTAACATTGAAGTGGGTGGCGGCATTCAAGGGGGTAAAAAGGAAAACACAGCCGGCATTGAAAGCAGGGGCAAGGGCGGGGACATCGGAAAATGTCCCCTGCATGGTTTCAGATTGCAGTTATTGTCCCCCCCACGTTTTTACCGTCCAAAAACAATGTTACATGATAATAAACGGTGACGCGACGCGGCACTTGGACCACATGGAAACACGGCTGCTTGTTCCATCTCTGAAGACCTGAGCCATTGTCATGCAAAGACAGGCGAGGCACGCGCTAAGTACCGACCACAGCTGTCTTTGCATAACAACAGCCATGTCGTCAGGTGTGCTCAAATACCCCTCCCCTCAAAGTTTGGTGTGAAACTGTGAACGATGGTCTGTGTGATTGCCATGAAATGCAACAGCATTGCTTGGTGTCTGTGAAATATCTGTCTATGTCTGACCTTGTTGTATTTAAAAGCCTATGCTGTTGTTTTATACATTGTAGATAATAAATAGCGCGATCTCTCTCTCTCAACTCACCAAAATGGATTATTGTTCAACTGATTTTATTTTTATTTTTTTTATCTACGAAGGGGGGGTGTTTCTATAATACAATTCACTTATGACAAGCCGCGCGAGTCTCGGAACGTAGAGAGAGAGAGAGAGAGAGAGAGAGAGAGAGAGATAGAGAGAGAGAGAGAGAGAGAGAGAGAAAGAGAGATTCCGATCTCAGTCCTGGTCCTGGACAAGCCCTGGCTCCACGATGACCACCTCTTACAAGAGGCGCCACCGCCTGGGAAAATGCGTATTGCACACCTGGTATTAGAAAAAAATATTAGGTAGGGGCACCTCCCCCTACCCCTTCGACGTCACTGGCCACGCCCCCTAATATGTCCCCCGCACCCCTAGCAACAAAGTTACGCCATTGATTGAAAGTGTTAAACCACAATGGCTAACGTGTTGCAGTACGAGGGGAAAGCCATGCTGAGTGTGTATTGTAGGCAATGTGGACGTCCACCGCAGGCAACTCTGACCGTGTTACCGACCGGGTCGACACAGTTTAAACTCTGACCGCGTTACCGGGTCGACACAGTTTAAACTCTGACCGCGTTACCGGGTCGACACAGTTTAAACTCTGACCGCGTTACCGACCGGGTCGACACAGTTTAAACTCTGACCGCGTTACCGGGTCGACACAGTTTAAACTCTGACCGCGTTACCGACCGGGTCGACACAGTTTAAACTCTGACCGCGTTACCGGGTCGACACAGTTTAAACTCTGAGCGCGTTACCGACCGGGTCGACACAGTTTAAACTCTGACCGCGTTACCGGGTCGACACAGTTTAAACTCTGAGCGCGTTACCGGGTCAACACAGTTTAAACTCTGACCGCGTTACCGGGTCGACACAGTTTAAACTCTGACCGCGTTACCGGGTCAACACAGTTTAAACTCTGACCGCGTTACCGGGTCGACACAGTTTAAACTCTGACCGCGTTACCGGGTCGACACAGTTTAAACTCTGACCGCGTTACCGGGTCAACACAGTTTAAACTCTGACCGCGTTACCGGGTCAACACAGTTTAAACTCTGACCGCGTTACCGGGTCAACACACGTTAAGCTTGAAACTTGAAAGTTGCACATCAACAGTGAGAAACACAAAACCTGCAGGGACCGTAGCAAAGCATGACTCTAAACACAGAGTCCCTCCAGACGACTTTTCAGTGGTTAGATGAGAGCAATCGCTCAATGGAGGAGAATGACATGGTCATCAAGTTCAACAACACTGCCTATAACATAGCAGAAGAATAGCAGTTATCCATATTTAATGATAAATGTATCACTCTGTTGCTTGCGGAGTTTACATTACACATAGAAACAGCATGACTCGCGAGAGAAGTTGTCACACAGCTGTCAAACGCAGGGCTGAAGACTCTAGCTAGATTTAATAGCTTCTAGAATTGAAGGTCTGCTCTGCTCTGTGTCTATTATGAAATTACAATTGCGTGTCGACACGACCACTACGCAAAACCATTACTCGCACACTGTGCTCCTAAATGATTTTTCCAGTCCGCACATATCTATTTTTAGGGGCAAATGAGAGTGAAATAGTCACACTGTAGAGCCCTGTGTATGGCGCTTGCATGCGCCTCGCGGTGCACATTTCTCGCGCACAGTTGCGGTTTAATCCATCTCTATGATAAGACAAAACTAGACCTGTAATGATGAGCCCAAACAGCAGACATAAACGATGCTGCAGAATATCATGTGATACAGCTCACTATGATGGTTACATTTTGCAATGAATCCGCGGTTCAGGTACGCACCGAACCGCGGGGGGCGACCCGTATGAATCACGGATCTACTACAATCCATTATACTCCTAGTGTCTGTATCTACATGTTAAATCTCCACGTCTTCATGCTTCATTAACTAAAAGGCCAGTTTATTGATTGGCTAGATGTCTGGGCAGTAAGTAAGCAGGCAGACAGTGAGCTAGTTCACAGCAGAGGGCCAGGTGTGAACCGGTCTCTAAATACGTGTTTGCCTCTCAGGCAGAATTGATTTAGCCTGGGATTCAAGTGATATATATATATATATATATATATATATAAAAATAATGAGCTTAGCAATTAGTGGCGTCTGTAAAATCCATGCAGAAAGTCTCAGAAATCAATAGCTGAAGAGCGCCTCTATCAGCGAGGATGTAATATATTAGCATTGTGAGAGCTCTTAGGTCTACTGGCTGCTGTATTTAACTCACAGCAGCACGAGAGGCCAACCACAACTCCTTTGTTATACAAAGCAAAAGGGGAGCCTAATTTTGACAGGCTCAACATCCAGTTTGAAAGTCTGTGGTGGAGAACGTGGCGGTTTGCCGTCTACCGTCATCATGTAAACAAACAACACAGACATTATTTTGATACAGTGACTACAACACTCCTCAGGAGAACTCTGATGTTGACACTGTGACTACAACACTCCTCAGGAGAACTCTGATGTTGACACTGTGACTACAACACTCCTCAGGAGAACTCTGATGTTGACACTGTGACTACAACACAGGAGAACTCTGATGTTGACACTGTGACTACAACACTCCTCAGGAGAACTCTGATGTTGACACTGTGACTACAACACTCCTCAGGAGAACTCTTATGTTGACACAAAAGGCCTTCGACACTGTCAATCACTCCATTCTGATGGACAAGCTAAAAGCAATTGGTTTTGATAGTTTATCAGTGAGCTGGATGCAATCCTACCTGGAGGGGAGAGAACAGATGGTAGGTAAACGGTACTCTATCCCCCCCCCTCACAGTGAGCTGTGGTGTCCCACAAGGAAGCATACTAGGACCGCTACTCTTCCTAATTTATGCAAATGACATGTCGTCAGCCTGTGACTGCAACCTGTTCCTGTTTGCGGACGACTCAGCCCTGCTGGTCTCTGACAAGAACAAGTTGCAGGTTGAAAAAACCCTCAGCACAGAACTAGGCAAAATCTGCATATGGCTCGCTGATAACAAACTATCATTACACATGGGCAAAACAGAGTCCATTCTCTTCGGTTCAAATAACAAACTCAGCAAGACCGACGGCTTCTCAGTTACAGTGGGTGACAATATTGTCACAAGGAAAGACGAAATTACCTACCTGGGTTCCATCCTAGAGGCAAATCTTTCCTGTGACAAAATGGCATCCAATGTAATAAAAAAAGTCAACCAACGAACTCGATTCTTGTACCGGATCTCCTCTCTGGTAAACAAGAATACCCTGAAGACTCTGGCAGGAGCACTCATTCAAGGGTACTACGACTATGCGTGCACCTCATGGTACCAAAGCACCTCAAAGGCGCTTAAAACAAAATTACAAACATCACAAAACAAACTGGTCAGACTACTACTTGACCTGAACCCCAGAACCCACCTCACCCCTGCCCACTTTGACAACCTAGGATGGCTTAGAGTAGACAACAGAGTACAGCAACTTGCAATGGGCCTGGTCTACAAGATACACTATACGACTAAGGTACCCATGTACATGTCAAAATACTTCCCAAAGGTCAGTGAATACCACAACCACTACACCAGAGGAAGCTCAACAAATCATGTAAAACCCAGATTCGGCTCAAACAAGGGACTAAACACGTTTCGCAATTATGCCACAACAATGTGGAACGCCCTACCCAAAGCTGTAAAGGAATGTGAATCACTACCCACATTCAAAACCGCTCTTAAAGAGCACCTACGGGAGGCTGCAATTCGAAACTGGCCACCGTAAATGCCCAAAACCCCCACCACCTCCTAATAGACAGTCTCCTCCCCACCGCATGTATATATTCCCTCCCCGCCGTATGTATATTTCTATCCCACCCACCCACCCCCTCCTAATGTACAGTCCCCTCCCCATCATATGTATATACTCTGTCAGGATCTAGGGGTAACAGTACTGTATATTTGAATACCGTTTATGTCACAAATGTATCAGTACTAAATACCTATAAGTCCCTATGCCATAAATGTCATGTATGTTGTGTATGTCATAAATGTCTATATGAATTGAAAATGGGGGACCCTGATGGAAACAAGACAAACGTCTTTCTCAGGTCTGCATCCCCTTAACAATTGTATGTATTGAGCCGTACTGTATTGTACCCATTCTGCAATCTGTTAAATAAAGTTTTCATTCATTCATTCATTCACACTGTGACTACAACACTCCTCAGGAGAACTCTGATGTTGACACTGTGACTACAACACTCCTCAGGAGAACTCTTATGTTGATACAGTGACTACAACACTCCTCAGGAGAACTCTGATGTTGACACTGTGACTACAACACTCCTCAGGAGAACTCTTATGTTGACACTGTGACTACAACACTCCTCAGGAGAACTCTGATGTTGACACTGTGACTACAACACTCCTCAGGAGAACTCTGATGTTGACACTGTGACTACAACACTCCTCAGGAGAACTCTGATGTTGACACTGTGACTACAACACTCCTCAGGAGAACTCTGATGTTGACACTGTGACTACAACACTCCTCAGGAGAACTCTGATGTTGACACTGTGACTACAACACTCCTCAGGAGAACTCTGATGTTGACACTGTGACTACAACACTCCTCAGGAGAACTCTGATGTTGACACTGTGACTACAACACTCCTGTCAGGAGAACTCTGATGTTGACACTGTGACTACAACACTCCTCAGGAGAACTCTGATGTTGACACTGTGACTACAACACTCCTCAGGAGAACTCACAACCCTTCTCTTAAACGGGACTCTTACTTTGACACCATGTCCGACGTCGTCCAGCAGCGTGTAGTCGATGGGCTTCCTAATGTAGCGCACCGGCCGCTCCATGTTGCCGGGCGCGATGATCTTGTGGGTGCGTGAGGTGTTCTTATTGGTGGTCAGGATGCCGATCTCTCGCCGTGCTACCTTCTCCTTGTGAATGTCCACCGTCTGGAGGGAGGGGGGGAGGGAGAGAGAGAGAGAGAGAGAGGACATTTGTCAAGAAGGACCTGTGAGCTGTTTAAAATCAGTGTGTGTTGTTGCGTGAATGCTGCCGACTCAATTTGACTATTAAACCAGAATGGTACTCGGAGACGCAGCACGGTCCGCACTACAGCACACGCCGCCCTCGTAATAACCCTGCCCGGCCTCCAGTCATGAATATTTGAGAGAATTCAATTCAAAGTAGAGTGAAGAGTGGAGACTGTAATAGTGTACAGACCAAGCAGGCCTGGCTTGTGTTAACATCATTGTGTCTCCATCTTGCATCCCTCAGTCACAAATGTCGGTGGCTGTTAGGGATGGGCTATTTCGATATAAATAAATAACACAAGTATTGGACTATAGCTCAAGTCAAGTCAAGAGTTTTAATTGTCACGGCATACAAGTATACAATGAAATGCGGGTGGTCTTGCTGACGGGTAGTTCGGTTTAACTGATTAACCACATTTTGATAGGCCTTCAACTGCCCATCCCTAGTCATCATCTTGGTCCTTAGTACTGTAGACCACTGGTTCCCAACTGGTCTAGCCTCAGGACCCACATGTTCCCTTAGTCATTAAGTCGCGACCCAGATTTTTTAACCACTCTGATTTATTTCACAAAAGATTACGACTGCAACTAGGGCTAAAAACCCAATGAAAAGAAAGAGAAAAAAAAAATATATATATATGCTTCTTAGCAGACACTTTTATCCATAGCAACGTACAGTACAGTACATGAGTGCATAGATTTTCAGTATATGTAGTCCCATGGGATAGAACCCACAACCTCAGCATTGTTGCCATGCTTTACCAAGTGAGCTACAGAGAACTACAGAAGGCAGATTTATCTTGAATTGCAGGCATATATGCTTTTTAAACAAGTTTAAACTGGTGATGCTCATCATGATTCAAGAATCTAAATTGAACTGTATGAAATATGAAATAAAAAGGCAGACTTTTATTGTATTAAATAAAAAGGCAGACGTATCTTGAATTACAGGCATATATGCCCTTTAAACTAGTTTAAACTGGTGATGCTCATCAAGTTTCAAGAATCTAAATGGAACTGTAGCTGATATTACCCTATCAGGGGATACTGAACAACACAACACACATCATGCTTCCATGTGCTAGCACTTCACTGCACACAACACACTGGGGTTTTGGTCCCTCTGTTTTGTCCTCAATGTAAGAAAACCCATATTTAATGTAGTCGGTGTCGTATTTGCACTACCACACTACAGGCGGTTAACCATTTTTAACGAACACCGTTAGCACTGTGTTGAGAGGCTCTCCTACTGTGTTGTGTATCCTGTATTGTATCATGTAATTGTTTCTTTCATGTTTGTATGTATATTTGTATTCGCTCTGGTGGCAAACACATGTTTCCCTTTAAGAAATAAACCATACCAAACCATCTGTAGTGTGGCAGTGAAAGGGTTAATACAAATGTTCTAAATGTACCAAAGTTTATTTCCTGTTGCAGCGTTAGCTAATATCAACAGCTGACGGGGAAATAAACTTGGGTCCAAGCCGTTCCCCTAGTGACGCAATTCCACTGAAACGGTCGACATACAACAATCAATAAAACGTTTGACCTCAATAGCGGTTTTAACATTTAATTGTCTCGTCCTCCTAAAATCCTGAGTGTTTTCAGATCGGTGAGGATCACATACAGTACGCCGCTGTGGAATGAGATCCATGTTGCTCACTGTGCTGCAATGATAACATCAGAGTGAGGAGAAACCAGCATCTGCCACCTTCAATAGGATTTGCATACACACTGAAATGGTATCCAAC
This sequence comes from Notolepis coatsorum, assembly GCF_963971535.1. Classification (NCBI taxonomy): domain Eukaryota; kingdom Metazoa; phylum Chordata; class Actinopteri; order Aulopiformes; family Paralepididae; genus Notolepis; species Notolepis coatsorum. The sequence continues at coordinate 78,801,586 of NC_140177.1, read as the reverse complement.
CTCTGTGACCTGACCGGTCCTGCACAGATATGTCGGCTATTGAACACACAGATGGATCAGATGAAGTAATGACCTAACAGTTTAGTGGGTGACGGGATATGAATTTGGACCCGTTTGCACACATTTGCTTTTATTTGAAAGTTAATATGGAAGAGGAACATTTCTAAAGGGTAAAACCAAACAATTATCACAATGATACAGGAACAGTCAGTAAGACCTATTGCCGTTTCCTGTGTTTTGCATTGTTTAGAGAAAATGTGAAATATGTGCCTTTTCTACAGTTCAGCTGTGACGCCTCCCTCTTGAAACGAGCCATTCAGGATTTGCATCTTCAATCGACATAGTTAGTACGGTACGGTAACGGTTGGTACAGTAGAAAAAAATAGGAGATATTAATGTTGTGGCTCGACGTTGTGCACTGAAATTACAACTACCTGCGACTGCATTGGGCTGCATCACTTTCGCTATAAATAACAACATTAAGGTTTTGATTATGATTTTGCCCCGTCGATATCTAAATGCAGAGGTTGTTTTGTGTAACGCCGCTGCTAGTAACAGACTGTTATCAAGATTTAACGTTACATGTATTGACTCTCGCACATGCCTTGCGGTGCGCAACACTCCGTTGCTGTTTAATCCATCTCTATCGTAGACTAAACTAAATCTGCATGCGCCCAAACAGCAGACTTGCCGGTAGCCTTATAGCCATTTCTGAGGGACAGTTGTGACGGCTCCTCCTTCCGTGGACATAATAATATTATTTCAGTTCCAGGTAGTTATGAGCTACTCTCAAAACCACCACTCTCTGTCCTCCTGGCCCTATACCCCGGGGAGCATTTGACGGAGCCCGCCCTCCTCTTTCCCCCAGCCAGATTACATTAAACTGCCAGTGACCTCCATCGCCTCTCCAATTACACTCATCCGCATTGATATGACAGCACCTCACAGCAGGCTCCTCCACAAGATACATCACTCAGGAGAAACTTATGAATGATAGATGACAAAAGGAGGAAGAGAAAGAGGCGTGGATGCAAGGAGGTGAGGAGGGAGGATGGGCGCGTGTATCTCTGAGCAATGAGGTCACACACTTCAGGGGAGAGAGGAGCATGTTTGTGTGCAGGCCAGGGGTGTGTGTGAGTGAGTGAGTGAGTGAGTGAGTGAGTGAGTGAGTGAGTGAGTGAGTGAGTGAGTGAGTGAGTGAGTGAGTGAGTGAGTGAGTGAGTGAGTGAGTGAGTGAGTGAGTGAGTGAGTGAGTGAGTGAGTGAGTGAGTGAGTGAGTGAGTGAGTGAGTGAGTGAGTGAGTGAGTGAGCGAGTGAGTGAGTGAGCGAGTGAGTGAGCGAGCGAGTGAGTGAGCGAGCGAGTGAGCGAGCGAGTGAGTGAGTGAGTGAGTGAGTGTGCATTTGTGTATGACTGGTCATGTGTGTGATTCAGTGATATTCTAGTGTGCATGTGAGATGTGATTGATGCCGTGATTGACGCTATTCTACTCTTCTAGTGTACGTGTGTGACTCAGAATGTTCCTGAACACTGACATTATGGAGAGGAGAGTACCAAAACTCAATGGAATAGTTGTGTGTGTGTGTGTGTATGTGTGCGTGTGTTAGGGCTGAGCGATTAATCGATATTTCGAATGAATGATTTAGGACGATTTTCAAAAAAAAAAAAATTCAGTGTCACTTGTTAATTTAACACTTTGACTGCCGGAAAACGCTTAAAAGCGTCATTCCCGGCCATGCTCAAGTGGCCGGAGGACGCTTTACAGCGTCCTTATATCAATATTTCAAAAATCTGCGATCGGATTCATATTTCCCCTCCGCTGGCCTGAGATCCACCAGGAGGACCCACTGAGCTCTCTGGCGGTTCAGGAGCGCCATCTGGTGGCCGATCGGCACAATCGCCAAACAGGAAGTGCTATGGAGGTTGTGCTGGTCGGCCGTATTACTTCCGGGCACTCTGTTTGGCTACCGGGACTCGATCTCGACACAATACATAGCGATCGATTGCCAATAACTCGATAAACAACATGATTTGGACATATATACTATTATACAAGGTGGAAATGGACCCGATATTTCTACATACCATAATAGGTAAATGACTGTTCCACGCTCATCGCCCAACGGCGCAAGGAGGATACGGTAAGATTCAGCGTTATTTTTGATCGTATTCCATATAAACTGTTATGATGAACATATCACCCACACTAGATGAATGATATAACGCTGCCCACGGAATTATAAACGATCCCCCGCCCATCCGGTCATCATCAGATCATACGTAGATCATTCTAGAAGTACGTCCAATTGAAATTTTTTATATCGCCCCGATTGCCATCAAACTGTATTTCATCATCAATATAATGCATTTGGGGCTATATATCACGTTCTGGAGAAAGCTGCAGAAAGAGATGAAAACATACTTATACATTAGACCATACTTTACTATGAATATGTGAATGAAAAAGTTTAACGTTGCTACACAATGAACAATACATATAGGACTTTGAATGGGCCCTAATAATGGCAATGTAGCAATAGAATTTAAAAAGTTATAGCCCTGCAAAGAAGGGGAATTTCTCCATAGACAAATAGCGCTGGCAATCCACAGTCATTTTCCGGATTACATATCTCTTGTTGTGGAATTAACACAACATTATGCATACTTTTGACAATAAATAAAATCAGAATTTGTTCTTACTTGCTTGCCTGGGTAAATAAACGTTATAGAAATGTAAAATTTGTTTTTAAATGTTTTTAACCGATACCGATATTTTCCGATATCACATTTTAATGCCAATATCGGCCGGTAATATCAGTAGGCCGATAATATCAGACATCCCTAAATATATATATATATATATATATATATATATATATATATATATATATATATATATATATATATATATATATATATATATAAATCTTTTTTTTTTAAGTGAAGATTGGTGAAAGTTAGGTTTGCATTTCAATCCCAATAGGGACATTCATCTTGGTTTGATCATTTTTGTGTGTCAAATAAAATAATAATAAAAAAAAATTTGCTCTCAAGAGAAAAAAAACGATTAAAATTGTAAATCGGATTAAAAGAAATATATTATCTGTGATTTTATTTTTAGGCCATATCGCCCAGCCATAGCGTGTGTGTGTTTGTTCATGCGTTTGTCCAGCGATGAGGTCACACTTCAATCACCGTCCGGCCCACTGAATCAGTCAACCTCTCCAACCCCACTCCTCTAAGCCATTCTCTAGCTCTGGAGCACTGAAGAGACGAGGGAACAAGAGAGAGACAGAGGCTTCCTTTTCTCTCCTCCTTGCTGTGTTTTGAAGTAGCCCTGGGTCGCTGCCTCTGCCCGTCTGCCACACAAACCTCTCTTGTGTTCAGCACACGTTGTGTGTGTGACTGTGTGTGTGTGTGTGTATGTGTAAGTGTATGTGTATGTGTATGTGTACAAGGTATAAATAGAGAACATGCCCTCCACTCTTTATTTTTAGGAGAGGAAACTAAACAGTCACGCCCAGTCCCTTTAGCTGGGAACTTAACGAAGAAGAACCGCCTATTTCCTGTAAGAGATAGGCCCCCACAGGGCTACAGTACAGATTGGAGAGAGAGAGAGAGAGAGAGAGAGAGAGAGAGAGAGAGAGAGAGAGAGAGAGAGAGCGAGAGGGGCTAATCATGTTAAAAGAGAAGAGGAACGGGAGGAAATAGTAGAGGCGGTGACGTGATAGAAAGGTATCATTGGTCAGATAGAAGCGATAGATAATTGTGCACCGGGGTGGGGGGGACGCCTGTAGCTGTTCCGCAACCGTTCCTACTTCCGGGGTAGGCCTGATTGGCCCCGACAGGCACGTGACCCGCCGCGGCCACGCCCCGCGGCAGCCCCAGGAGCAAGCGCGCTACTGCTGGAGTTCGCTTCGCCTTTCACATCGCTGCCGTTGGCGAAAGCAGACAAATGAATGACTAATTCGGTCAGAAATAACGTAACTAATAACGTTAGTAAGCACTGCTTATATGCTTATTATGTCTGCGGGGTACAGTAAACGTTTCTCCCGGTACATTCTGAAGAGCACACCGCTGTATGTTGGAGAACCAGCGGTCTTCCTCACTCGAGTGAGACTAAAGCCGTGCACAGCTCAGCCCTGTGAGACGCTTATGTCTGCAGGGTACAGTAAACGTTTCTCCCGGTACATTCTGAAGAGCACACCGCTGTATGTTGGAGAACCAGCGGTCTTCCTCACTCGAGTGAGACTAAAGCCGTGCACAGCTCAGCCCTGTGAGACGCTTATGTCTGCGGGGTACAGTAAACGTTTCTCCCGGTACATTCTGAAGAGCACACCGCTGTATGTTGGAGAACCAGCGGTCTTCCTCACTCGAGTGAGACTAAAGCCGTGCACTGCACAGTCTCTAACAGTGTAACAGTAAGAAGCATTTTGGATAAAAGTATTCTGTACTTCTGTATGACAACAATGTATGCCTTTCAAATGTTAAATGATTAAATGATACACAGCGAAATCTACGCTCTCGCCTTTCATCCTGCTTTCGCCAACGGCAGCGATGTGAAAGGCGAAGCGAACTCCAGCAGTAGCGCGCTTGCTCCTGGGGCTGCCGCGGGGCGTGGCCGCGGCGGGTCACGTGCCTGTCGGGGCCAATCAGGCCTACCCCGGAAGTAGGAACGGTTGCGGAACAGCTACAGGCGGGGGGGACATCCTGGATATGGCTCAACTTTACTACACTCTACACTCCCATCTAAATAAAATTACCCCAAAATGAAAAAGACCCATGCTTAAACACTGAGGGTAATGTTTGGTGCAAACTCCTCCTCTCTCCCTCTCCATCCGTCTCTCTTTCTTGGCTATTCTCTTTAGAGTAATAAACATCTGTCCAACATTTCAACTCTGGTATCTGTCTAGGAACAGATGGCAGATCAGCTGTAAGGTCAATGTGTTGACTGGCTAAAGCATCCGCCCGGGAAATCTCTGCCAGGGCAAACGGTAGCCGGTGTAGTAATTCCCTCCCATGCTGCATCTATCCTGCGTTTTGAGATTGGGGGGGGGAGGGGGGGGACTGTCCCGGAGTCTGCTAGTCCGGGCCATGAGACCGTTTGTGGTTGGGGTGACCTTAACACTTTGAGTGCCAACGACGAGATTTATCGTTAGTTCATGCCAACCGTTGAGTGCCAGAGACGAGAGATCTCATTTTTGATCGTTTTTATTTTTTTATTTATTAGCGATTTCCATACATATTTCATCAATCTAGCCTCACGTTACCACTGGAACTCTCTCTGAGCTGCATTGGGAAAATACCGCCCCCTATCGTCTCTCCGGATGGTACTGCACCCCTTTGGATTGGAATGAAACACATGGAGAAAAAAAAATCCTGCTTCCACATTTTACTTGTCAGGCAAGTAACCCGAGCCGATCGGACTCATTATGGACCACCAGAACAGCGGATAATGTGTGTTTCCAGTACCCAGCGTTGGATCAATAAACGCGATCGATATTTGGAATGGCGATCAGGAATTGGAATAATCTTTTTGGAGAACATCTGATCTGAGGTAAGGAATCTATTTTACCAGGCTTGGGATAATCAGAGCTTTTTTCACAGATATATCAACGTGGGCCCTATGTGTGTGTGTGTGTGCTGATCAGGAAATGAGATAATCGATTTTTCAGCCCGCTTCCCTCGCGTGCATAAGTACACATATACTATCGATAATCTAGCGTTTATTTGAAAACGATTCATAAATAGGCCGAAAAATGACAACGTTTTTGCGTATTCCAGTATATTCCAGTAAAGGGCGATTATCACAGAATCTCCTGAAATTTTCTGAAACTTTCAAGAAACGAGCGTTTTTCAAAATGGTATCAAACGGAAATTAAACGATTAAAAAACAATCCGTTTCGACAATGTTGACTGCAAACAAGTCATTGATAAGCCATATTATACACATAGCCATGCGTTCGCAAATATGAGAGCTCTATCATTGAAGTGGGTGTTGGCACGCAACAGGGTTCCGGGGCACCGGACCCTTGGCACTGAAAGTGTTAATACAGGGTTCCACTTCCCAAAGACATTGCAAAATGAAATTCAAGGACCTTTAAGTACTTTTCCAAGCACTACAATTCACTTTTAAATGCAGTTTTTAAAGCATATTCTTGGCCTGCTTGCCAGCTAGAGCAGTGGTTCCCAAACTGTGGAGCGCCCTCTAGGTGGTGCGTGACATGAAAAGGCTAATGGTGGTAAAAAATAAATAAAAAATTATTAAAACATTTTTTACAATAAAATTTCATAAAAATCTTAGTCAAACCTTTAGTATTATGGATATTAAACATGCTGGCAGAGTACATGCATCCATGTTGTCGTGAACATTTGAATTAAATAAAAAAAATTCCCTATCCATAGTCGCCGTGGGAAGAGATAAAAAAAAAATTAAAAAAAAAAAAAAAAAAAATCCGAACAGAAACCCATTGGGCGGTTTGTCAGCTAGGTCGGGAGGTGACAGGGGGTGCACGGCCAAACAAGTTTGGGAACCGCTGAGCTAGAGCATCACGCGAAGAAATGAGGAAAAGCAGTTGGAGCGCGCAAGACAGTGACTCGTCAGATTTTTATTAAAACAGAACAAAAACAAATGATTTCTTGATTCAGAACAATTTGATCATCGATGAACAAAACATTCAATGTGAATAGTTTATTTTAATTTCAAGGACTTTTCCTCTTAACACTTTTAGTGCCAGGCCGTGTTTTCCTTTTTACCCCGTTGATGCCACGGTCCACGGCCCATGTAACGTTAATATTGCCTAATCTATGTTTTAAATTATGCTATGTGTCTAATCTGCCCATCGCTTATCAAAGAATCATTTTCCAGTCAACATTGGCAAAGCAGATTGTGTTTTTATCGCTTCATTTCCTTTTTATAGCATTTTGAAAACCACTCTGTTTCAAAGAAAAAACAACACATTCCCTGATAATCGCCTTTTACTGGAATATTCCAGAACGTTATCATTTGTCGGTCTATTTATGAATAGTTTTCAAATAAACGCTAGATGGTCGATAGTATATGTGTGCGCACGCACGCTCGTGCCGTGCGCTGATAATCGCTGCTATTATTTCCTCATGGCTTTTACAGTGAAACAGCCATATCACATATAGTGGAAACGCTTATATCTCCTCGAAAACGAGACTGATTATCCTAACACTGATAACATAGATTCCTTACCTGACATCAGATGGTATCCAAATGGTATATTCCAATTCCTGATCACCATTCGAAAAAATCGATAAGTATATTGATCCAACGTGTGTACAGTATAACCCATGCTCGCCGCGGCTCAGAGGCTCCAGAATGAACTCTGGTAACTCCGGCTGCATCAGTGGACTGGAAAATGTGTACTGGAATATTTTTTTCCCCCATCCATTTTCATTGAGTCCATTCCAAAAGGGTGATTTACCATCTGGGAGACGATAGGGGGCGCTTTTTTCACATCTGATCGCCGGCGGCCCCTGGATCTCCAACGGTAGGCTCGCGTGATGCAATATGATTTCAGATCGCTAATAAAAAAATAAATCCAGAGAAAAGCCGTGACGTGGCTTTCAACGTCACAATCGTAAACCCGAGATTAGCCGTGAGTGGCGCTCAAAGTGTTAACATGCAACGGCACACATGTTTTCTTTATTGCATCAGAAACTTCAGAATGTCATCTTTCAAAAGAGACCAGGCTCATGCATGTGCTATAAGTATAAAGTATAGTATTTTGGTTTGCAAGAAAAGTATGCAGTCCTCAAAAACAAAAACTAAAATGACCACTTTTGGGGGCGATTGTTAAGAGGTTTAAGCACCTTGTAAAAAAAATTGCTGTTTTCAAGGAATTCCAGGCCTTAACATTTTTTTTAATCAAGCACTTGAAGCAATTCAAGGACCTTGTGCGAACCCTGTTAATAATCATGCAGGCTTTGCAGACACACTGTCTGTTGCATATATCCTGGATGGAGGGGAGCTCACAACCACAGATGTTCGGGCTGTTCCTCACAACCACAGATGTTCTGGGCTGTTCCTCACAACCACAGATGTTCTGGGCTGTTCACATGACCCTCTGTAGCAGTTTCCATACCCCTCTGTAGCAGTTTCCATACCAGGCAGTGATGCACCCAGACAGGCAATGGATCGGATTGGAACTCTGCATCCGACGATACTTAACGTTTAAAACTTGGAATCCCTCGTGAGGAAGTGGTATTGGTGCATCCCTGCTAGCCATGTTGGAAGAGACAACATGTTTATAAAACAATGGTTGTCACGTATTGATATGAGAAGATATATCCACAAAAATGCAATAAATTGGTGTCGTATTACTGTATCTTATAAAAGGATCACAGTGGACCAGTAAAATGCTTTTCAAACATTTGACCTTCTCTAGCACTGCACAGAAATTAAGCATTATCTTTTGAAAGAGGCGACCGATGGTTACAGGCAGCCATTTTGGAAGGGAGATAACTAAAGATTCCATGCAAGGCCTCTATCCTTACCTGCAGACATCATTCATCCAATCTCTACTACAGTTGGCAAATTGCTTCACTGGCAAGATGAGAGTTTGAATTCATTTACATTGAGACTTCTAGGTGTTTCAGCAAACTCCTGCAACGGGCCCAATGAGACTGAACCCATGCTAATCCAGAAAGACAGGTAGCTAGCATTAACATATCTACTGGGAGTTCGGACGGAATCCTCACACGGCAATGGATTCTGATATGTCAGTATCACCGCTTGTTATCCATACACAGATATGACTCTAGGTCTATCTCTGACTTGAGAGGATCTGACCGATCGAAACTGAGCTCCGATCCCTCGACGAGAGGGCGGGGTAGAAACAAGTGGGTCATCATCGTACCAGCGGATGACAACTGTGGAAAAGATGGACGGATGAATCAGAGGGGAAATGAATGCCTGACGCCTAATGAGTCAAAGAGAGGAAAGAGAAAGGGAAGAGTGAAGAGAGTGAGTCATGGATACATGCTGTAGCCTAATCCTTTGTGTTGAAGTAGGACCAGAATGAACCACTTCCCTTTTATATACAATAACCCCACAGGCTTCATTACATTGTTAAAACTGCATTACCATTCTGTCAAGTGGCAAAGTAGTCGCACACAGCTTGCCTTGTGTAAGTGCAAGAGCACAGGGATTATTCTAGACTCATCTAGGGTTGGAGTATGACTGCCATTTCCAAACCATCTCTGTTAAAAGCTGCTGTAGGCAATTATGGAGAAATTAGTGCGTTTACCTGCCCAGCAGAAATAGAGCAAGCTCTGCATCACTTTCCAAGCCTATGCACGTGCAACTAAGGTTTTCCAATTCCACAGACTCCCGAGAGTTGAAATTTTCAAAATAAAAATTCTCATTTGCTCTATATGTAGCTATATTTATCTATGGGACATTACAGATTTGGGGGCGGGGCAAACTCTTTTCTCTGATGCCCAGCTTGTGTTTACTAATACAGACCAGACTGTCCGAGGCTGTAGTAATAACTTAAGTAAAAAGCTGAAATTCAGTTGCATTCCTCTTTAAGCTTTAATAGCTGCTTAGTGGACCTGAGCCTACCTAGCTAACTACCTATCCACCTCTGTAATATACGGCTGTCATCTGTTCACTTCAGTGTGTGATTATACGGTACTATTAACTCGACTGGGAAGATGCAGGGATGAAAACACCAGTGCTCATCCCAGAGGATCAATAGCTAGCAGTCTCTCTCTTTATGTCGTTTTTTTACTGCGCCCGCCCCATTCATTCTCCCAGCCCTGTGTAGAGGAGCCGGACAGTGGCTGGTGAATGCTAACTAGCCGAGAGTGCTGGTGTCAGGCTTTCAGTTCATTTCTGACAGGGCTTAATGAAGCTCACAGAGAGAGGGGGACAGGGAGGGCCACCGGCTAGGTGGCTGAGCGTGGTGCAGAGAGAGAGACAGAGAGGACTGCTGATGAAGCAAGTGAGAGGGAGAGGTTGGCAGATCCAGTGTGATCCGTGCCCCCACCGTCACGTCTGCCTGTCTGTGTAATGGGTGAATGTGTCTTCAAGGGGCTTTACTACCGTTACAACACAGAATATGATACAAAGTCTGCAGTGTGCAGTGTGTTAGTGTACTTGTGTCGTCGTGCCTGTGTGTGTGTTTGCGTACATGTCTGTTTTAATTGCTTTGCATATTACTTGTGGAGTTGGGTGTTGTATGGTCATTAGGATAGGGCTAATGTAATATCTATCGTCTACTTGATATATTGAATGTGATACACAATTCTGTTGTTGAATTCAATTAATTAATAATGAATATTAATAAATATAATGACCATTAGCATTTGATTTTGATACTGTATCACACTTCCCATCACCCTGCAGTCCAATATGATGAACATCAACCGGATTATTTAACGTGAATTTCCTTACAGATACTGTTATACATGTTGTTTCTTATTTTTCTCTTCTTTAGGAGGAGAGGTCACAGAAGAAACATTTCACTGTCATTGTACATGTATGATATATGACGAATAAACTTCAAAATATTTATCAGCTGACAAGAATTCATCTGCTTCCTGTCTGGTCGTCACTTGTTGGCAAAGCTGCAAAGCCAGAACTCATCATCATTTTCACCTAAAAAGATACCAATCACCTAACCCTAACCATAACCATTTAGTGGCAACCTTCCTCACCTGAGAGATGTGGTTGATGGAGGACTCCATGCGTCTCAGCTGGGAGGCCTGGATGTCCAGCAACTGGAGCACATTGTTGGCTAAGGCATTGATCTGGTAGGCCACGCTGGCCAGGGACTGGGTGGTGTAGGCCTTGGTCTCCTCCAGGGCTTTCCTCTTGTCCTGGGCCTGAAGGGGTCAGGTGGGGTCATGGGTGAGGGGGTTAGATGGTGAAAGGGATGGAAGAAGGAAGGACGGGAAGAAGGGATGAAGAAGTGAGTGAGAGATAGAGAGAGAGAGAGAGAGAGAGAGGTGGAGGAAAAAGGAAAAGGTCATATTAATAAATGCCAGACAGGCAAAGCACTCCTGAACAAAATCAAGGTCATTTCCTCGTTCATCACTCATTATTCTAACCATGTTCAACGTTCACATGAGTTGACATGATGAAGTACCTGCCGTTCCTCCTCTTCACTTTACAGATATTAAACACTTAAACACTGCATACAAATATGGTTAAAATTATGAATAAATATACAATGACAGACACTGTATTCACAATAAAGAAAATACTTCACTTTGAGTCTAAATAAACTATATGAAGTGGTCTGACTCATAGAGGACTGTGGGAATATTTCACCCCACTTCTTAGGGACCTGCACTGGCTCCCCATTGCTGCACGTATCCGCTTCAAGGCCCTCGACCTAGCATACCGTGCGGCAAAGGGAACCGCTCCCGCCTACCTCCGGTCAATGGTCTCTAACTACTAGGCCTGCCACGATAACACATTTTGCTGGGCGATTAATTGCCCCCGAAAATATCGCGATAAGCGATATTATTGCGACCGGTTAGAGAATTTTTTTTTGGAGAAATTTATTTCCCAAAAGTTCTCAATTTTCTTTTAAAAATTCACTAATATAATGATAATAGCATAATAATGCAAGGACACAGTTTCAAAGTGCAATACACTTTTATTTAACATTGGAAGACATTTTAAATATCCTAAATAAAAAAATGCTCAGTTTGATTGTTTATTATAAAACAAACTGAAACTGGAAACAAGCCCTCTGTCTGGCTTTTTGTGTCATCCTTTTAACATGTACATGTATTATTAATGTACCTTGCGCCGCGGTACCATGTACAAAATGTTAATAAAGTGTGAGGAAAGAACTGGAAACGTAATAAATAAAAAGGCAGTGAAACAATAATCAAATAAACACCAACATACTATCTCTATTGGAATGGAGACTTCAGCACAGGATAAACTAGGGATGGGCAAAAATAATCCAGATCGATTGATCACATGATGTACTCGAGTACTCGTGGAGGAAAACGCTGTACAAAATAAACGTATTTTCCGGTGTTTTAGACTTTTATTTTGAAGCCCACCACTCCGTCTTTTCGGTGTTTTAGACTTTTATTTTGAAGTCCATCGACCGGACCGGAAGTATTGTTGTGATTATCCTAGCAGAACCTATGAGCGGACAACTTGTCTCGTCCGGTTCTGTGTTTTTGAGCTAATGATAAAACAAATGTTGAGATTGTTGGTGAACAACTAACTTTAGGTTAGTTTTAACGTTAGCTACTAACGTTAGATGCAGCTACTACAGGCAATCAACGATGAGGAGGAAGCGTCAAATCCGTATATAATAGAATAGTAGCCCTGTGGTGCGTAGGTACGACTCGAAACTACCTGTTATAATAAATGTATTCATGTTTAACTTGTCCCCGTGTCCAGTCCTTTGACTAGCCCCACCCGTTCATTGTAAACAATGATGCATGTAATTGTATTAACGTTATTCTGTGTTGTAGCTATGCTATACGTTGTATTTCGTTTGTTAGCTATTTAGCTAATGTTGTTAGCATTGAATGAGCATCAACGCTCGATCTTTCATCTTTATTTAGCAGTCCAGTTTCTCCGGGCAGTAGCGAGTAACTACTTGGGTCTAAAAATAGCTAACGTTACACTACAAATAACGCTACTTGGTTAACACTTTGGTTGCCTAAGGTTAAATTAATGATATACCATAGATTGCCAGCGCTATTTGTCTATGGAGAAAGTCCACTTCTTTGCAGGGCTATAACTTTTTAAATTCTATTGCTACATTGCCATTATTAGGGCCCATTCAAAGTCCTATATGTATTGTTCATTGTGTAGCAACGTTAAACCTTTTCATTCACATATTCATAGTAAAGTATGGTCTAATGTATAAGTATGTTTTCATCTCTTTCTGCAGCTTTCTCCAGAACGTGATATATAGCCCCAAATGCATTATATTGATGATGAAATACAGTTTGATGGCAATCAGCGCGATATAAAAGATTCCAACTAGACATACTTCTAGAAGTTACTACACGTCATCTGATGTTGACCGGATGGGCGAGGGGGCGTTTATAATTCCGTGGGCAGCGTTATACCAATCATCTAATGTGGGTCAAATGTTGATAATATCAGTTATTATCGAAGAAGGTAACGTTACACGCTGAAACTCACCCCAGTCTCCGCGCGCCGTTGGGCGATCATCGTCGAGTAGAAATTTTATCATTATGGGATATATTTTTACCCGGTCCATCTCCAGCTTGTATAATGGTATATACGTCCAAATCATGTTGTTTATCGAGTTATTGGCAATCGATCACCGTGTAGCGTGACGAGCCAGAGTCACATGAACCATAGCGAGCGCCCGGAAGTACTACGGTCGTCATGACAACCTCTATTCAACATCCTGTTTTGGCGATTGCGCCGATCGGCCACCAGATGGCGCTCCTGAACCGCCAGAGAGCTCAGTGGGTCCTGCTGGTGGATCTCAGGCCAGCGGAGGGACATTATGAATCCGATCGCAGATTTTTGAAATATTGATATAAGGACGCTGTACAGCGTCCCCCGGCAACTTTAGCATGGCCAGCAAAGACGTGAAAAGACGTGTCCCGGCACTCAAAGTGTTAAAAGGAGCAACACTATTGAGAAATGTAGTTAAGCTATGTGGCGTTGCCCCACGGAGCTCCCGTGCTGTGCTCTGTAGTAAAGCCAGCGGCCCGCCTCCCCACACGGAGAGTGACTGACGAGGGGTACTGGTTCCGCCTCATTAAAACAAACGCGCAAATAGCAATTAATCGCGCCCGTCAAAATCATTGCATTCATTTTAATTATCGCGGCAATTAATCGATTTATTGCTTATCGCGGCAGGCCTACTAACTACACACCCTCAAGACCCCTACGCTCTGCATCTTCTGGCCGCCTCAAACCTACTCCTATCCGAGCTCCGGGAGGGTCATCAAAGAGAAGCTGCCTATTCTCAGTCCTTGCCCCACAATGGTGGAATGAACTACCCACCCCAGTTAGGACAGCCGAATCCCGTCCAATCTTTCGCCGTCGACTAAAGACGCACTTCTTCAACCATTATCTGAAATAATAATAATAATAAAAAAAACTATAACCCTAATAAAAAACCCTAACTAACCTTACTGTCATGCACTTGTCCTAATAAACTAACCTACACTGTAACACGCAACACTTTGATGAATATTGTTACTCAGCTGATACAGTTGTACCCTTCCTGATGACCTGTCGTACAGAACTTGTAAGTCGCTTTGGATAAAAGCGTCAGCTAAATGACTAAATATAAATGTAAAAATATTTCTCATTGTACCTCCCACTGACAACCAAAGTGTTTCTGGTCTTGATTTAAAGAAACACGCCAACGTTATGGGAAATGCGCTTATACAAGAAGATAGATACCAATTTGCTCTCTGTGGGTTCAGTAGAAAGTTCCGCTAAGTTAGCTACTGTGCGTTCAGTAGAAAGCTCAGCTAACCTAGCTTAAAACTCTGGGAGAGGTGCTTTTGGCCAACGCCTAGGCTAGCCGATCGGAATCCACTAATTTGTGCTAAAGCAAGGCTAACTTGCAGCTGGATAACTTTCTACTGAACGCACAGAGAGGAAATGTACAGTAGTATATCATCTTGTTTTTCGGACTCTGGAGAAGACGGCAAGTGCGTTCCCATCATGTTGCCGTGTTCCTTTAACCATTTCACGGCCACACTACCAAACGGTTAACCCTTTCACTGTGACAATACAGAAGGTTAACCCTTTCACTACCACACTACAGAAGGTTAACCCTTTACTATCACACTACAGACGGTAACCGGTTAACCTTCTGTAGTGTGGTAGTGAAATGGTTAAGTTCATCTGCCAAATGCCTCTTGTTGTGGCCAATGTTCACACAATGACATGTGGGTGGGTGCATTATAGAACAGACGAGGGCCAGGCTATAGCCCATGTTTACAATGCCTACAGTATATTAGCGCCTTTGCGATATTAAGACACTGTCACTGGGTTCTCTCCCATACTGCAACACGGAGACACATGTATTTTCGAGTGCTTCTTTCCATCATTCCATCACTCGATCGTCCTATAAATGTTCAGTGGAGGAGGGAATGGAATTTCATATTGGGAGTGTGTGACTGTGCCACAGGCCTCCGAGCTCACTCCTCCTACACAGTCCAGACAGATCCACGAAGGGGAGTGAACTAGAGTTCATCAGACTCATAAGGGGACACTTTGCGGAGAAACGTTCATCGCTTAAGGTTCTGGTGAGGTGTGAGGTCTCTCCAGTAAGGGTGCGTTTAGGTGTAAACGTTAAAGAGTTAGGCTTATAAACAATGGGGGCGAGGCGGGCGTGGAAAGCGGCCCTGGTGTTTGTACTCTCATCCAGAATGTCCCAGGGGACACTCCCGCTTCCGGATGCTTCAGATGGACACCGCGACAGGTGCGTCGGTGGGAGGTCACTATCCAGGGAATGCCGAGACATTCCATCGATCCATTCCTGCTCCCTGCAGCGGGACCATCTGTTTCAGGATCCTTTTAATAGCTTCACTTCTCAATATGTGCCGTTATTAGTGAGCAGGTCTAACAGTGCACACACGCTCCACGCGCACACACAGGGGATGCTTACTCGCATACTTGCACACACACACAAATTACACTTTACTACACATTGTGATGATTACACACAATAACACGACACGTGCACAGTGCACACACACACACACACACACACACTACACTTACTCATGCACATAATTTATCACAAACACAGGTTACCAAAACAGCACACATGCACAAACACACACAGATACACACACAGACACAGAGCGGGAACCTTTTCCACTAAAAATCTCATCTTCAACTTGGAAAAGCAGTCTCTCACGTGCATCAGATTGGGAGAGAGAAAGAGGAATTCTGCCACCTATCCACAGCAAACACCATTGACCTGTGATATTAATTCATCACGTCATTTACATCACTCGGTTTACACACGTGTCGGCCGAACAACACCATGTTAATTATAGCTGCTCAATTTAACGTAGATTAGGGAAGAGGAAACCCGGAACCTGAGGTGAGCCGGGAAGCAGCTGGATTAGGAGAGGGTTTGAATACAAAGCAGTGGCTCCTCCATGTTCTGTTGCCCAATCACACAGCTTCACCACTAGGGACCTGGGCTTGAACTATGACCTCTGCCAGTGGGTCTTGGACTTCCTGACGGGCAGACCCCAGGTGGTAAGAGCAGGCAACTGCACCTACTCATCCATCACGCTCAACATAGGGGCCCCCCAGGGCTGTGTTCTGAGCCCCCTCCTCTACTCCCTGTACACACATGACTGCGTGGCACAGCGGAACAACAACACAATCATCAAATTTGCTGATGACACAGTAGTGGTGGGCCTGATCTCTGCCAACGACGAGAGGGCCTACCTGGAAGAGGTAGAGAATCTGTCACAGTGGTGTCAGGAGAACTGCCTCTCCCTGAACGTCAGCAAAACAAAAGAGATGATTGTGGACTTCAGGAGGTCGGGGGTCAAGGACTACAGCCCCCTCAGCATCGACGGGGCACCGGTTGAGAGAGTGAACAGTTTCAAGTACCTCGGAGCCCACATATCCGAGGACTTGACATGGACCACACACATTGACAGTGTTGTGAAGAAGGCACGACAACGCCTCTACTAGAGCCATATGAAATCCGTTTTTATTATTTTCCAAATTCCATTTAATTTTTTCCCAAATTCCATTTTTTCCGTTTTAATATTTCAGAATTCTGTATTTTGCCTTTTATGCTCATTTTACCATCAGAAATAGTGTCTAATAAGTGGGAATGAATAAATGTCCACAATTGAATAAGATATAACAGTCCATTTAATGTTTTTAAGTGCTTCAACTCAGAAATACAGTTCAATTTTACACAATATGTTTCAATTAATATTGTGACAAAATAAAAATACATATTTCAAGTGTAAACAATAGATACAGCTAGCTACTACTGACATTATCACAATGACAATGTCAGTAACCTAGCTATATCTATTATATTGTGATGAAATATAGTAATGCATAATTTAGGCACCTTTAGTTTAGTTTATTTCGTTTATAAAGGACAGTGTATAATGGCAAACGTTTGCATTAAACAAATGGATGAGTGCACCAGATTTAGCAAGAAGCTATCATTTCCATCTATAGTCCTATGTACTGTAACGTTTCATAGCTATTTAAGTTTATTTAGATTATAAAGGGCAGTGTATAATGACAATAGTTTGCATTAAACAAATGGATGGGTGCACTAGATTTAGCAAGAAGCTATCATTTCCATCTATAGTCCTATGTAATGTAACGTTTCATAGCTATTTAAGTTTATTTAGATTATAAAGGGCAGTGTATAATGACAATCGTTTGCATTAAACAAATTGATGGGTGCACCAGATTTAGCTAGAACTTCTAGAAGCTATCATTTCCATAGATAGTCCTATAACGTTACATAGCTATTTAAGTGTATTTAGTTTATAAAGGGCAGTCGTTTGCATTAAACAAATGGATGGGTGCACTAGATTTAGCGGGTCCAGTCCACGGAACGTTGACAGAATTAGCAAAACACCTTATCACCGGAGGCATAAAAGTCATTAGGATACTGTTCTGCTCTGAATTGAGGGCTTATTGTGGAATAGTTTAGCTTCTTGACGATGTTAACACAAGCAGCCAGACGCTTGAGCACCGCGGCTGTGTTGTGTGTAACACGCTGTAGCGTCCCCGCCTCCCCGGTCGCGTGTACACCAAACGTTCCACCCAAAAACGAAATTTCAGTCCAGATTAGGCCAAATTCTGCAATATTCCACGTTTTGCAGTTGATTCCATTTTTATTGGTTAATTCCGCGATTCCGTCCGCGATTCCGTGAACGCGGATTTCATATGGCTCTAGCCTCTACTTCCTCAGAATCAAAATCAAATCAAATTTATTTATAGGGCCCAACAACACACGTTAATGTCCCCATGGGCCGTACAGATCTTCTTTAAACAAGTCAAGAAGAAAACATAACAATAAGTCAAGAACAGAACAAGAACACCATAAGGTGCAAACATTTTTAGATGGATGCAAATAAATGAAAGAATGCAAGCACTCCCAGACATACCCCACGCGAAGGTAAGGAAAAACTCACTAAAACCTAACAATAGGGAAAAAAAGCTCCACAGGCAGTGTGGAGGAGAGAAACCTTAGAAGGGCCATTCAAGGGGGGATCTCCCTTCTTAGATGTTGGTGATAGTAGTGTTGCAGACGGACAGTTGGTAAGCATGCACTCATGTGTGTAGTGGAACACAGATGAGTGCATGCAATAGCAACTGTACATTTAGAAAAATTAAAGATAGAGCTAATAGCGATAGCAACTGAACATTTTGAAAGATTAAAGATAGAGCTGATAGCAATCTATTTGAGGCACAGAGGCGGCGCAAAGAGGGTCACGTCCTCCCCGTCTTAGTCAAGGGACATTTAACACTCCGGTCGTTGCTCAGGGACAGCCGGAGACAGGGAGATAGGGGCGGCGCCTAAGGAAGTTCCAAGTCAGTCAGAAGATCCTTAGGAACTTCTACTCATGTACAATCGAGAGCATCCTGACTGGCAACATCACCTCCTGGTTTGGGAATAGCACTGCACAAGACCGTAGCAGACTACAAAGAGTGACACGTTCAGCCGAACGCACAATTGGAGGGGGGCTTCCCACCCTCCAGAACATTTACAACAAGCGGTGCAGGGGGAAGGCTAAGAGAATCATCAAGGACTCCAGCCACCCGAACAACTGCCTCTTTGAACTGCTGCGGTCAGGCAAGCGATACCGGAGTCTTAAGGCGAGCACAGAAAGACTCAGAAGAAGCTTCTATCCCCAGGCCATCAGGCTGCTCAACGAACAATAAACACTATGCAACAACCATCAAATGCACACAGCACACACATCCACACGCACAGTCGCACACACTCACTTTAAACAAACAACTCACTGCAGCACCCACTTTACACACTTTAGAACACCTAAACACACTTTACACTTTATATTTATTGGTAAAGGATTTGCACTACAACTCGTACACCTTACTGTAAATTGTACCTAAATTGTACCTCATCCCATTTCTGCTCTGCACTATATAGTATTGTATATTAGTACATTGCATAGTATATTGTATATTGTATGGTAACTCAGTTACTTCTATTCTGCATCGAACATTGTACATATGTCTATACTGAACACTGTGACCTCTATTTTTACTTCTATTTTACATGCTATACTATTTTATTTCATACTTATCTTGTCTAACACAGTCTCTGGAGCGTAACAGTAAGAAGCATTTTGTATAAAAGTATTCTGTACTTCTGTATGACAACTATTAAAGAAACTTGAGAAACTTCACCACAAACAATGCAATTTACACATTGAGGCTAGGGATGTCCCGATCCGATCACGTGATTTTCCGAATCTGCCATTTTTTGTTTTTTTTACTTTTTTTTTTACTTTTTTTTTTATTCAACAAACATGACCATGTTCACGTCTTAAACTCATACTGAGGCCTTAGTTTTGGTTTTAAATTGCATATCATCATTCATTTATTTATTGTCACACAGAGCAGAAGAATTTTGCCAAATCAAACCAATAGTATCCAGCTGCAGAACGGCAGACCAGCCACACTCTCAGACCCAAATAAAAATTTTCTTTTTTTTATCCCAATTTCTCACATTACATTCACCCTGAATGTTGACGTTATCCAGGTGAAACGTTAACTTCATAAATCATTTGATGTATAATTAAATCAAAGGAAATGCGTTTGGGTCCGAGATTGTGGCTGGTGTGCCGTTCTGCAGCTGGATACTATTGGTTTGTTTTGGCAAAATTCTTCTGCTCTGTGTGACAATAAATAAATGAATGATGATATGCAATTTAAAACCAAAACTAAGGCCTCAGTATGAGTTTAAGACGTGAACATGGTCATGTTTGTTGAATAAAAAAAATAATAATAATAATAATTATCGGATCGGGAAATATCGGTATCGGTAGATACTCAAAATCACATGATCGGGATCGGATCGGGAGCAAAAAACGTGATCGGGACATCCCTAATTGAGGCCTATGTTCAACTGATGTTCAACTACATTTGACTGTTGAATAGTGCCAGGCTTTACTTTGGCCAACTACAACGATCAGAAAATAGGCTGTGTTGTGTTGGGGTTATTCCTTCAAAGATAAGTTTGGATTGCAGTGCTTTGAAAACGGGAACACCGATGGCTGCTGATTGAAGTGCTGAGCTGCACTCCGTGCCAAACGTCCCTTTAAATGCCATTATATATGCTTTGATCAGAGATAAACTTAACTTTTTCCAACCTGGATTCACCTGTTAACGAGACGGTGGAGGGACTAGAAGCCTATATTGACGCGTTTTATAAAAAAAAACGCTATGGCGGGCACCAAACCCAATACCAAACGCACCCGAAGTGAGCTGGGCTCGAGTGATACGGATGACCCAACCAGCGACATCCGTGAGTCTTTAACATCTATTCAACATCAACTCCAGAAGCTTGATCTACTCGAACAGCTGACAAACAATGTCAAAGAGTTAAAAGCTTCTGTGGAGTACAACAACTCACTCATCGAGGTGCTAAAGGCAGACAATGCCTCACTCAGGATCGACGTAAACAAACTACAACGTCTGACGGGTAATCTCCAAAAAGAAAATTTCAACATGGCTAATTAACATTCTTGACCTACAATGTAGAAGCATGAGAGACAACATAATAATTCACGGACTTCCTGAAACTAAAAATGAAACTCACCAGAAATCCGAGGAACTTTTTATGTTATTCCTGTCAGATAACCTGAAAATGAAGTCGGTTGAAACCGAAGCTATCCGCTTTTCCAGAGTCCATCGCCTGGGGAAAGCCAAAGTCGACCAGCAGAGGCCCCGTCCCATCGTGGCCAAAGTCATCGATTCAAAGATGAAATCTGCTATTATGTCCAATGGTAGAGAGCTGAAAGGATCCAAATATTCAATCAGTGACCAGTTCCCGGCAGAGATCATGAGTAGACGCAGGCTGCTCTACCCGGTCATGGCGGATGCGAGGAAAAACAAACGGAATGCTCGTATGTTCATGGATAAACTTTATATTGATGGATGGAACTATGTAGGAATCCCCGTATTACATACTGGCTGAGTGGAGGCGACGAAAACATCTTTCATGACGCTCAGGAGGAGATACTGACTCCAAGTATCCAGCGTGCTTCCCGAGCTGCTGTAAACAATGACGCTTGAAGATGACGTCATCATCACCAAGGCGTCCTCGTTGCTATGACTACCCGGGACCATGACTGAATACACGTAGGACACTGCATGCAGAATGCTGCAGATGCAAGTCTTACCTTGCATACTTCCTTTCTTTTCATTTATCTCTTGTGCTTTTCTTCTCAGTCTCATATCCATTCCATTTGTTTGTTTTTTCCAATTCATTTATTTAATTTCTCTCTCTCCTGGCCATTCCTGCACCAATGACAGAAACATATTTAGGAGTGTAAATCTTACCCAGCTAATTAAGGAACCCACTAGAGTGGACAACCGGTCCTCATCTCTCTTGGACTGGATACTAGTCACTAATCCTGGGCGGATCATTAAAACCCTTAGGAGTCTAACCTAAAGAGCTCCTCCTCCTGAGAATTTCCCCCTTTTTTTTGTTACATAATATAAAATTACAGATTCATACCTTCAAAATAAGCCATCAATTGTCAAATTTGAGACGATAGTTTTCAATCAATGTCCTATCAAACATTCTGGTAAAATCCTAACACCTTTTCAGTATAGGACTTGAAGTAGATCCAAGTTCATTCAGCTATCTGATGAGAGAACTACACTCCCAGAATTCAATGTGATCATTGTCACTAGAACCATTTCACACCTGGAGCAAAGGCCCAGTCATTCCTTTGTTATTCCAGTGAATGGACCCAGCAGGAGGCCTAGCCTGTGTGAGTGTGTTTCTGTGCGTGTGTGTGTGTCTGTGTCTGTATTTACAGTACTGTACCATATCAAAAAAAAATAAGCAAACTAGACTAGATGTAAATGTAATGTGTAAATGTGTAAATGTAAATGTGTGTGTGTGTGTCTGTCTGTCTGTGTATGTGTGTGTGTGTGTGTTAGTGTTGTCAAAAATATCGAAGTATCGATACATATCGATACTGAATATTTAAAACGGCTTCAATACTCATTTCCCGAAGTACCGATACTTTCTGCAGTATCGGTACCAGCTGGCTGCTCCCGCAAGTTGTTGACAGACAGACGCGCTGCCAGAGCCTTGCCCTTCCGCCTCCTCGCTCAGAGCAACAGACACAAGCTGCTGCCTGCTGCAGCCTCCTCGTTGGAAACGGGGTAGTTGTGTCGAGTTCATGCGTGTACTGGTGTAGTGGGCTCGGCTTGACGTTACTCCGTTTCCATGAAGTGATAGGTGGCCAGCTAGCTAGCATTAAGCTAACGGAGGAACGACAGCTAACGTTAGCTAATAATAGCGTTGTTTACAAACTGAAGACAGGGCTGCCTGCCCGGCTGTGAGGGGGAGGAGGAAGAGAGAGATTTCTCCGGAGCTATGCTATGCTATGTAACGTTAATAAATGCTCCGAGCATAGCTCCGAAGAAATCTCTCTCTCTCTCTCTCTCTCTTCCTCCTCCCCCTCACAGCCGGGCAGGCAGCCCTGTCTTCAGTTTGTAAACAACGCTATTATTAGCTAACGTTAGCTGTCGTTCCTCCGTTAGCTTAATGCTAGCTAGCTGGCCACCTATCACTTCATGGAAACGGAGTAACGTCAAGCCGAGCCCACTACACCAGTACACGCATGAACTCGACACAACTACCCCGTTGCCAACGTTCGGTCGAGCGGAGCCGGCGCCCATCCTACACCAGTACACGCGTAACGTTAATAAATGCTCCGAGCATAGCTCCGGATAAATCTCTCGCTCTCTCTCTCTCTCTCTCTCTCTCTCTCGTCATAACTAGGAAGGTGCGCTCAGTAGACCTAAAATCTCCAGCAGCCACTCTCTCTTTCTCTCTCTCTCTCTCTGATCTAAAGATAAACAAAGGGTTTTAAAAGTGTATTTATCTTCTCGTATAGTACCAGAGAGAAGCTGAGGAGAATCAACCAGCAACAAAAGCAAAATTTGTAAAAAAAAAAAAAAAAAAAAATAATAAAAAAAAATTATAATTATTTTTTTGGTATTGAAAGTATCGAAAGTATCGATACTTTTCAAGGTATCGTATCGAAGTCGAAATTCCAGTATCGTGACAACACTAGTGTGTGTGTGTGTGTCTGTGAAACATGTCTTGTACTCATTTACCTCACTAAATACAGCAATGTGTAACTGTAGATTTCAAGAGAGAGAGAGAGAGAGAGAGAGAGAGAGAGAGCGACATTTATAATAATTATATTATTAATTCATTTTTTTACACACACACACACACACTAATAACATGATCATAACCAGAGAAAACAAGACCAAAGACAACTGGAATAGAATATCACACAATTTTATTAAAAACAGAGAATAATAATCAACAAGAAACATCAACTGTATCAATTGTATTGTACAATGAACAACCCTATATATCACTTTTGGATTACAATAGTAATACAAGGTGCCTCATATGATATTTGGCAGAGAGCGCGACCACAATGAATTTAGGCAAAATCTCAAAAAAATAAAATTATGCACATGTATAAAAAAAAAATAGGTGTCTCCTCATGGTTGTATCTGCCTGTTCTGTATCACACTAAGTGATATGTGAAAAAGCAGTTCCTGTCTGGAATGAGACAGAGGGCCACACCACATTCACCGCACTTCCAGGGGGTCTTCATCTTACAATGTACGCAAAACAGGCGGCCAGCCGTGGCCTTCTGGGATTTATCTGCCTGTTGCGTGATCGCAACAGGTGAATGGTTCCTTGGTAGGCGGTCCACTGGTGCTGTGGGTAGATTGTCCACTGGCACCTGTACAACTGTGATGCCACACAGCTCAGCTACCAGCTCCTGCTGGAAGACCAGGTGGGTCATCGGCTGCACCTGCTGCTCTCTGCAGAGCTCCATGTGAAGAAGGTAGGAGTTAGTGGCGGCAATGTCCAGATAATGATAGAGCAAAGTCCTGTACCATCGCATGGTCTTGTGGTGTGCAGAGTAGTACTGGATGAGTTGGTCAGACAAATCAACGCCTCCCATGTACTTGTTGTACTCCAGGACAGGTGTTGGGCATGCAATGTTCTCAATGGACCAGGTCTCACTGCGCTTGTTTTTTATTCTCCTCAGCACAGTTTTTCCAGCGAATGACTCGTGAATTGTGGAGCAAACAGAGACTTCACGTGTGTCCATCCACTTCACAAAGACCAGTGGGCCATCACATAGCCACCTGATGGTGCCCCTAGCATCCTTCTTTTTGAGAGCATTCACCTCTGTGCGGGGGCATTCTTTTCTGTTGTCTCTGTACGTTCCACATGCTCCGACACCCAGGCTATGCAGATCCCTGAAAAGCTTTGGACTTGTATAAAAGTTATCGACATACAAATGATATCCCTTGCCCATGGGTACTTGCTTGAGGTGTGCTGGCTTTATCAGGGACATGACAGAGTCATACGCCAGTCCAATGCCTGATTTGAACTTTGACTTCCCGGCGTAAACAGCAAAGTCCGAAGTGTAGCCATTGCTACTGTCAGCCAAAACAAAAAGTTTGAAGCCCCACTTCGTTGGCTTGGCTTTCATGTACTGCTTCATAGAAGTATGGGCCTTGCTTGCAACCATCCTCTCATCAATGGAAATGTTTTGCCTGGGGTGGTAGAGCGCTTTGCATGCAGACCTCCATGTATAATTCCTTCTGTAATGTACTGATTTCTTTTGATTTCTCTGTTTGAGAGAGAGAGAGAGAGAGAGTGTGTGTGTGTGTGTGAGTGCAGGGGAGTAGCTGGGGGGGGGGGTTAGGATGATTCCAAGGGCCCAGCAAATGCCCCACATTTTTTTATAGATTGGGGGCCCCACATTTTTTAATAGATTGGGGGGCCCACAAATTGTTTCTTTCATGGGGCCCAGAATCTCCAGCTACGCCCCTGTGAGCGCACCGTTCTACTCTAGAGAGCTGTCATGACCGTGATGCGCGCTTGAATGAACTGCGAGATAACTCATAACTCGTACACACACGCACTCTGTCTGCCATACAGTAGTTTATGTTGTTTTAGCGCGACGTGGGTATATACACGGGCGAGGATGAAAAGCATAAGACGGGTGCTCCAGTAGCACACCATGTTACCGCGCTGCGTCGCGGGACTCCGTGCTGCGTCACGGATCTGGTTGACTCCGAGTTCGATTCCCGGACTCGCCGTCATTTGCCGAATGTCTCCCCCTGCTCTCTCTCCCGTTTCACCCTACAACTGTCGGTCATGCTTGACCAGAAAAGCGATAAACGCTAAAAAATTAAGTTTAAAAAAAAGAAAAGCATAAGACTACTTTTAATACATAAATTAACGTTCTGTCGGGTCCCGTGTATTCTCGAGAGAGAATGATAATAATAATAATAATGCAGGACCAGATTATATTATCAACGACAGACAGTGAGAAACACAACCCCCCCCCTCTCGCGCTGAAGAATATGCATATTAGATCACTCAGTGATTAACACCTATGCGCTGTTGGTGTGTGTGGTGTGTGCGCGCGTCCATGGATGTGACGCGCGATGTAGTTTTTATCGCAAATGGAGATTATTACAAGCATACCATCTAGCAAGAATTAAACGTATTTACAAGTCGTATTAGGTTTAGCAAGTTGGGGGACGTATACCTTACATGTCAAAGCACTAGAAATGGCAATTTTTCTATTTTTATCGATTTCTGAAAAGATGTCCTTTTTGAGTATTTAAGAGGGATTCGAATTTCTTTTGTTGTCCGCCGACGGGTTCAAAGCTCCAGCGTGACTCCTAAGGGTTAAATCTGGTGTTATGTCTGATTGTTTTAGTGACCATTCTGTTATTTTTTTTTTTTGGAAAATTAAAATCCCAAGCTCTCCACCAAAATACATAACGCTGAGACAAAGTAAAAACATTAACGTGGATCATTTTATTCAAGACCTAATTGGTATAAATTGGAACAGATTTCAGCTAATTCCCTCTGTTGAGGATGCATGGGATTTTTTCCACTCTGAAGTTACTAAAGTAATTGATGTTCATGCCCCCATCAAAACAATTAGAGTGAAAGGTAGACATTTACCGTGGATCAGCTCACATCTTATCCATCTATTTAAAGAAAGGGACAAAGCCTGGGTGAAATACCGAACAACTAAAGACCCTGTGGATTGGGAACATTATAGATATCTGAGGAATTCATCAAAAACTCAAACAAGGAATGCAAAATCCAATTACTACAAAAATTGTTTTAGACATGATTTTCATAATCCAAAACAGTTTTGGAACAAACTGAACACTTTTCTCAATAAAACGGACAAAAAAACTATAAAGCAGATACAAATCAATAATGACATTATTTCTGATCCTCTACTCATATCCCAAGCATTCAATAAACACTTCTCCTCTATCTGTAGTTCCCAATGCACAGACTCCTATGTTACAGCTGGTTCCCCTAACTTAAGTGCTCATAATGGTTCGTTTTATTTTAAGAAAATTCTGCCTACTGATGTTTACTATGCAATATGTGATTGTGAACTGAAAGAGAGTTGTGGTGCTGGTCCTGATGGTCTTGAAGCCAAATTTATCAAACTTGCTGCTCACATATTAATGTATCCCCTTGCAGACTTGTTCAACTTATCTTTGTCTACCTCCTCATTCCCATCGATATGGAAATGTGCAAGAGTTACCCCCATTTTTAAAGCTGGAGATCCATCAGATTTAAATAATTATAGACCTATTTCCATTATATGCACTATTGCGAAAATCTTTGAAAAACTTATTTTTAAACAATTATCAAAATACATTAACCTTGGCAACATTTTATCCCCCTTCCAATCAGGATTCAGACCTCATTACTCTACAACCACAGCTACATTATTATATATACCAGTGATGTGCTTTTGTCCTTTGACAAAGGCCATCTTACTGGTGCAATATTCATTGATCTTTCCAAAGCGTTCGATATGGTTGATCACTACCTCCTCCTTGACAAACTGTACTCTATTGGTTTACACCGAAATGCCCTACTATGGTTTAGTGCCTATCTTCACAACAGGCGCCAGTGTGTTGTACTTCAAGGCTCTCAGTCAGAGTTTCTAACTGTTGAGAAAGGTGTTCCTCAGGGTTCCATATTGGGGCCACTTCTCTTCTCTATATTTATTAATGATCTGCCAGATATTTGTTCCCACTGTCAAGTCCAGCTCTATGCTTATGATACCGTTATTTATGTCTCTGATAAAAACATTAATCAAATTCAACATTTTCTACAGTCAGACTTCAATCTGGTCCAAAAATTGCTTAAAAACAACAAACTATTACTGAATAAGAGGAAGTCTTGTAGCATGCTGCTTGGCCACTCACGTAGTGGTGCAAGTTCCATTGACCTACAGATCCATTTTGAAGACGGCTCCTATCTTGAAAAAGTGGATTCATTTAAATACCTCGGTATCACGATCGATCCAGAACTCATTCAAACTTCACATTGAACTTACCATTAAAAAAACATATGGCAGCTTGTGCTCACTTTATCCCTCAATCAATTGTTTCTCATTTGAAGTGAGGAAAAGAATAATCTCCCAAGTACTACTTCCCATTGTAGATTATGCTGATATTGTATATATGAACACCACAGACACTAATCTCAAACCTCTCAATGTATTATATAACTCCCTATGTAGATTTGTGCTGAGGTGTCCATACAGAACACACCACTGCTCTCTGTATAGTTCGCTTGATTGGCTGCAGCCTAAGGCAAGAAGGCAACTTCACTGTAGGGCTGGGCGATAAAACGATAACGATAACTATCGCGATAAATTATTTCCTCGAAATAAACATGAAACGTGGTCGCAAAGTTTCGATATATCGATTTTCCAAGCTTGGATATGAGCACACGCACTAACAACCAATCAGTGAAGGAGATGGCCGATAGCGGAAGGAGACCCAGAAGGAGACGCGGAGGTAGGACTCAGTAAACAAGGCTGGCTAGGGCTAATTAGCTTGCACGGCGCTATTTTACAGTTTACCTGCCGAGTTGGTGTGTGTTTTGAATTCTGAGGGTAACTGTTATAGTAGTGTGGGGTATACGGTGGACGTCGTTGCAATGAATTGGGCGGAACAGAGTATTTTAGGGTCATTTTTAGTACATTGTCATGAGATACTCCGCTCGGAAACGAGGCTGGCTAGGGCTAATTAGCTTGCACGGCGCTATTTTACAGGTTACCTGCCGAGTTGGTGTGTGTTTTGAATTCTGAGGGTAACTGTTATAGTAGTGTGGGGTATACGGTGGACGTCGTTGCAATGAATTGGGCGGAACAGAGTATTTTAGGGTCATTTTTAGTACATTGTCATGAGATACTCCGCTTGCTTTGGCTAACTGCTAACGTGCGCGGACTGATGACGACATCAACTCGACTCTCGAGACATTCACAGCAGCAAAACAAGTCTATTAATAGCCCGTCCATGGGCGCCGGGCATAATAAGTTAATTAAACTTGACAGACATTATATCGACGATAATTATCGATATCGAGTTATATGAATTTTTTTTTATAATTTTATCGCGATAACGTTTTTGGCCATATCGCCCAGCCCTACTTCACTGGTACCTATTCCTTTTTAAATGTGTTCACTTTAACTGTCCTTCTTACTTGAAACAGTCTCTGGAACCATATACATCACCATACCCGCTTAGACATTCACAACATCCCTATTTTACTGTTCCCAGAAGAATATTTTCTGAAGCTGGACGAAGGTCATTCCATTACAAAGCTCCATCTGACTGGAACAACCTTCCTCTTTCTCTCAGATCTGTTACCTCTCTTGGCCGCTTCAAGACTTCACTGTATTCACATCTTGAAACTACCTGTGCATGCTTTTAACACTGCTTGTACATACGTCTATTTCTGACTTTGAGATAGGTCATTGTATACTTGACTTCTTTGTTTAAAATGAGTTGGTGAATGGGGGTGTGGGTGGGAGAGGGTGAGCAAGCTACAGTAACTGTATCTGTACATGTGTGTATTGTGTATTGTGTACAGGGACCGAAACGAAAGCCCGCCACCCGCCAGGGGCGGTCAGTTTTTACCTTTGGCGCTTGACACTTAGAGGGCTGCCCGCCGTGTGGACGTGTAGTTCATAAGGATACTCTTATTTTGATTGTGCGAGTACAGATTATAGCCGCTCGTCTTTTTTTTTTCCGCCGCGAGATCGTTAAAAAACTACAAGTCCCACATTGCACTCAAGTCAACGGTCCAATCACAGTAGAGTGACGTGACTGGTTTCATGAGAAAGAAAGCAAATGACCAATCGGAAGCTCTCATTTGGCTTGTTTACTTCCTGAAACGCCACCATTGCGATATGCGGGCTGAGCTACAGTTACTGTTTAAACAATGACCCAGTCAACTATTCACTTTTAGTTTAATACATGACGAGGCATTGTCTAACGGTATCTAGCTGGCTAGCTACTGATAGCTGCTGATATCAACAAATGCTCCAGCAATAGTCGACTCGAGTGCATAATACCTCCGTTCCCTCGTTAGCTAGCTTAGCTAGCTCACGTTAGATCTTATCTATCCCAGTAAACTAAATTGTCTTAACGTTATCTACCGGGCTAGCAGTAGCTACAGATAGCTCCTGATATCAATGTCTTAAAAACATTGATTGAATGCATATTCTAGCTGAGGGCATGTTGAATGTGATTTGACAATAGAACCGTAACGTTATAATAGGGTCCAGCTGCATCGCCAGAGAATCCTTGCATGCTGAATGTAGGGTCTAGCTGAATATAGGGTCTAGCTGCAGGGCCGGATAATCCTTGCTGGAGCTGGAGGCTACTCAAGTATACACACAGACAGTGGAGCTGTTTGCAGATAGCAAGCATTTTGACTTATTGCGTGGTGGCGATGTCTCGCAGATAATACAACTACAAGTATGATTATATAATATATATTTTATTTCAATTCTTTTTTTATATAAAATATATATATATTTTTTCAAAACATTTTTGGCAGGTAAGAAATATGCTTGGCGGGTAGACTCTTCCCATCTACCCGCCACTGGCCGGTGAGTCAAAAAGTTAATTTCGCTCCCTGATTGTGTACTTGTACTGTATGTAATGTTTTACGTTTGTGCATAGGACCCCCTCTAAAATGAGATTCTGCATCTCAAGGGGCTATCCTTTCAATAAATTCTGATAACTAGATCGACCGACAGCCAGGGGGCGAAATTAAAGCCCGCCGCCCGCCAGGGGCGCTCAGTTTTTACCTTTGGCGCTTGCCACTGAGAGCCCTGCCCGCCGTGTGGCGTGTAGACGTGTAGTTCATAATGATACTCTTATTTTGAAGATCTGTGCGGGTCTCATTTCCGGCCCAAGCGCAGCTAGAGTCATAATATCGATGGCTCCGGCAGTTAGCAGCATTCGGTTCGTATGATATTCTTATTTTGAAAAAAAACTTGGCAACGAGTCATATCCGCCCAGCCGGGCCAGCCCCCTGCAGCGGGATACTATTGGCTTCTGCTCGTATCAACACAGAGAGGCCCGCAGCTCTAGTGCCACTGCTAACGTTAAGCTCTCAGAATGGTAGCAGCTCGCCTGCAGCATCTAGTGCTAACGTTAAGCTCCCAGAATGGTAGCAGCTCGCCCGCAGCATCTAGTGCTAACGCATTGTCTAACGGTATCTAGCTGGCTAGCTACTGATATCAACAAATGCTCCAGCAATAGTCTACTCGAGTGCATAAAACCTCCGTTCCCTCGTTAGCTAGCTCGCGTTAGCTAACGCTAGATCGATCTGTCCCAGTAAACTAAATTGTCTTAACGTTATCTACCGGGCTAGCAGTAGCTACAGATAGCTCCTGATATCAATGTCTTATAACATTGATTGAATGCGTATTCTAGCTGAGGGCATGTTGAATGTGATTTGACAACATAACCGTAACGTTATAAATGGGTCCAGCTGCATCGCCGGAGAATCCTTGCATGCTGAATGTAGGGTCTAGCTGAATATAGGGTCTAGCTGCAGGGCCGGAGAATCCTTGCTGGAGCTGGAGGCTACTCAAGTATACACACAGACAGTGGAGCTGTTTGCAGATAGCAAGCATTTTGACTTTGGTGGCGATGTCTCGCAGATAATACAACTACAAGTATGATTATATAATATATATTTTATTTAAAAAAAAAATTTATATAAAATATATATATATATTTTTTTTTAATCAAAAAAAATTTGGCAGGTAAGAAATATGCTTGGCGGGTAGACTCTTCCCATCTACCCGCCACTGGCCGGTGAGTCAAAAAGTTAATTTCGCTGCCTGCCGACAGCCAAGCTTGACATGTATCATTTTCCATTTTCTTATCCAGGCCAGGAAATTCCACATTTATGACTTTTCCAGGTTCTCCATGACCATAGGAACCCTGATAGAGGACAGTCTAAAGCAGGGGTCGGCAATTAGGTTTGGCCACGGGCCAGATTTTCCCCAAGCCGTTGCTTGGCGGGCCAGGATAAAAAACAATGGCTAATTTAATATACTGATATTGAAAAAAGACAAACGTTTTTCTCTGGTCTGCATCCCCTTAACACTTTAATCGCCGAAAACGCTGGAACTCGTCTTTCCCCGCCATGCTCATTCTGCCGAAGACGCCGTAACTCGTCTTTGATATCAATATTTCAAAAATCTGTGATCGAAATCATATTTCTCCTCCGGGGACCTGAGATATACTGCTGAGCTCCACTCAACTATCTAACGGTTCAAGAGCGCCATCTGGTGGCCGATCGGCAGATCGCCCAAACAGCAAACCGGAAACAGGAAACTGATGCTCATCCAAATTTGGTCCGACCACTCGCTATAGCTCCCGGGACTCCATCTTGACACACTGGATAATCGATCGCTCACCCTAACTCAATAAACAACATGATTTGGACGTATATACTATTATACAACCTGGAAATGTATCCGGTATTTCTCCATCCCATAATAGAAAAAATTCTGTTCCACGCTCATCCCCCAACGGCGCGAGGAAGCCACGGTGAGTTTCAGCGTTATTTTCTAACGTGTTCCATATAAACTGCTCTGATGATCATATGACCCACACTAGGTGAATGATATAACGTTGCCCACGGAATTATAAACGACCCCTCGCCCATCCGGTCAACATCAGATGATACGTAGTAACTTCTAGAAGTACCTCCAGTTGAAATTTTTTATCTGGCACCGATCGCTACCAAACTGTATTTGATCATCAATATAATGCATTTGGGGCTATAAATCAAGTTCTGAAGAAAGCTGCAGAAAACGATAAAAACATACTTATACTTTATACCATATTTTAGTATGAATAAGTGAATGAAAAAGTATAACGTTGCTACACCCTGAACAATAGATATAGGACATTGAATGGGCCATAATAATGTCAATTTAGCAATACAATTAAAAAAGTTATAGCCCTGCAAAGAAGGGGAACTTCTCCATAGACAAATAGAGATGGCGAGGGATGGTAAATTATGAATTTAACCATGGCGATCAAAGTGTTAACAATTGTGTGTATTGCGCCGTACTGTATTGTACCCATTCTGCAATCTGTTAAATAAAGTTTTCATTCATTCATTCATTGCAGATCACCGCGGCGGGTGATGGATAGATCAGAATGCATGAAAACACGACTCACCATACCTTGTTTGTTGTTAAGTCCTCCAAAATCCCTGCTAATGTTTGAAACATGTCATATCCACTCGCCGCCCTCCAATTCCAGATTGGCGTTGAATGCTTTATCTGAACTTTATCTGCCAACTTGAACACAGTTGTCATCATTGCCTCGTTGTTGTTGTTGTTGTTGTTGTTGTTGTCGCCACATATTATGCAGAGAGGACGTCGGCTCGGCACGCAAGAATCACCGACCTGTTGCGATAAACCCGTATTTTAAGTATGGCTCCTGTTTATTAAAAGAAGCGTTATATTTCCCCGTTTTTTTTTAACTCGCTCGCATCTCGAACGCGGAAGTAAAAGTTCGTTAGGGAAATATACACGGGCCCGGTGGGACTATTCCATTGGTTCTCCCAGTCCACGTGACGTGACCATTTCTAGCATTTCAATTGGCTATAGTGAAAAACATGCTTTTGATGACTACCGGTAGATAGATACAGCTTCACAATAAAAGACACCCTGGCGTCCCGAGTGAATATTTCCAGCGCGTCACATAAATATCATATTCTCAAAATAATCTGACGGGCCAGAAATTATTGCTGGCGGGCCAATGTCGGCCCGCATTTCTAAGTGTTGGACTTATCAATTTGAACGTGTGCTTGAGATTGTGCGTATATCTACGCACAGCTCAGACTAGGCTTGGGCGGTATAATTTTTTTCATACCGTCATACCTTGCTGACATAATACCCCGGTATGGGTATTATGACGGTATGACTTTCATTTTCATCAGCGGGGGGGGGGGGGGGGGGCTAACAATATACTTGTTATCACCATACATAACGCTTATATTGAAACACGTTGACATTAGGGCCGTTCTTTCAACCTAAAAGTGCACTTTCTTCAACCTCAAACCTAAATTCCTTAGCAACCCGTGTTACCAAGTAAACAAATCACGGAACGATAGCCAGTTAGCCCGCATCAGCCTAGTACTACTAACGTTAGCTCTCAGAATGATAGCCAGTTAGCCGGCAACAGCCTAGTACTACTAACGTTAGCTCTCAGAACGATAGCCAGTTAGTTAGCCCGCACCAGCCTAGTACTACTAACGTTAGCTCCCAGAACGATAGCCAGTTAGCCCGCACCAGCCTAGTACTACTAACGTTAGCTCCCAGAACGATAGCCAGTTAGCCCGCACCAGCCTAGTACTACTAACTAGGGATGTCCCGATCCGATCACGTGATTTTCCGAAGATCGGGATCAAAAAGAAAAAAAAAACATTTTTAAATTTTTTTTATTCAACAAACATGACCATGTTCACGTCTTAAACTCATACTGAGGCCTTAGTTTTGGTTTTAAATTGCATTCATCATTCATTTATTTATTGTCACACAGAGCAGAAGAATTTGACAAAACAAACCAATAGTATCCAGCTGCAGAACGGCAGACCAGCCACACTCTCAGATCCAAATTATTATTATTTTTTTTTTTATCCCAATTTCTCACATTACATTCACCCTGAATGTTGACGTTATCCAGGTGAAAAGTTAACTTCATAAATCATTTGATGTATAATTAAATCAAAGGAAATTAACGCGGTCAGGTGGCGTAGCGGAGATAATGCGTTCGTCACCAACACCGGAGACGCTGGATTCGCCTGTTCGAATCCAGCTCACAGCTCCGGCGTTGTCACCAGCTGGGCTGGCCGTTCACACTAATATAATTGGCTGTATTAGAGGGTGGGAAAAGCTGGCGGGGTGGGTCCGGGTCGTTGTAAACAGCGACTCCTACAGTTCGGTCAGGGCGCCTGCTCAGCGCGGATAGGATCTAAGGGGGGTAGTGTGATTCTTCCACACGTTACACCCTCTCAGTGAGAGTACGCGCTGCCAGGTGAAAAGAAGCGGTTGATTGGCTAGACGTGTGTCGGAGGAAGCACGTGATAGCCTCCACTCTCCCAGACCGACTGTGGGGGGTAATTGCGCAGCGACCAGGAAGGGGATTGGGAATTGGCATAACGACTAACATTGGGATGGGAGAAAATCTGAGGAAAAAGGAGAAAAAAAAAATCAAAGGAAATGCATTTGGGTCTGAGTGTGTGGCTGTTCTGCCGTTCTGCAGCTGGTTACTATTGGTTTGTTTTGGCAAAATTCTTCTGCTCTGTGTGACAATAAATAAATGCATGATTATATGCAATTTAAAACCAAAACTGGGAGCTCCCGTAGCTCACCGCATATCTCGGCGCTATTTCTGCGTCGGGGAAAACCGTGCTCGTCACGGATCTGGGGGACACGAGTTCGATTCCCGGACCCGCCGTCATTTCTCAGAATGTCTTCCCCTGCTCTACATCCCATTTCAACCTGTTTCTGTCGGTCATGCTTGACCAGAAAAGCGATAAACGCTAAAAAATAAAGTTTAAAAAAAATTAAATAAAAAATAAAACCAAAACTAAGGCCTCAGTATGAGTTTAAGACGTGAACATGGTCATGTTTGTACTCAAAATCACATGATTGGGATCGGATCGGGAGCAAAAAAATTTGATCGGGACATCCCTACTACTAACGCTAGCTCCCAGAACGATAGCCAGTTAGCCCGCACCAGCCTAGTACTACTAACGTTAGCTCTCAGAACGATAGCCAGTTAGCCCGCACCAGCCTAGTACAACTAACGCTAGCTCCCAGAACGATAGCCACGTAACCCTCTGCTGGCGCGTGCTGTGCACTACAATCAACTCCGTGTCAGTGTAATTGCAGTCTGTGACGTCACGGTATTGAGAATCATACCGGCGCGATTTCGAAATATCCTGGTATACCGTAATACCGTCCAAGCCTAGCTCAGACAGTGCGTACATGGCGCCCAGCGGTAGAATATGAAGACTGCAACATGAGACGGACTTCCATGCATTAGTTTCAACTATGACGTGTTCTGTATGACCCGTAATTCATTATAGTTAATTGTAAAATAGCGACAGTAGTGTAATTATTGTCAAACCCATAAATAGCATTTGGAATAGGTCTTTCTTTCCGAATGAATGCAGCATGGTTAACTATATAGCGTTATCGGAATACTACAGGTACGGGTTGGGCTGACTGCGCTCCGCGGGGAGCAGTCTATTTGCGTAGAACAAAACGCACAAATGCCATCCCTATGCACATTCAAGTCTTCTCCACCCTCGGGTCTTTGGCCACCGGCACGGTCCATCGTGATATTGGAGATGGATCGAGCAATAGACTGTTACTGTACCACCCATGTAGCGGTCAAAGCTCCATCACAAATTCAGTTATGTGAATAGAAAGGGATTCCACTCAGTCAATGTTGCGATGCCCATTTGGCTGATACATACATGTCGTTGCTGGTGACCAGGAGGAAGGCACGCATTGTATTGAATTAAATTGTAATGTTATTACTGGGGTATCTGTAATTAAAATATCGCTTAAAAGCAGGTGATCGGGGTTATCCACTGAAGCCATAGTTAATTGACTCTGACCAACCCAACGAACGACCCAACAGGAGTGGAATGCTCACTCGCGAACAAGAGCCCTTTAGAGCGCAGTTGGCCTGTTTGGCATGGGGGGGCAGACGCAGAACACCAACCTCCAAACGCGATTAAATATTGTTTAAAATAAAAAGCAAAATAGTATTATTTTGTGTGTCATGTTTCCAAATAAGATTGGTCACAACAAAATGCTTTCTAGCTTCAATTTGTTGGTTAGAATAGATGACCTCCAGAGGCTCCGTTGAAACTTCACTGAGAGCGAGATTGATGACACGGAGGACTCTCTCTCAGTGAAGTTTCAAGTCTGCTTAGTCCATTATTCTACATTCCATGGTGGTGTTTCATTACCATATATGGTTAATTAGAGGCCGTTCTGTATGCAAATACTTAAAATCGTGCATGAGCACGGAGCATAGAACAAGTGGCATTTATCAACACGGAGTACTTGCAGGTGTGCGTAGGACCAGTGTACGCACGTTTGATATATCCAGATTTAGACATTCTAAATTCCATGCTTAGGAACTAAAATAGAACACTTTCTACGTATTATTGATAAATGAGGGCCCAGGTCTAACAGTGAGGAATGGGAAAGGCTGAGCCCGGGACCCTTTCCCTCTTACTTTATCTCTCTCCCACTCCCTCTGTCTCTCTCTCTATAAGTTTAATGACCGGGACGTACGTGCACGCAAGTCAGCGGCTCGGGGGTTGCATTTTTATCCGAACATATAATATACTGTTCAAAACATCTATTTGTTGCCGTTTGAACGCCACCTCACTCGACCAAATCCATGTCTTTTTACGACCAAATCCACGTCTTTTTACACGCCACACGTCAAATGACCACCCCGGACTCCAGACGATCCAGAACTGCCAATCATCCGCTGATGGCGAAACCAGAAGTGATTCAGACTTCAGAACACACAGCAGTGGATGAGGAAATGGATTTTGGAAAGCTTCTTTTTTTTCAGTTTTACTCAGACGTCTCTCTCTGAACGGATTTAAAAAATAATTGGACCTGTACTACATAATACTTCAGGCTATTGAACCGCAGCTTTTTCCAGTTTATACCTATATGCTGGAATATTGGAACCACTACAGAAAAAACACAAGTTCAAGTTCACCTCAAGTTCAGACCTGTTACTCTATTTCATTAGCACTAAAAGTGATTTACCTTTTTTGCATTAAGTAACTTCAGAATGTTATCTTTCAAAGGAGACCAGGCTCATGCATGTGCTATACGTATAAAGCTAAGCTTTGCAGAAAAAGTATGCAGTCCTGAAAGTTCAAGAAAAGAAAATGCCACTTTTCTGGGTGCCTGTTAAGAGGTTAAGTAGCCAAACACTACACTATAAAAACTGGATAGTTAACTCATTGACCGCCACGCCCATATGACCAAATTAGGGCTAGCACGCCACCACTTTAATCAATGGGAGGACGGGGAAATTTGCGAGTGCTTAAAATATCTTAAATTATGGCTATGGGTCTAATACACCTAGGGATGTGTACCGTTCACATTTGAACCGATACGGTACCGGTACCTGTGAATCGATACCGGTACCCAACGGTACCTTTTTTTGGTACTTTAGTCTCTAAAAATGTAATCTACCAACTTTGTGAAAGAAAAAACCAAACATCAAATAACCACACTTTCTACCATTTTCGGCTTGCCATTGCCCCGACTGCTTTGTTGTTGAATCAAGTCAAATCCTAGGTAAGCGTATATTGTGCGTGTGAACGTTGACATGAAAAGTGAAAAAAAAAAAAGTGTACCGTACCGTAGTACAGTACCGTACAGTACCGACAAGGGTATCTCACGTGAATCGATACTCGGTAGTACCGACGTGTTTTGGTAAGTACCTTTAAAAGTACCAAATTCGGTACCCATCCCTAAATACACCCGTCGCTTATCAATGACTTGCTTGCAGTCAACATGTACGAAACGTAGGGCTGACCTTCGAAGCTTTTTTTGGCAATCAAAGCTTCGGGGCCGAGCTTTTAATTCGAAGCTTCGAGAGGGAAAAAAAGAAAAAAAATAATAATTTTTTCTTTTTCTTTTTTATCTTATGTTGTGGGACTTGTACAGCACTTTGGTAAACTTTGTTGTTTTTAAATGTGCTCTATAAATAAAGTGGATTAGATTAATTAATTAAGTAGCCCCTTTCGTGACTGTGACGCAGCCAACAAGGTTTCACTCGGCTGTGCTGCCTGGGTGCAGTGGGGCTGCTCTCACAGCCAACGACATGACATTACATAATTATGTTGCAACCTTCGTCTATCAAGCAAACAATTATATTATATTTAATTTATAATTTATAATTTATAATTATATCAGACAATGCACCTACAAAAGCAGATGATTACAATTAAATTAGCCAACTTGGTAACACATTAGTCATAGCAGCATAGGCATAGCCTTATTAATATTTTGTGTGGCGTCGCCATTGTGTACAACGATACTTCTCGCGCAGATTGCTATCAAACTGTATTTGATCATCAATATAATGCATTTAGGGCTATAAATCACGTTCTGGAGAATGCTGCAGAAAACGATAAAAACATACTTATACTTTAGACCATATTTTTGTATGAATATGTGAATGAAAAAGTATAACGTTGCTACACCCTGAACAATAGATACTTGACGTTGAATGGGCCATAGTAATGTCAATTTAGCAATACAATTTAAAAAGTTATAGCCCTGCAAAGAAGGGGAACTTCTCCATAGACAAATAGAGCTGGCGTGGGATGGTTTATTGTGAATATAAGCCTGGCGACCAAAGTGTTAAAATGTAACCACACGTCTGATGACTTCTTCGTTGACATGTCTGCTGCACGTCCTTGTTGTTTTCATTTCAACACAGATAATCTCCATGTGCTTGTTGTAGAGAGGTGGAGTCGAGGCGCCGCTTACTTTCGTTTCATTGGAATGGAGGCGGGAAGGCGCCGCTTACTTTCGTTTCATTGGAATGGAGGCGCAAGATTTTGGAGGCAAAAAAGATTTTTTTTTAATGTTCGAAGCTCGTGCCATCGAACGAAGCTTCGAAGTATTTAAGACAGCCCTAACGAAACGGATTGTTTTTTCATCTGTACATTTCCGTTTTATACCGTTTTGAATATGAGTATAGTTTTGGAGATTTCTAGTAATTCCAGAGAAAGACGCGATAATAGCCCTTTAGTGGAATACACAAAGCACGTTGTCATTTTCCGGCTGATTTATGAATCATTTTCAAATAAACGCTAGATTATCGATAGTATGTGTCCTTATGCACGATACAAAAGCGGGCTGAAAAATCGATTATCCGTGTCTTGCTCAGCGCCAATGGCACGCAGACACACAGACACGTTGTGATCGCTATGAAAAAAACATCTGATTAACCCAATACTGGTAACATAGAGTCCTTACCTCACATCAGATGTTCTGCAAAAAGATTAATCCAATTCCTGATCGCCATTCCAAATATCGATCGCGTCCATTGATCCAACGTTATAGTCCAAAACACATAATCCACGCTGCTCCCAGTCCCCCCAGTCAACGTGGTACAACGATACTGCATGCCCGAGAAGCAAAACCCGGACCAGACTTTTTTTCTTGATGCACATCCCCAGCCAATCCAATCCAATTATGTGCAATACCATCCGGGACACGATAGGCGGTGGTATTTGCCCTTTTGCGAGCTCAGACCCATTCCCAACGATAACATCAGGTTGGATGGATGAAAATGAATAAATATCGCTAATAAAAGATAGGGATGCACCGAAATTTCGGCCACCGAAAGTTTTCGGCCGAAAATGACCAAAAGAGTTTTTTTCACCGAAAATATATCACTGAAACAGAAACAACCTGTAACCTAACGCGTGTTGTTGTGATGATGTCATCAAAACGTGGCTTCAGTCATTACATGCGCCAGCGTTTCCGTTAGCCGGTAATTACCGGTATTTGACCGGCAAAATCTGTTGAAGTCCGACATATTTAATCTCTCCGGTTTTAATGTCCGGTGAAAATAATTCCCTGAGTCTAAGCACAATTTGATTATTTGAATTGTATTAAAATAGGCTAAAATTAAATAGCCTATGCGATGAACGAAACAATCATTACATTTGTTTCATCGTTGCTTCTAATAATGACAACGACGTTGTCAGCGAGAGCTTAGTGCTGGGTGTGCGAACTTTTGTGAAGCTGCAGAGCCGGAGCAGCAGCAGCACAGTGCAGTACTCCAATTCAGCCATTGGAAATTCAATGTTGGGTGGGGGGCGCTGCTGTGCGGTCCCCAGATAGAGCCAGAAAAGAGCCAATAACAGCTGAATCTGCTGCTCTGCATCGACATACTCTCGCAAATAAGTCATTGGGAGGTGGAGAGAGAGAGAGTCGTCACGCAAACCCACGATAATGTTGCCGTCTCTCTGCCAAATTTCTCAGTTCTTCGCTTGATATAATTAATACAAATGTCCAATATAACGGAATTCGTTAGCTCATAAAAATGTGATTATAACAGACTGCTGTTTTTAATGTCGGGCGACTGCCCAGACACCTATTTGATTTAAAGTCGGCAGCAGCACGGAGTCTCTGGACTTATTTTATTTGGAATATAATGACTTTATACGCAAAAGTAGCCTAGTTTTAAGTAAAAATATTATAAATCTACATGCCTTGATGATGTCATTCTTTTGTTTTGTTGTCATTCTTTTGCCTATCAATTGTTTTTAAGCTCAATAAACTCTGACCGGAATTTCTCTCATTTGGACACTGAGGCCGGCAACAATTTTTTCTAACGGAAACCCTGACATGCGCGCTGTTTCTATGTGTCGCGCTGTTTCTATGTAAACTCAGCGCGCAACGCGTCCAATAAATGCATCTTTAACATGCTTTATATCCTTATTTACTATATGCCCGTCGCGGTTAACTTAAGAAGGGGGGGGGGGGGGTTGTGTTTCTCACATTGATGCTGTCTGTCGTTGATAATATAATCTGAAGAGCATTATTATTATTATCATTCTCGAGAATACACGTTGCGTGTCTACTGTGCCAAAGTCAAGAGAGCACATTCATCTGCGGACTAGAAAGGTGCGCTCAGTAGAGCACAGATGTCCGCCACTTGACTTGGAATTAATGTACTGTATGCATTCAGAAGTGCTGAATAAATGTTTTATGGACCCATAATAATGATTATTTATTATTTAAGTTAAGTTTAGCCATAATCATATATTTTTCCATAATCAGGTAGCTGAACAACATTGGTAAAAAAAATTCTATTCTATGAATCATTTTTGGCCTTTCGGCATTCGGTTTTCGGCCAACTGTTTCCTATTTTCGGTATCGGTTTCGGCCAAGAATTTCCCATTCGGTGCATCCCTAATAAAATAAATAACGATTAAAACCAGACTATACTCGTGATTGGCGCTCAAGCATCGGCGAGTTAACCCGACTATACTCGTGACTGGTGTCCAATGAGTTAATGATAATAAATAATTCACTTCATTAGCTGAAATATTCTAAAAGCATTATGTGATTGATTGAATGAAAATTGTATTATGGGTACAATACAATACGGCTCAACACACAATTGTTAAGGGGATGCAGACCAGAGAAAGACTTTCATCTTGGTTACATCAGGGTCCCCCATTTTCAATTCATAATGAATTGTAAGTAAGGGTGCAATTAGCAGCGTGCAATCCATTCTTTGTGGATCTAGCCCCAAGTCTTCTATAAGCCATTATCTGTGTGTGTGTGTGTGTGTGCGTGCGTGCGTGCGTGTGTGTGTTAGGGGTGCACCGATGTATCGGTCGGGTATCGGTATCGGCCGATAAGTGCCTTGTTGACTGCAATCGGCCTATCGGCCGATAAGCTCGAATGTGCCGATGGCAGTAGCCGATAAATATCCATCAATTTGTGTAGCGTCAAGACAAAAAAAAGTTCACTCGTGACCTGCATAACGCCGTCCCCAATCCCCCCCCCACACACACACACAAGCTACTGCATCAAAGTTACTACTTATGATTAACAAGGCATTCGTTTTGTGGCATTAACGTTATATAGTTAGTGTTACACGTTCAATAACATCAGCATATTATTTACCCGAACGTAGCAAGCGTTCATACTAGCTCAGTTCCTTCCGTTGCTCACAAAGCCCTGAGTTTTACCCATTCTGCAATCTGTTAATAACGTTTCAATCAGACACATGTATAGAAAGGCTTTGTTTTATTATAACATTAGTTGCAGTAAAATCATTATGCCTCATTTAAGTCATCCTGCGGAGCTAAAAGCTAAACGTCGGCCGCGCCGTGTTGTTGTTGTTCTAGAAAACCTCTCTCGTAGGGCTGGGCGATATAACGATAACGATAAATATCGCGATATATTTTAATAATCGATATCGAATATCGAAATAAAAAAGAAATCGAAAAATCTTTTTTTTTTATATCTTTTTTATTTTTTTTACCTGCAACAGGGCAGTTTTAAAACCAGAGACAGTGGACAGACTTGTCTTTCTTGTCTGCAACTTAAAGTAATGGCTTTGCTTGTCCAAATGACAATACTGACCAAATTGAGATTTATTTTTCTCTTGTCCATTTATTTTGTTTGCTTTCTAATTTAAAATACAGTTTGAAACCGTCTGTACACAGTAGGCTATGTGTGCTAGCAGAACTAGACTCCAGTCACGAGTCACATGTGCACGGTGCACATGTGCGGTGGTTTGTCCACCAAAAAAGCGCCAAAAGATCGAAAATAAACTAGCAGAGCCAGAACTGTTCAACTCCCCTGGAGCCACAGCCAGCAGAGAAGCCGGTTTACTTTAGCTTTTAAACCAGCTGCAGCCTGAGAACTGGAGTGTGAGGGGATGTAACACTAAAGCTGGCGGCGATGACAAAGAATTGCTGCAAAATAAACATACATCTGTTGCTATAAAAAAAAAAAAAAAAAAAAAAGGTTAATACTTATAACAATTCGATAATTATCGATATCGAGAAATATGATAACATTATCATATCGTTATCGCGATATGATTTTTTTCCATATCGCCCAGCCCTACTCTCTCGTCAAAATCAATGGCGGACAAAAGCAGAAGTAAAAAATGTATACGCGCTTGCCGATTGGTGGTAACAGCAGAGGCGGGTGCAAGCGGTGTGTGACGTAATTGGCAGAATCGACTGTCAATCAAAATTTCATTGGTTGAGACAATAGTATCTAGCTGCAGCCCAGCAGGTAGACCATGCTGGGAGAACTAGTATCTAGCTGCAGCCCTGCAGAACATACTGGGAGAGAGATAGTGCTATTTCTTGATGTTTCCTTTTTTTAAGTAAGTAAAGAGGCCTATGTTCATATCGGTGAGCACAATTTGTAAGATAAAAATATACAGTCGTTTCATAAAATATATATATATATATATTACAATTTTTTTTTTTTTTTTAAATATAAAAAAAAAAAAATGCCACAAATATCGGTATCGGTATCGGCCGATTGTGTTAGTTGAACAATC
This sequence comes from Notolepis coatsorum, assembly GCF_963971535.1. Taxonomy (NCBI): domain Eukaryota; kingdom Metazoa; phylum Chordata; class Actinopteri; order Aulopiformes; family Paralepididae; genus Notolepis; species Notolepis coatsorum. The sequence goes on along the minus strand of NC_140177.1, from coordinate 78,757,823 downwards.
GGTATCGGTGGCAAATTTTCATATCGGTGCATCCACTGTGTGTGTGTGTGTGTGTGTGATTTGCTATAGGCTACTCTTTTTTACATGGATTAGGTTAATTAGCTTTAACAATTCTGATTCCTGAACCTATTTTATTCAAAAGGAAGATATTGATTTGATTTACATGTGTGTATATAGCTTAAATACTTTTTGATCATCTTAAAAAAAAGGATAATAATCGTGAAAACTGTGATATTTCCTCACACAATAATTGTACCATCAATATCTCATTATACCATGACAACCCTAGCGCTGTCACATGCCGCACAACAAAGTAAATTGTCAACCTGTGGGAATCACCGTCCTTGTATTATTTCTTAAATTAGCAATACAGATTTTTAATGGGAGTATGTTTATGACTTTCACATTGTCACCTGGTGACCGTTTTATGAAAGCAATAGCTCACTTCAGGCCGTCATATATTGTGACAAACAATGCTGTTGTGAGTTATTGCTTAAATATACACACACAACACAACCACACACACATTCTGATAAGCATAGTCATGCACTCACAAAGAGAGGTTGATGCATGCAGATGCAGGCACTAGCCTACGTGCACACACACACACACACACACACACACACACACACTACACTTGTCAACTCATGCTTACTCACAAGTAAAGCATAAAGGTAGACGTACAGTATGTTTGTAACTTTCTTTATCAGAGTGCAGTGAGTGCAGGAGAGGAATATAAGGAGGAGTATGAGGAGGAAGAGTTGGAGGAGGAAGAAATGTATGTACTGGCATTAGAAGAGAAGAAAAACATCCCACAGACATAATTAAATTGTTTTGAAAATATCACATGCTGAAAACACTGGGGAATAATACCTAAAGCTCTCTATTCTTCACACACATTTTTCATCCGTATCTCTCTTCTTCTTAAATATAATGTTTTTATAATAGGCTTACAAATGTATTCGTAAATTCCCAATTCATCTTGGGAATTTCTTTGAAATCTTCGGCATCTCAACGTTATTTATGTGCCAAAAATAGTGCCATACATACAATGTTATTCCTGACTGTGCTTCAGCCTTCAGGACAGTTACGTTCATACTTGGGAACTAACTTCTCTTTTCTAAAGCTATAGAAATCAGAGAACGAACCATCAGACTTGAGATGTCACTTGTTCCTAACATCCAGTTCAAAGTAGGGTTGAAACTAGGGATGGGACTTTCTAGCAAAAGTGCTATTCGAAGATCGCTGGTTCTTAACAATTTGAGTGCCAGAAACACGTTTTGTCGTTAGTTCATGCCACCATTTGAGTGCCGGCAACGCTATATAGCGTTTGTTTGTCGTATTTCTTTTTATTGGCGATTTGAATTCATATTTCATCAATCGAGCCTCACGCTCAGGGAGCGAAATTAACTTTTTGACTCACCGGCCAGTGGCGGGTAGATGGGAAGAGTCTACCCGCCAAGCATATTTCTTACCTGCCAAAAATATAAAAAAAAAATTTAAATAAAATATATATTATATAATCATACTTGTAGTTGTATTATCTGCGAGACATCGCCACCACGCAATAAGTCAAAATGCTTGCTATCTGCAAACAGCTCCACTGTCTGTGTGTATACTTGAGTAGCCTCCAGCTCCAGCAAGGATTCTCCGGCCCTGCAGCTAGACCCTATATTCAGCTAGACCCTACATTCAGCATGCAAGGATTTCCCGGCGATGCAGCTGGACCTATTTATAACGTTACCGTTCTTTTGTCAAATCACATTCAACATGCCCTCAGCTAGAATACGCATTCAATCAATGTTATAAGACATTGATATCAGGAGCTATCTGTAGCTACTGCTAGCCCGATAGATAACGTTAAGACAATTTAGTTTACTGGGACAGATGGATCAACGTGAGCTAGCTAAGCTAGCTAACGAGGGACCGGAGGTATTATGCACTCGAGTAGACTATTGCTGGAGCATTTGTTGATATCAGCAGCTATCAGTAGCTAGCCAGCTAGATACCGTTAGACAATGCCTCGTCATGTATTAAACTAAAAGTGAATAGTTGACTGGGTCATTGTTTAAACAGTAACGTTAGCTCTTGGAGGTCCGATATAGACTAGAGCAGATGGAAGTAAACAAGCCAAATGATAGCTTCCGATTGGTCATTTGCTTTTTTTCTCATAAAACCAGTTACGTCACTCTACTGTGATTGGACCGTTGACTTGAGTGCGATGTGGGACTTGTAGTTTTTTAACGATCTCGCGGCGGAGAAAAAAAAGACGAGCGGCTATAATCTGTACTCGCACAAGAGTATCGTTATGAAGTTATGAACTACACGTCTACACGCCACACGGCGGGCAGCCCTCTAAGTGTCATGCGCCAAAAGTAAAAGTTTCCTCATTTTACTTTTCCGTCAAGCCAACTGAAGAATCCATTGTGATTGCCGACCATCAGAACAGTGTGGATTATGTATTTCCAGCACCCAACGCTGAATCAATAAACGCGATCGATATTTGGAATGGCGATCAGGAATTGGAATAATCTTTTTGGATAACATCTGATCTGAGGTAAGGAATCTATTTGACCAGTCTTGGGATAATCAGAGCTTTTTTCACAGAGATATCAGCGTGTCCCATATGTGTGTGTGTGTGTGTGTGCCGCTGATCAGGAAATGAGAGAATCGTTATTTCAGCCTAGGGCTGGGCGATATGGAAAAAAAATCATATCGCGATAACGATATGATAATGTTATCATATTTCTCGATATCGATAATTATCGAATTGTTATAAGTATTTAAAAAAAAAAATTTTAACAACAGATGTATGTTTATTTTGCAGCAATTCTTTGTCATTGCCGCCATCTTTAGTGTTACATCCCCTCACACTCCAGTTCTCAGGCTGCAGCTGGTTTAAAAGTGAAAGTAAACTGGCTTCTCTGCTGGCTGTGGCTCCAGGGGAGTTGAACAGTTCTGGCTCTGCTAGTTTATTTTCGATCTTTTGGCGCTTTTTTGGTGGACAAACCACCGCACATGTGCACCGTGACTCGTGACTGGAGTCTAGTTCTGCTAGCACACATAGCCTACTGTGTACAGACGGTTTCAAACTGTATTTTAAATTAGAAAGCAAACAAAATAAATGGACAAGAGAAAAAGAAATCTCAATTTGGTCAGTATTGTCATTTGGACAAGCAAAGCCATTACTTTAAGTTGCAGGCAAGAAAGACAAGTCTGTCCACTGTCTCTGGTTTTAAAACTGCCCTGTTGCAGGTCACAAAAAAAAAAAATATATATATATATATATATATATATAAAAAAAATCGATATAGATTATTAAAATATATCGCGATATTTATCGTTATCGTTATATCGCCCAGCCCTATTTCAGCCCGCTTCTATAGCGTGCATAAGTACAAATATGCTATCGATAATCTAGCATTTATTTGAAAACTATTCATAAATAGGCCGAAAAATGACAACGTTTTTGTGTATGCAAGAATATTCCAGTAAATGCCGATTATCACGGAATTTTTATATTTTCCTTGAAAACGAGGTTTTTTTTTCACTTTTTTTTTTATTTTTAATAAACTTAAATTTTTTTATTAAACATTTATAGACAAACAACACGACATATACAATAACCTCAACACTATTAAACAGACATAAATAATAAAGAAAAAATGTAATACCCAAAAGACGAAAAATAAAAAATACTGACTTAAGCAAATAAAACATAAAACAGTTGTCATACCTTAAACCAAAATAAAATTAGAAAACATTAAGTGTGTGACATGGGTTCAGAGACCCTCTTTGAACCTCTTTCCTCCTTTACCCTTCGCCCTCTTGTGGTGTATTTGGTTCTTCCTCTGTGATGTCGTTTTCGTTCCCCTTGTAATCCTCCCACTTACCCCATCTTTCTCCAAATTTCTCTTCCTGTAACCTCAGCATGTGTGTTATCCTCTCCATATCCTGTATCTCTTCCACTATTCCTACCCATTGTGCTATTGTCGGTGGGTCTTCCTTGTACCACAGTCTCGTTATTGCTTTTCTGGCCGCTATCAACATTATCTTTATTAAATATTTGTCCCCCCCTTGTATTCCCTTGTGTGTCAGGTCTCCTAAGTAAAGCACCAGTCCTGTTTGTGGTAATCCGTATCCTAATATTCTGATCATTGCCTCCCCTATCTCCTCCCAATACCCCTTCAGCTTCTGACATCCCCAGAATATGTGCGTGTGATTTGCCCCCTCCTTCCCACACATCCTCCAGCATGCTCTTTGTGTTGGTGCATATTTTCCCTTCAGCTCTGGGGTTATAAAGAATCTGATTATGTTTTTCCATCCAAACTCTTTCCATATCCTCGATCCTGTTGTTGAATGTTGCACCTCGCATATGTTCCCCCATTCCTTCCCTCTAGCTCTCTCTCCCATTTCTCCCTTATGTAATCGGTCGTGTGTCCCTTGCTGTTCATTATAGCCCGGTATATTGCTGATATTACTCTTCCTTGCCCCCCTTCGTATGCCCATACTATCATCTTTATTATTCCATTCTGTTCTTCGTCTTTGGTCCCCCTTATTTCTTTGTTGTAGTAGTCTCTAACCTGTAGATATCTGAAGTGGTCCCTGTTTTCTAGTCCAAATTTCTCCTTTAATTTTTGTAGTGTCTGCATTTCCCCCTTCTCTATCATTTTGCATATCGCTGTTGCCCCCCCCCCCCCCCCCCCCCCCCCCTCTCCCACCTTCTGAATCCATGGTCTAACCTCCCTGGTTTGAATCTCTTGTCATGTGCTACCCATCTCAGAACCCCTGACTGCTTCTCCAATTTGTGTGTTTTTACTACTCTGTTCCATATGGTCAAGGTGCATTTGGTGATTGGATCTAATAGTCCCTCTTTTTCTTTAAATAGTTCCCTATCTCCCACCAGAGCTTGTACCTTGTATCCCTCCTTCTTTTTCAATGTCTTTCCATCTTGCCTCATATCTGTCGTTACACCAGCACGTCACTGCTCTCAGTTGTGCTGCATAGTAATAATCTTGTAGGCTGGGTACTGCCATCCCTCCCTCTTCCTTTGGTAGTTGTAGTGTTTTATATCTGACCCGTGGTCTTCTCCCCGCCCATATGAACCTCGATATCAGTCTGTCCCACTCCCTGAATTGATTCTGTGGTATTTGTATCGGTAGTGACTGGAATAGGTACAGTAACCTTGATAGTATGTTCATTTTAATGACCTCTATTCTTGAATTGAAGTCCAAGGGCATTACTGTCCATCTCTCTAAGTCTCTCTTGATGTTCTGATTTATCTGTGTATAGTTCGCCTCAAACAGTTTCTCCACCCCTCTCGTGATGTTCACCCCTAACTAGTATTTAATCTTGTCCATGTCCCATCTTATCCCGTACTGTTCCCTAATTTCCGTCGTTGGGGTATAGTTCCATGCTAAGGTCTGTGTCTTTGTCACGTTTAGTTTGTATCCTGAGTAGTGGCCATATTCCTTCAGTAGATCCATCAGTGCCGGGAAGCTCTTGTCTGGTTGCCTCATGTATACTATCACGTCGTCCGCAAATAGGCCTAGTTTATATTCCGTTCCCTTTATCCTTACTCCCTTAATGTCCTCTGTCTGTCTGATCAGTTGTGCCAGTGGTTCTATGAAAACGGCGAAGAGTGTCGGTGAGAGACAACATCCCTGTCTGGTAGCCCTCTCTAATCTGATTCTATCCGTCAAGCTGCCATTCACCTTAACACTCGCTGTCGGTTCTTGATATAGCGCCTTGATCATCTTCATCGCCCTCCCGTTCAGTCCGAACCTCATCAATGTTTTATATAAAAATGTCCAGCTCACACTGTCGAATGCTTTTTCTGCATCTAGGCTAATCAGTACCGCGCTACCACCTTGTTTTTGTATCTCCTCTACTATGTGTAATGTCTTTCTCACGTTGTCCTGTGTCTGTCTCCCTTTAATAAATCCAGTTTGATCTTCATCTATAATGTCTGGCATAAACGTCTCAAATCTCTTTGATATTATCGATGTATACATCTTGTAATCCACGTTGAGTATGGACACAGGTCTGAAACTACTACATAATTCTCTATCCTTCCCTTCCTTCGGTATCGTGGTGATTATGGCTTCCTTCCACGAGGGGGGCATTTTCCCCTCTTCCATCGTGTGTCTGAACGCCGCCCCTAACATGGGTGCTAATTCCGTTCTAAATGTCTTGTAGAATTCCGATGGGAATCCGTTGCTCCCCGGAGACTTGTTGTTTTTAGCTCTACTAATTGCCTCTTCCAGTTCTCGTTCCGTAATTATTTTATTTAATTCTTCATTCTGTTCTTTCCCTATCGATGGTAACTCTAGCTTCTCCAGATATGCTTCTATTTCCTCTTCTCCCGCTGCTTTTGGCTGTGTGTATAGTTTCTCATAGTATTCTCTAAATGTCCTCTCTATTTCAGCTGGGTCTCTCAATATTTCATTAGTCTTTATATCCCTTATTGTGTGTATCGTGTTCAACTTCTGTTGCGTCCTAATTCTCCTAGCCAACAGTCTGGTCGCTTTTGGTCCCCCTTCATAGTACGTTTGTTTCATGAACCTCGCTTTCTTTTCAATTTCCGTCAATAATTCCCTATTTATCCTGGCCTTTACTTCTTTGATTTCTCTGAGCGTTTCCTGTTCTTTTGATATCTGGTGTCTCCCTTCTAGCTTCTTCAGCTTCCCTATCAGATTGTGATATGTCTCCGTTCTGGCCTTCTTCAGCATTGCTGTCTTCTCCATCAATTTCCCCCTTATCACCACCTTCAGTGTGTCCCATAGAATGTTCGGATCTACCGCCCCGTTGTCATTTTCTTCCTTATACCTGGCTATCTCCTCCTTGATCTGACTCACCACCCCCTTGTTATTTAATATTCCTACATTTAGTCTCCAGATCGTGTTCCTCCGTCTCCCTTCTAGATCTACTGTCAGATATATGGCACTGTGATCCGATATGTCCGCTACTCCTATTCTGCTCTCCCGTAACCTGTAACTGTCCCCCGTCGTCATCAAAAAGTAGTCTATTCTCGCATATGTCACGTGCGGGTGTGAGTAATGTGTGTATTCCCTGTCCATGGCGTGCATCCCCCTCCAAACATCTGTAATTCCCATTTCCGTCATCTGAATATTCATATATCTACTGATTGGTGCCAGTCCTTTTCTAGTACTCGTGGTGTCTAGGTCGTGATTCAGTACTACATTAAAATCTCCCGCGCATATCAATATCCCTTCTAGTTCCATCACTATCATATCAAAAATGGTCTCATATAAATCCCTCTCACTCTCTGGGGGTGCATAAACATTCACTAACGTAATCATTTGACCCTCCATTTTTCCCTTCACCAGAACAAACCTTCCCTCCTTGTCTCTTACTTCCTTGATCAATTCAAATTTGACTGTGTTTTTGATTAACGTGATTACTCCTCTCCTCAGGTTCCGTTTAAAGGAACTATAGTATGCATTTTCATATCCAAATCTCTTCAGTTTCTCATGATCCTGTGCTACCAAATGTGTCTCCTGCAGAAAAATCACTTCCATCTCACTTTTTTTACATTTCAACATCACTTTGCCCCTCTTTATCGCATTATTCATTCCATTAACGTTTAACGACATCATTTTTATACCTTTAACCGTTGTCATCTTTCTTCGTCTGTCAGTCCCCCCCATGTCACATTCATTCCCCCCTCCGGTTGTAGCCTCCGCTCTCTTCACCGAATACATATAATGATTAACATAAATAAAAAAACATAAACTTTACATAAAGTGCTCCCAAGGCGTTCGGGGGGTCCCTATGTCCCCCCCTGTCCCCTGCTGGTGGGTGAGGAGTAATTGCTCTCCTAGTGAGAGGCCTCCTCCTGACGGCTTGGGGGTTTGAAACCTTTACCCCCAACCGCTCGTCATATTTGTCCAGCTTTCTTACTGTTTTTATTGCTGTCGTGCTCCTGGTCAAAAGCGCTCGGTCCTTCATTCTGATCAAAGACCCCCATTTCCTAGGTCCCTCTCAATGTGGCTCATATGTTCCAATGTCCCTCTTTCCTCCCAAACCTGTGTGTGGTGTCTTCTGTGTACCCCTTTTTATTTTATTTTCCTCCTCTCTATTTTCTATGTGATGTCCATTTATCCCCTTAATCCCTTCCAACTGTGTTACTCTCAGCATGTGTCTATGTACTTGTTTCAATATGTTCTGTGTTCCGTCTATCATACCTAATTATATTTCCATTTATTTCCTCCGTCAGCCTGTGTATTATGTGTCCATGTATACGTTATGTTCGTTCCTATATCCTGCCTCTACCTGGGAATGTGTGTTTATGTATATGTTATTTCAGTTTCTATATTTTGTCTCTATTTGGATAGTTTTTCAATCTCTTGTGCGTACTCATCCGTTCGTCTCCTCCCGCCTCCTCTCCTCTCCTTCTCCGTCTCTGGCCTCCTCGTCCGTCTCCGCCTTCGGTCTGTCACTTCTCACCTCGGCCTTCTCCTCTCTCCTCCCTCCTCTCCCGGGCCTCGATCTCCCACTCTGGTCCATCTGCGTGCCCCCTCCAATCTCTGCTGCAGGCTCCGCGTCTGGCCCTCCTGTCTCCTTCCCTCTCCGTCCTCCGCCATCTGCATCCCCCGTCGCCTCATCTCCTCCGCCGCCTCCCGCGTCCCTTCCTTCCAGTGAATCCTTAGCGAGGTCATGGGTGATTGGAATTTCATTCCGTTTTCTTTCAGAATTCTCTTCAGTCCCGCGTAGGACCTGCGTTTTATTGCCACCGCTGTCGAGTAATCTTGATCAAACGACAGTCTTTTCCCCTCGATTTCTATCTTCTTGGTCCACGCGGTTCTGAGTATCAATTCCTTAATCTCAAATCTCAGAAAATTTATAATCACTGTCCTCGGAGGTCTGTCCGGTTTCGGTCTCGGAGCCAACGCCCTGTGGGCCCTCTGTATCTCAATTTTTTCCAGTCCCGTCTCCTTCAGTTGTTCCTTGATAAGCTCTTCCACATATTGGATCAGCGATTCCCCTTCGACTCCTTCTTTCAATCCCCATATTCTGATGTTATTTCTCTGTGACCTCCCCTCCATGTCCGATATCTTTGTCTCCATCTGTTCTTGTTTTTGAATCGCACACGTTAACACCTCGTGTATCTCTGTGTTCCATTCCTCCATTTGCGCCGTTCTAGTCTGTACCTCTGTTACGTTTCTGTCCTGTTCCGCCATCTTCTCATCCACCCTTTTGATTTCTGTATTCATTTCACCTCTGAAGTCCTCCTGTTCCTTCCTCAATTCCTCCCGTAACTTCCCAATATCATTTCTTATCGTGTCCGAGTTCAGTTTCATGGTCGCCTGCATCGTGTCCGAGTTCAATTTTATGGTCGCCAATATCCCGGCCTGCATGAGCACGGCCCATCCTGGCATTTCCTTGTCCGTCTCAGCCGAGACTCCCCCTTCCTCCGCCTGCTCCTTCTCGGTCTCGCCTCGGGGGTTCTGCTCCATCGAACTCTCCTCTTCCTGTGAGTTCTCCATTTCTCTTTCCTTCATATTTGTTTTCTCCTCCTTCCTTCTCGTTTGCATCTTGATTTTTGATCACTTTTCGGGTCCTTATTTCTCCATTTTTCGCTCTTTTGACCAGGAGCCTCACGTGCTACTCTTCCGCTCTCATACCGGAAGCCTGCATCAAAACGAGGGCTTTTCAAAATGCTATAAAACGGAAATGAAGCGATTAAAAAACAATCCGTTTCGACAATGTTGACTGCAAACAAGTCATTGATAAACAACGGGCAGATTAGACACATAGCCATAATTTAAGACAGAGATTATGCATTCACAACGCTATCATTGAAGGGTATAGGGAGGTGTAGTGGTTACGTCATCTTAAATTTTTCCTGTTCCACACTCTGTTTCCCCATTGACCATTTCTAAATCGGCTCGTTTTAGAGAAATAAAGCATTAACGTTGGCATGGTGTACCTTTCTGTGCGTAATCATCCACAATCTATAGTTCAACATGAAAATATTTGCAATTAATCGTAAAGGTAGCAAAATAACAACGTTTATGTTTTCGTTCGCTGGGAAACTACACTACCATTTAGCGCTGCCGACTGACGTCACCACAGCGTAGACGCCTGGCTTTAGTCACAGACCTAGGATCAGATTTCCCTTACATTCCATAAGCTTAACAATTCGTACAATGGGAAAATAACTGACCCTGAATCTGTGGCTAGTATCTCTTTGGTGGTCATAACCATTAATCTCTAAAGCCAACCACCATTTTTAAAAGCAACAATCACGTTACCATATTTGTATTTATATTTTAAATCGTATAACGTTATTTCGCTGCATATTAAATCACTGTAAATACTAATGTAAATCATTGTTTCGTTGTACATATTGTGTATAGTTTATAATAGGGCTGCTACTAATGACTATTTTGGTAGTCGACTAATCTGTCGATTATTTTTTCGATTAGTCGACTAATCGAAAACCAATGTAAATACATTTTTTTTTTTTTTTTAACTACCTATTTTTGTGAAAGTGGCTTCTCAGCTCTGGTCCAGCTGAAGACAGAGCAGAGGAACAGATTGGACATTGAGCATGACCTCAGAGTTGCTTGTCTACCATCACCCCAGACTTTGAGACTCTTGTCAGGACCAAACAACAACATCATAACATGATGATCCCATAGCAAATTAAAATAATGACTCATGAAACATTTGAATTTGGATCTTGCAACTTTAAATGAAATGTATTTGAAATGTTGAAGAACAATACAGTCAGTCAGTGCATTGAGTGCAATCACTCATAACAAGATAAATAAATTAAATAATACAAAATTGGAAGTGTACTTTAAGTTTAAATAACTAAAATAATAATAATAAAAAAGAAATAACTAGCAGCAGCATCTGCCCCCAGCACCACGGCTGATGGGGCTGTAACTTGGTCCAGGACCAGGAGGGGAGGGTGACGTACTGACGTCGTGGAACAGCTGTAAGGGGAGAGGGGGATGAGTCAGATCAGACAGACTTCTAGGTCTTTTGTTTGCTGGGTGTGAGAGGAGTCCGTGTGTGTGTGTAATTGTGTATGTGTGTGTGTCTTACTCTGATCGCTGTGTGAGAGTGAGAGGAGTGTGTGTACTGTACTGTGTAATTTGTGTATGTGTGTGTCTTACTCTGATCGCTGTGTGTGAGTGAGAGGACTGAGGAGTATGTGTGTGTGTCTTACTCTGATCGCTATGTGTGAGTGAGAGGAGTATGTGTGTGTGTCTTACTCTGATCGCTGTGTGTGAGTGAGAGGAGTATGTGTGTGTGTCTTACTCTGATCGCTGTGTGTGAGTGAGAGGAGTATGTGTGTGTCTTACTCTGATCGCTGTGTGTGAGTGAGAGGAGTGTGTATGTCTGTGTGTCTTACTCTGATCGCTGTGTGTGAGTGAGAGGAGTGCGTGTGTAATGTATTGTGTGTCTGTCTGTCTGATGATCATCATCTCCTGCAGGGGAACACAGTACACCAATTTCTTTAAATTGCAGTGAGTGCGAGCATATCGACATGCTCTGTACTTTAAATAACTACTAAAATAATATTAAAAAAAAGAAATAACTAGCAGCAGCATCTGCCCCCAGCAGCACGGTTGATGGGGCTGTAACTTGGTCCAGGACCAGGAGAGGAGGGTGACGTACTGACGTTGTGGAACAGCTGTAGGGGGAGAGGGGGATGAGTCAGATCAGACAGACTTCTAGGTCTTTAGTTTGCTGTGTGTGAGAGGAGTCCGTGTGTGTGTGTATGTGTGTGACAGACAGTGGTGGTATTGGTGGTGTATGTTAGTAGTGGTGGTGGTATTGGTGGAGTTAGTAGTGGTGGTATTGGTGGTGTTAGTAGTGGTGGTGGTGGTGGTGTTAGTAGTGGTGGTGGTGGTGTTAGTAGTGGTGGTGGTGGTGTTAGTAGTGGTGGTGGTGTTAGTAGTGGTGGTGGTGGTGGTGTTAGTAGTGGTGGTGGTGGTGTTAGTAGTGGTGGTGGTGTTAGTAGTGGTGGTGGTGTTAGTAGTGGTGGTGGTGGTGGTGTTAGTAGTGGTGGTGGTGGTGTTAGTAGTGGTGGTGGTGGTGTTAGTAGTGGTGGTGGTGTTAGTAGTGGTGGTGTTAGTAGTGGTGGTGGTGTTAGTAGTGGTGGTGTTAGTAGTGGTGGTATTGGTGGTGTTAGTAGTGGTGGTGTTAGTAGTGGTGGTGGTGTTAGTAGTGGTGGTGTTAGTAGTGGTGGTGGTGTTAGTAGTGGTGGTGGTGGTGGTGTTAGTAGTGGTGGTATTGGTGGTGTTAGTAATAATAATAATAATAGATTTCATTTGTAATGCGCTTTACAGTTGTGGTGGTGGTGGTGGTGTTAGTAGTGGTGGTGGTGGTGGTGGTGTTAGTAGTGGTGGTGGTGGTGTTAGTAGTGGTGGTGGTGGTGGTGTTAGTAGTGGTGGTGGTGGTGGTGTTAGTAGTGGTGGTGGTGGTGGTGTTAGTGGTGGTGGTGTTAGTAGTGGTGGTGGTGGTGTTAGTAGTGGTGGTGGTGGTGGTGTTAGTAGTGGTGGTGGTGGTGGTGTTAGTGGTGGTGGTGTTAGTAGTGGTGGTGGTGTTAGTAGTGGTGGTATTGGTGGTGGTGTTAGTACGTGTCTTACTCTGATCGCTGTGTGTGAGTGAGAGGAGTGTGTATGTGTGTGTGTCTTACTCTGATCACTGTGAGTGAGAGGAGTGCGTGTGTGTGTGTAATTATAATGTATTGTGTGTGTGACAGGGCTGGGCGATATGACGATATTATATAAATATCGGGTACAGTTCATTAACGATACACTTTTTAAACGTATCGTGGATATCGTGATGTTTTGCCCAAGAGGCTTGTGTTGCGTCAATCTGGTCCACACGTTGACACTTTTGAACAGCGCCGCCCCACACACACACTACTGCATCAAAAGTTACTACTTATGATAACAAAGGCATTCGTTTTGTGGCATTGACGTTATATAGTTACACTTTCAATAACATCAGCGTATTTACATAGCAACGACCGAGGTCGACCTAGATATAGCAAGCATTAGCCGTTCATATCTCAGCCCGTGCTGACTCCGTTGTGCCCATTCTGCGGTCTGTTAATAACGTTTTCAATCAGACAGATGTATGGAAAGGCTTTTATTATAACATCCGTTGCAGTAAAATCATTATGCCTCCAGTCGTTTAGTCATTCTGCAGAGCTAAAAGCTAAACGTCGGCCGCGGCGAGGTACCGCTGCCATTGTTGTTTTCATTGAGCTCTCCAATGGCGGAAGTAAAAAATGAATACGCGCTTGCCGATTGGTGCTAAGAACAGCAGGGCGGGTGCAAGCGATGTGACGTAATTGGCAGACGCGACTGTCAATCAAAATGATTCTGTTTGCCGACTGAATGAATATAAACGTTAACAGATTGCAGCATAGGTACAATACAGTACAGCTCAATACAACAACAGTCAACAGTGGACTGGAGGATGCAGACCAGAGAAAGACTTTCGTCTTGTTTACATCAGGGTCCCCCATTTTCAATTCATCATATTTCATATCTAAATCATATAATATCTCATTGCTAAATATATGCAATATATAATCTAATAATCCAATAATCTAAATCTAATATATAATATAAAAATGCTAAATGCATGGGTATTTTATTTTGTCTTTAATGTTAGCTTGCAAACTCAAATACTGTCTTGGTAAGCCTCATAATGAATTGTTTGGGGAAAAAAAGAAAAACATCGTGATGCGTATCGTGTATCGCCGAAAGGTCAGAAAATATCGTGATATCATATTTAGGCCATATCGCCCAGCCCTATGTGTGTCTGTCTGATCATCATCATCTCCAGTACACCATTTACAATTTCTTTAAATTGCAGTGCAGGAACGTGAGCATATCGACATGCTCTGGAGTGAGGCTGGCCCGCTTCTTTGAGGCGATGTTCCCAGCTGCTGAGAAGAGACGCTCAGAGGGAGTGGAAGTAACTGGAATGCACAAGTATGACTTGGCTTGTGATGCAAGGGTTGGGTACTTTGCCTCATTCAACTTCCACCAAGACAGGGGATTTTCTGTCTTTGAGATGGGCTGCTCTCCGAAGTACATCAGCACTTCGTTAATGATCGCTTGTGTGCGTGCATCCTGATCATTGCTCTCAGTGTCACTGTCTGTTGACTCACATCCAAGCAGTGAATCGAGAGCTGAAACAGACCTAGTTGTCTCAGCTGAGGCTGTGGCATCATTGTCATTAATGTCAAGTTGAACAACAGCTTCTTCATTCCTACTGGACTGTAGGACCAGAGCTTGCAATTTATTCTGAACAGTGAACCTCTCCTCTGGTGTCAGGAATTTTAGTTTCGGAATCGTGGGTCTAGTGCAGATGCAATGATCGTTTTGCTTGGGTCATCATCTTTGATGGCAAGCTCTGTTGACCAGCGTGTAGTGGTCGCCACTGAAGCAGCCGCCTGGAAGGCCTGCACAGGAGCTGTATCATAGGCAGTGTGGGTGGACTTCAGAAGCCCTCTGACTAGAAGAGGCAGGGCGGAGACGGTCACATAGTTTTCACCACTCAGGTAGACAGTGGCACATTCAAAAGCTTGGAGAGCTTTGGCCAGTTCATCTAGCAGGGTCCACTGCTCAGGCTTGAGGTCCAGGTATTGTTTCCCTCTCTGTGTTACTGCCGGGTCAGACAGAGTCGCAGTCAGTGGCCATCTCTGTTCCAGCAGGTGAGTCACCATGTAATAGGTGCTGTTCCACCTGGTAGAGACATCTTGGATAAGTTTGTGTTCCGGGGTGCCCATCTGTTTCTGCTTTATTTTCAGCTTGCTTGAAGCCAGTTCACTCCTTTTAAAGTGCTCGACGAGACACCTCGCTGCTCCTAGTGCTTTACTAATCAGAGGCTGTTTCAGTGCATGATTGATCACCAACTGTAATGTGTGGCCTGCGCAGCAGATGGTCACCCATCCATGTTTTTTCTCCAAGATGCCAGCAGCCAGCAGGACATTGGCGCCATTGTCATGAACAACCGCCACAAGCTTGCTTGGAGGGATCTCAAACCTTTCCACAGCCTGCTCAATCCATGTAGCAATGTTGGTCCCAGTGTGCCATTCTTCGAGTGGCATGGTTGTGAGGCAGAAGCTATTGAGCTTCCAGTCATCACTTCTAAAGTGACAGGTGATGCCAAGATATGCCTCTGTCGCAACACTGGTCCAGGCATCAGTTGTCAGGGCAATCTTGTTCTTGTTTGCTTTAAGAGCAAAACCTTAGCAAAAGTAGCTTCATACTTTCTCTCCATGAGCTTTGTAAAATGAGTTCTGGAAGGTAAGGTGTAACCTGAATGGAATGTGGTGACCATCTGCTTAAAGCCCTCATCTTCAACCATCGATAATGGTCTCATGTCTTTAACAAGCATGGTGAGGATGCTCTCTGTGAAGACTCCAGCCATTTGAGGGGTTCATGAGCCTCTCTTCAGGACAAACTCATCCACACGTGTTTGCTTTGCCCTACAATAGAAAGAGAACAAAAAAAACAGAAAGCTGTATTAATTATCATCAGAATTTGTAGGCTATAGTATCAGACTATCAGTTTATTTTTATTAATTATAGTCAGCCTTATATATACCTAGGCTAGAATTAATAATATTGAGATGCAATATCTATGTTTTCCCACTAGAGGGAGTTATCGCTTAAGGGATATTATTTTGTGGACTACAGACAGAGTGACTACAGATATATACGTGAGGTATTTCCGTATCCGGTTGGTCGGCATAACAAACGAAACTAAAAGTGAAGCAGCGCCAGCAACGCTGTAACCTGTACTAACTACTAAGCATGGCGCTGTTTAACGTTACAACATACAGCAGCAGCGCAGCCTCTATAAGCCTCAGCAATAGAGTTCGCATAGCAAGCATTATATCCATATCCATGAGACGTTTTGTTTTCCAACGTAAAAAATACAATACTATGGCTAACTACTATTCTAGAACTTACCCATGTTCCGACGTCACCGTGGCTCCGGGGTGCTTTCGTTTTAGATGTTCGTGCATCGCCGTGGTGCTGCTGTGAAATGCCAATTCCACCTTGCATAATCGGCATTTAACAGTTTTCTTCGGTTTGTCATCTGTAAAGAATTCCCACACCTTTGATGCCCTCGGTCTCGCTTTTTTTAATTCATCTCCTCCGTCTTTCTCTCTCCCTTCCGCCATCTCATCTCCTCTGTCTTTCTCTCTCCCTTCCGCCATCGTTCATTCTTTCTTCTGAAGTGAAGTTCTTACCTGCAGGCTGCGCCGTTAAGTACCAGAATGCACTGCAGTCAGACAATGGAAACTATACTGCCCCCAGCAGTTCCTGTAGTGCATTGCAGTTACAAATGAACATTTGCGCATTGCAGTTACTTATTATTAATTGTTATTGTTATTGTTTTTAATGACTAATCGACGCAACAATATCTCGTCGACGATTTTTCTATGTCGATTATGTCGACTCATCGTTGCAGCCCTAGTTTATAACGTTAGTTTTTTACATGACGTTAGTAGCTAGCTAGCTTGCTAGCCGGCATGCCCAAAACTCTGAATGAATGAATGAAAACTTTATTTAACAGATTGCAGAATGGGTACAATACAGTACGGCTCAATACACACAATTGTTAACTCTTTCAGTGCCACTCACGAGATTTCTCGTGTTTTTTTATAGGTGGTTGCTAGCCACTCACGAGATTTCTCGGATTTTTTTTTTGTTTTTTTTGTTTTGCTATCTGAAAAATTATTGCATCACCCGAGCCTACCCGAGTATAGCCGAGGGGTGCCGACGATCACTGTGGAAAAAAGCGCCCCCTGTCGTCTCCCAGATGATATAAGTGATTTTGGAATGGACTCAATGAAAATGAATGGGGAAAAAAATCCGGTACTCCACATTTTCCAGTTCACTGATCCAGCCGGGGTTACTAGAGTTCATTCTGGAGCCTCAGATCCCCGCGGATCATGGAGTTCTACTGTATCGCGTTGGATCCATACACGTATCGATTTTTTCGAATGGTGATCAGGAATTGGAATATACCAGTTGGATACCATCTGATGTCAGGTAAGGACTCTATGTTATCAGTGGTAGGATAATCAGAGTAAGTTTGATGAAGTTATAAGCTGTTTTGTGAAATGTCTTCTTTCGGTTTCACTGTAAAAGTCCGTGAGCAAATCAACGGAGCGATTATCAGTGCGCGGCCGTAATGTGCGTGCGTGCACGTATAATATTGATCATCTAGCGTTTATTTGAAAACGATTCATAAAAAGGCCGACGAATATCAACGTTGTGGAATATTCCACTAAAAGACGATTTTCATAGAATGCTCCAGAATGAGCTGTTTTTTATATCAAAACGGGGGCTTTTCTAACTGCTCTGAAACGGCAACGACGCGATAAAAAAACAATCTGCCTTCACAGCACTGACTGGAAAATAGTCTTTGATAATGCGATGGGCAGATTAGACACATAGCCATAATTTAAAACATAGATTAGGCGATATTAACGTTAACATTGGCGCCGATGGTGGCATTCAAGCGGTAAAACGGAAAACCAGGCGTGGCGCTGAAAGTGTTAAGGGGATGCAGACCAGAGAAAGACGTTTGTCTTGTTTACATCAGGGTCGTTAACGTTAGTTAGCTATCGTGGTAGCCCCTTTCGTGACTGTGATGCACTGAGTGCTATCGTGGTATCAACGGGCCGTGTAGCTAGCTTTTTTTTATGTTGTGGGAAATGGACAGCACTTTGTTCAACTTTGTCAGTGCTGTAAAGTTTAAACCTTTTTAAATCTTAGACAAACAAAACACTTTGCTTTCATGAAATATTGTAAGCAGTCATTTGAGGCCTTAGCAGCACAATGAACACAAATCTGTCAGTGCCGAGTCCGACCTCATCTTAAATAACAAACAGCATTGCTTGTTGTAGTTAACAAAGAGAGGCAGAGTTGATTTTGCAAACAAAAAATATATAATTTTTTTTATTTTCATATTCGAATCCCATGCCCATCAAACGAAGCTTCGAAGTATTTAAGACGGCCCTAATGCGTGCAGTGCTTTGCCCCACAGGTCTGAGAAGAGGACCTGCATATTTTACTCGTTCCCGAAACTCCTCTACATGCCCCGATTTAAAATGGTTCACGACAGTAGACATAATGCTACGTAATAGCATTTAGCGTTAACGTTAGCTAGCTAGCTTGGTACTATTGATTGATTGATTGAAAAGTTTATTAACAGATTGCAGAATGGGTACAGTACAGTACAGCTCAATACATACAATTGTTAAGGGGATGCAGACCAGAGAAAGACTTTCGTCTTGTTTACATCAGGGTCCCCCATTTTCAATTCATCATAACATATATGACATATACTGACATACAGATAGACAGTACTGCTACATCTATACATTTATGACATATCAGATTTGCAAATACAGTACTGTTTGTGATACAAAAGTGTCCAGAAAAGGAGTGTATATACATTTGGCGTAGAAACTGTACATTGGAGGAGGTTGGATGGGTGGGGTGGGGTTGGGTGAGGGCTGTACATTGGAGGTGGGGGGGGGGGGGGTGAGTAGGGGACACACACACATTTTACACTGTACATTGGAATACTGACTATGACCCGTGACGGGGAAAAGGTGACAGACCAATAGCGCTGTGTACTGAACAACAGGCTGCCTAGTGGTAATTGTAGTTCTTTTTTTACGACAGATTAAAAACCTTATAACTACCTTTGTTTCAACCAAAAATGCTTAAACAATCATGTTAGTGGTAGAAGGGAAGGGACAAAAATGGAAAGCTTGCCAATGTTCATGCGGCAGAATTGTTACAATAGCCGATAATCCATTTTCCCAATGATAAATCCCTATACGGGTGGAACAACCAGTGACGTCAGACTCCTCCTCCCTATTGCACATAAATAGGCACTTCAGAATCTGAAGTTCAGATAATCCTTCAGAACGTTGATCGGCTCAGCTGACCGACAATAAATCAAAATGACACCATTCACCATCATAGCTAGTGGTGGGGGAAAATATCGATATGTAGTAGTATCTTGATACTTTGCGTGGCGATACTGTATCGATACAGGGACGCCAAGTATCGATATTTATTTATTTATTTATTTATTTATTTATTAAAAAATAATAAAAAAAAAAAAATTTGTATTTTTTTCTTTTTTTTGTATAAGGAAGTTGCATTGTTCATTTCAATACCTGGCTGTAATAGTACAGTAGTCCACACACACGCACACATGTGCATTCAGTTAAGTTGGAATATGACTGTAATACAAACAGTTCAGTTTGTCAGGTACATGCAACACAGATTAGAGTGTTTACATCTGTCTGCTTGAGAAAATACCATGTTCTGCAATAAAAATGATTTAAGTGATGAACAGACTGAACTTTATTTTATTAGATAAAACAGTTTTACTTTGCAGTTGAAAAAAGGTAATAAATCGCAATATAGCGCAATATTAATATCGCAATACTCAGCATATCGCAATATATTAAGTATCGCAATACTATCGTATCGTGACTCAAGTATCGTGATCGTATCGTGAGGCGTCTGGTAGAGCCATAATAAATCCGCGTTCACAGAATCGCGGCCGGAATCACGGAATTGACCAATAAAAATGGAATCAACTGCAAAACGTGGAATATTGCAGAATTTGGCCTAATCTGGACTGCAATTCCGTTTTTGGGTGGAATGTTTGTTGCAAAGCAAACATGACCGGGGAGGCAGGGACGCTACAGCGGGTTACACACAACACAGCAGTGTCCAAGCGTCTCGCTGCTTCGGTGTTAACGCAGTCAAAAAATTCCACAATAAGCCCTAAATTCAGAGCAGAGCAGTATCCTAATGACTTTTATGCCTCCGGCGATAAGGTGTTTTGCAAATTCTGTCAACGTACCGCGGACTGGACCCGCAAAAACACGTGCAACACTATTGTGATTAAATAGCTATGTAACGTTACAGTACATGGGACTATAGATGGAAATGATAGCTTCTTGCTAAATCTAGTGCACCCATCTATTTGTTTAATGCAAACGATTGTCATTACACACTGTCCTTTATAAACTAAATAAACTTAAATAGCTATGTAACGTTACAGTACATGGGACTATAGATGGAAATGATAGCTTCTTGCTAAATCTAGTGCACCCATCTATTTGTTTAATGCAAACGATTGTCATTACACACTGTCCTTTATAAACGAAATAAACTTAAATAGCTATGTAACGTTACAGTACATGGGACTATAGATGGAAATGATAGCTTCTAGCTAAATCTAGTGCACCCATCTATTTGTTTAATGCAAACAATTGTCATTACACACAGTCCTTTATAAACGAAATAAACTAAAGGTGCCTAAATTATGCATTACTATATTTCATCACAATATAATAGATATAGCTAGGCTACTGACATTGTCATTGTGATAATGTCAGTAGTAGCTGTATCTATTGTTTACACTTGAAATGTGTTTTAATTTTGTGTGCATTTTTATTTTGTCACAATATTATTTGAAAAATATTGTGTAAAATTGAACTGTATTTCTGAGTTGCAGCACTTAAAAACATTAAAAGGACTGTTATATCGTATTCAATTGTGGACATTTATTCATTCCCACTTATTAGACACTATTTCTGATGGTAAAATGAGCATAAAAAGCTAAATACAGAATTCTGAAATATTAAAACGGAAAAAACGGGATTTGGTAAAAGATCAAATGTAATTTGGAAAACAATAAAACTGATTTCATATGGCTCTAGCCTCTGGTGATTCCCACCCCTAATCGTAGCCTATAATAACAGCATGGACAAAATAGTCTACGAACAGGTCGAAAAGTACCTGGCGGAAAAAAAATCTACGAATTCCAATCTGGCTTCAGAACATCCCACTCCACTGACACATGCCTTCTCTATTTGAACGACCACATCAAACAAGAGGTGGACGCGGGCAAATACTGCGGCATGGTTATGCTGGACCTACAAAAGGCCTTCGACACTGTCAATCACTCCATTCTGATTGACAAGCTAAAAGCAATTGGTTTTGATAGTTTATCAGTGAGCTGGATGCAATCCTACCTGGAGGGGAGAGAACAGATGGTGGAGGTAAACGGTACTCTATCCCCCCCCTCACAGTGAGCTGTGGTGTTCCACAACGAAGCATACTAGGACCGCTACTGTTCCTAATTTATGCTAATTACATGTAGTCAGCTTGTGACTGCAACTTGTTCCTGTTTGCGGACGACTCAGCCCTGCTGGTCTCTGACAAGAACAAGTTGCAGGTTGAAAAAACCCTCAGCTCGGAACTAGGCAAAATCTGCATATGGCTCGCTGATAACAAACTATCATTACACATGGGCAAAACAGAGTCCATTCTCTTCGGTTCAAATAACAAACTCAGCAAGACCGACGGCTTCTCAGTTACAGTGGGTGACAATATTGTCACAAGGAAAGATGAAATTACCTACCTGGGTTCCATCCTAGAGGCAAATCTTTCCTGTGACAAAATAAGATAAGATAAGATAAGATATTCCTTTATTGATCCCCTTGGGGAAATTCAGGCATCATAGCAGCATGGGGGGGGGGGGGGGGAGGGGTACAGGTAGTAAAACAACACAGTATACAGGTAGTAAAAGACAACACAGCAATGGCAAATGGCATCCAATGTAATAAAAAAAGTCAACCAACAAACTAGATTCTTGTACCGGATCTCCTCTCTGGTAAACAAGAATACCCTGAAGACTCTGGCAGGAGCACTCATTCAAGGGTACTACGACTATGCTTGCACCTCATGGTACCAAAGCACCTCAAAGGCGCTAAAAACAAGATTACAAACATCACAAAACAAACTAGTCAGACTACTACTTGACCTTACCCCTAGAACCCCTCACCCCTGCACACTTTGACAACCTAGGATGGCTTAGAGTAGACGACAGAGTACAGCAACTTGCAATGGGCCTGGTCTACAAGATACACTATACGACTAAGGTACCCATGCAGGGGAGGAAACTAACTTTTTGGCTTACCAGCCAACTGGCGGGTATCTGATTTTTTTTACCAGCCAAATAGATTTTTTACCAGACAAAAAAAATCGCTAATTGTGATAATTACTTCTTTGTACGTCTTCGTCTAAATTGATTTTCAATCATAGTAAATTAATCACACTGTCTCTACTCTTCAAAATATTACATCATTAAATCACATATTAACATGAAAGAGGGAACTATTCTGGACTGGGTTGGGCTGAACTGGGCAGTGAAAGATGCTGGGTTGGGCTGGTCTAGGTTATACTGAATGATGAATTGAAAATGAATTGAAAATGGGGGACCCTGATGTAAACAAGACGAAAGTCTTTCTCTGGTCTGCATCCCCTTAACAATTGCATGTATTGAGCCGTACTGTACTGTACCCATTCTGCAATCTGTTAAATAAAGTTTTCATTCATCACAGCTCAACTACTAGGAATGTGTGTCTGACTCTTAAGTGCAGGACATATTCATCAGAAAGGGGGGACATGATGGAGGGAATGGAAAGAGCAGGTTTGACAGGAGCAGGGTTGAAGGGATTGATTGATTGAAAAGTTTCTTAACAGATTGCAGAATGGGTACAGTACAGTTCAATACATACAATTGTTAAGGGGATGCAGACCAGAGAAAGACTTTCGTCTTGTTTACATCAGGGTCCCCCATTTTTAATTCATCATAACATATTGGAGTGTGGAGGAAGTGGACAAGGCATTAAGCAAACAGGACTGAAATGGGGGACCCTGATGTAAACAAGACTAAAGTCCTTCTCTGGTCTGCATCCCCTTAACAATTGTGTGTATTGAGCTGTACTGTATTGTACCCATTCTGCAATCTGTTAATAAAGTTTTCAATCAATCAATCAATACTGGGTTGGGCAGTGAAAGAACCAAGCATTTCACTGTAATGTAATAGCTAAATAAAACAACTTGAACTTGACTTGTTACATTTGCACTCTGGTTGTATGCCAAATGTATTCTGGTTGTACTGTACTTGTGCTGTAAGATGACAATACATTGGAACCGAATCGACAACGCTAGGGGTTCAGCAGGTGTGTTCTGAATGCCAAATATGACAACATCACCGTTGTGAAGGGCATATGGGCGAGTGGTGATATGCTGGGAAACCCGGTAATAATAAAATGTCACTCGGCTGCATTTAAGCAAAGCCGCTCAGTATAGTCGTCCACTATGTTGAATGCGCGTTATGGTAGCTTGTTACATGCTAGGTAGCTAGCCGGCTAATGCTGGTTGACTGTCATTCTCATCCGACTCGAAGGAGACGCGTCGCGTGCTGTTGTTCGCCCCCATGTCAGACCGCACCGATAACCGAAAGCATCATAGCAGCATGGGGGGGGGGGGGGGAGGGGTACAGGTAGTAAAACAACACAGTATACAGGTAGTAAAAGACAACACAGCAATGGCAAATGGCATCCAATGTAATAAAAAAAGTCAACCAACAAACTAGATTCTTGTACCGGATCTCCTCTCTGGTAAACAAGAATACCCTGAAGACTCTGGCAGGAGCACTCATTCAAGGGTACTACGACTATGCTTGCACCTCATGGTACCAAAGCACCTCAAAGGCGCTAAAAACAAGATTACAAACATCACAAAACAAACTAGTCAGACTACTACTTGACCTTACCCCTAGAACCCCTCACCCCTGCACACTTTGACAACCTAGGATGGCTTAGAGTAGACGACAGAGTACAGCAACTTGCAATGGGCCTGGTCTACAAGATACACTATACGACTAAGGTACCCATGCAGGGGAGGAAACTAACTTTTTGGCTTACCAGCCAACTGGCGGGTATCTGATTTTTTTTACCAGCCAAATAGATTTTTTACCAGACAAAAAAAATCGCTAATTGTGATAATTACTTCTTTGTACGTCTTCGTCTAAATTGATTTTCAATCATAGTAAATTAATCACACTGTCTCTACTCTTCAAAATATTACATCATTAAATCACATATTAACATGAAAGAGGGAACTATTCTGGACTGGGTTGGGCTGAACTGGGCAGTGAAAGATGCTGGGTTGGGCTGGTCTAGGTTATACTGAATGATGAATTGAAAATGAATTGAAAATGGGGGACCCTGATGTAAACAAGACGAAAGTCTTTCTCTGGTCTGCATCCCCTTAACAATTGCATGTATTGAGCCGTACTGTACTGTACCCATTCTGCAATCTGTTAAATAAAGTTTTCATTCATCACAGCTCAACTACTAGGAATGTGTGTCTGACTCTTAAGTGCAGGACATATTCATCAGAAAGGGGGGACATGATGGAGGGAATGGAAAGAGCAGGTTTGACAGGAGCAGGGTTGAAGGGATTGATTGATTGAAAAGTTTCTTAACAGATTGCAGAATGGGTACAGTACAGTTCAATACATACAATTGTTAAGGGGATGCAGACCAGAGAAAGACTTTCGTCTTGTTTACATCAGGGTCCCCCATTTTTAATTCATCATAACATATTGGAGTGTGGAGGAAGTGGACAAGGCATTAAGCAAACAGGACTGAAATGGGGGACCCTGATGTAAACAAGACTAAAGTCCTTCTCTGGTCTGCATCCCCTTAACAATTGTGTGTATTGAGCTGTACTGTATTGTACCCATTCTGCAATCTGTTAATAAAGTTTTCAATCAATCAATCAATACTGGGTTGGGCAGTGAAAGAACCAAGCATTTCACTGTAATGTAATAGCTAAATAAAACAACTTGAACTTGACTTGTTACATTTGCACTCTGGTTGTATGCCAAATGTATTCTGGTTGTACTGTACTTGTGCTGTAAGATGACAATACATTGGAACCGAATCGACAACGCTAGGGGTTCAGCAGGTGTGTTCTGAATGCCAAATATGACAACATCACCGTTGTGAAGGGCATATGGGCGAGTGGTGATATGCTGGGAAACCCGGTAATAATAAAATGTCACTCGGCTGCATTTAAGCAAAGCCGCTCAGTATAGTCGTCCACTATGTTGAATGCGCGTTATGGTAGCTTGTTACATGCTAGGTAGCTAGCCGGCTAATGCTGGTTGACTGTCATTCTCATCCGACTCGAAGGAGACGCGTCGCGTGCTGTTGTTCGCCCCCATGTCAGACCGCACCGATATCCGAAAGCGACGACTCTACATGCAATTATTTTCATCCACTCATGTGTTTTTGTAAGTTTGTCTACGTTGTCAAGCCGGCTGCCGGTGGCAGGAGTTAGTAGGTCTGCGCGCAGTGGTATGTCCACTTCCCCTAGATGGGCGTCATCTTCTAGAAAACGAGTGTTCATTGGAGGAGCTTAGAGCGCATCTGTACAACGATGATGTTCATTGGTTATGGTCTGATTATTATGTGGCGCAAATGGGAGGAATCAAGGGGGGAGTCAGAGTTCGGTTTGTGTCAGTGAGCGAATCAGCAGATTGCAGAATGATTTTTTTGTTTTGTTTTGTAATTACTAGTACTCGCCAGACTGGCGAGTGCTCTTCATGAATTACTCGCCAAACGTAAAAAATACTCGCAATTGGCGAGTAAAGTGGCCTAATTTCCTCCCCTGTACCCATGTACATAGGCCTGCCACGATAACAAATTTTGCTGGGCGATTAATTGCCCCCGAAAATATCGCGATAAGCGATATTATTGCGACCGGTTAAAAAAAAAATTTGAGAAATTTATTTCCCAAAACTTTTATTTTGAAGCCCACCGCTCCGTCTTTTCCGGTTTAAGACTTTTATTTTGAAGCCCACCGACCGGACCGGAAGTATTGTTGCGATTATCCTAGCCGACAACTTGTCTCGTCTGGTTGTGTTTTTTAGTTTTAACGTTAGCTACTAACGTTAGATGCAGCTACTACAGGCAATCAACGATGAGGACGCGTCAAAGCCGTATATAATAGAATAGCTGTGGTGCGTAGGCACTGCAGCACGACTCGAAAACGACCCGTTATAATAAATTAATTCATGTTTAACTTGTCCCCGTCTCCAGTGCTTTGACTAGCCCCACCCGTTCATTGTAAACAATGATGCATGTAATTGTATTAACGTTATTCTGTGTTATTCTAACGTTACACTACAAATAACGCTACTTGGTTAAAAGGAGCAACACTATTGAGAAATGTAGGTAAGCTAAATATGTGGCGTTGCTACTGCCCCACGGAGCAGTAGCAATATGAATTGCTACTGAATTGAAAATGGGGGACCCTGATGGAAACAAGACAAACGTCTTTCTCAGGTCTGCATCCCCTTAACAATTGTATGTATTGAGCCGTACTGTATTGTACCCATTCTGCAATCTGTTAAATAAAGTTTTCATTCATTCATTCATTCATTCCCGTGCTGTGCTCTGTAGTAACGCCAGCGGCCAACCCACACGGAGAGTGACTGACAAGGGGCACTGGTTCCGCCTCATTAAAACAAACGCGCAAATAGCAATTAATCGCGCCCGTCAAAATCATTGCATTCATTTTAATTATCGCGGCAATTAATCGATTTATTGCTTATCGCGGCAGGCCTACATGTACATGTCAAAATACTTCCCAAAGGTCAGTGAATACCACGACCACAACACCAGAGGAAGCTCAACAAATCATGTTAAACCCAGATTCGGCTCAAACAAGGGACTAAACACGTTTCGCAATTATGCCACATCAATGTGGAACGCCCTACCCAAAGCTGTAAAGAAATGTGAATCCCTACCCACATTCAAAACCGCTCTTAACACTTTCAGTGCCCATGACGTCATATGACGTTTTATCAGCCCAATGCCTGAATGCCCACGACGTGTATTAGCGTTTTATTTTTTTATTAGCGATCTGATTTCATATTTCATCAACCGAGTCTCCCGTTGGTACAGCAGCTCCTCCAGCAGCTCAGAATGGAAAAAAGCGCCCCCTATCGTCTATCCCTGAGTAACTGCACGTCAGTCGCTTAGACTGACCTGGGATCAGTCGTTATGTAGAGGCGGAGCCAGCTGGCTCCTTGAGCTGGCAAGCTGTCTGCTCAACATGGAAGTCATCGCGGGACGGGAATCAGCCTGGAATATATATTCACAGTAGCCAATCGATAGTAGACAGTAGTGATCGATTTTTGGACTGGCGATCAGGAATTGGAATGATCTTTTTGGAGAACATCTGATCTGAGTTAAGGAATCTATTTTTACCAGTCTTGGGATAATCAGAGTTGTATTCGCTGATATCTCAGCGTTTTCCCTATGTGTGTGTGTGCGCGATCGCTGTTGAGGAAATCAGATAATAGATTTTCAGCACGCGGCCCCAGCATGCATACGTACACATATACTATCCATAATCTAGCGTTTATTTGAAAACGATTCATAAATAGGCAGAAAAATTACAAAGTTTTTGTGTATTCTAGAACATTCCAGTAAACGTCTTTTATCATGGAATCTTTTTATTTTCCTTGAAAACGAGGGCTTTTCAAAATGCTATAAAACGGAAATGAACCGATAAAAAAACAATCCGCTTCGACAATGTTGACTGGAAAACGAGTAATTGATAAGCGACGGGCAGATTAGACACATAGCCATAATTTAAAACATAGATTAGGCGTTATTAACGCTAACATTGAAGTGGATGGTGGGCATTCAACCGGTAAATCAAGGTTAAGCTTGGGCTCTGAAAGTGTTAAAGAGCACCTACGGGAGGCTGCAATTCGAAACTGGCCACCGTAAATGTCCAAACCCCCCACCCCCACCCCCTCCTAATAGACAGTCTCCTCCCCACCGCATGTATATATTCTCTCCCCGCCGTATATATATATTTCTCTCCCACCCACCCACCCACCCCCTCCTAATGTACAGTCCCCTCCCGATCATATGTATATACTCTGTCAGGATCTATGAGTAACAGTACTGTATATTTTAATACCGTATATGTCACAAATGTATCAGTACTAAATACCTATATGTCCCTATGCCATAAATGTCATGTATGTTGAGTATGTCATAAATGTCAATATGAAATGAAAATGGGGGACCCTGATGTAAACAAGACAAAAGCCTTTCTCTGCATCCCCTTAACAATTGTGTGTATTGAGCCGTACTGTATTGTACCCATTCTGCAATCTGTTAAATAAAGTTTTCATTCATTCATTCATTGCATTGGCCTATCAACCGGTTTTAATAAACAAACAGAAACAGTAGCATGTGCATTAATTATATATATATATATATATATATATATATATACACATAAGAAAATTCGACTCTGACATGAAAATCGAATGTCGAGACTGGCATCGACTATTAAAAGATTTGAATATTCTATCCCATCCCTAGTTGAAACTGAATCCAGTATGGAATCTCGTTATAGAATCCAAATCCTTTCAAATCCCTTATCAAACCTTTTAGGCATGTATGTATGTTGTAAAGGACAATTTCTTATTGGGAAATCTCAAATGTGTATTGCTTTTATTGCACTCAGACTCAGTGCAGTAACAACATATTATTTCATGTTGTAAGTAACTACATTTACAAAATCATTAATAACTTGCTTGATATTGAAAGACTTGGTTTAAGGAGGGGTCACAGGGGGATAAGAGGCGTCATTAGACTCAAAGCTTAAAAGGGAATGACACTTCCTTCCCCAGGACAGTTCACAGGATAGTTACTTCAGTCAGTATTTGTGAACATGCACAACTCTCTCCTAAAGAAAGAAATCCCTATGCCTTTAACGAATCCAGGTATTTAACTACTGTACCTCTGTACCATGGAACCCAATCCTAGATACATGTAACATGATCCAGGTGACATCACAAATCCAAGGTCCAATCTCTCTGATTTCTAGCTTTAGGAGAGAGTGGTGCATGTTCACAATTACTGATGTAACTGTTTTAGTTATAACATCTGTGAATTCTTAAAATGGGTAGCATTCCCCATACTGTGTGTGTGTGCGTGTGTGTGTGCGTGCGTGTGTGTGACTGTGTGTGACTGTGTGTGTGACTGTGTGTGACTGTGTGTGTGTGTGTGCGTGTGCGTGTGTGTGTGTGTGTGTGTGTGTGTGTGTGTGTGTGTGTGTGTGTGTGTGTGTGTGTGTGTGTGTCAGTGTGTGTGTGTGTGTGTGTGATGACCACATCCTCAAAGCACTGACTCATGAATGAAACAGCTATGAGTCAGTCATGTGAGCTGAGAGAGGGTTTTGGGTGTGGTGGTCAAACTGTGACAGATTTAGTAGCTTCGTGAGGTTCCACCCTTCAACACGGTCCATTGATACTTCACAGCAACAAGCTTGATCGATACCTTAGGAAGGAAAGGAACACGCCAACATTACGGGAAATCGGCTTACCGTCTTCTCCAGTGTCAGACAAGGATATAGATACCAATTTCCTCTCTGTGCAGTCAATAGAAAGCTATCCGGCTGCAAGCTAGCCTAGCTTAGCACAAATGAATGGAAGCGGATAAGGATCAGCTAGCCTAGCTTAAAACTCCGGGAGAGGTGTTTTGGGTCAACAGCTAGGCTAACTGATCCGTAGAGGGGAGGTAAGGGGTTTTAGATTGTGTGTTGTGAAGTTTAGACTTCAGAGAGGGAGAGTAAAGTACAGAAAAAAAGGTACCGTTGGGTAACCGGTATCGATTCCCAGGTAAAAAGAAACATTTTCAGGCTCGGTGTCCCGAAAAGAGTAAAGACCCACCGCGTAGGCCAGATGCAAGCCGCATTTTACAATAAACCTCTGTGGGGCTGCTTACATTTTTTTTTTTTTTTTTTTTTTTTTAAATAATCACACATTTATTCGCAATCACAATATCTGTCCGAAAAATCGCAATTAGATTATTTTCCAAAATCGTGCAGCCCTAGTGTACATAAGACCCAGTGCATCATCCGTAGCTAACAGTGTATTGCACTATCGCAGGACCTAGCATGTCTTACCATGCTTTTTGTAAACTTTATGTATATACCTGATATGTCTTATCTTATTACTTGTATTATTGCACAAATGTCTTATTCTCATCCTATTGGATTCTTATTATTGTACTATTGCACAATCGCTGCGGGGCAGGACACCCCGCATTTCACTGTATACTTGTATGCTGTGACAAATAAAACTCTTGACTTGACATTCATTTGAGTCTCATAGCTTTCTACTGAATGCAGAGAGGAAACTGGTATCTACAGCATCTTCTTATCTGACTCTGGAGAAGACAGTACATTTCCCATAATGTTGGTGTGTTCCTTTAAGCTATTAAATTCACAAATGTTTTAAGATCCATGTTAAGACATAAAAATATAATAATGGATGTATGGAAACCTCATAGTAAACTTCAAATCTAAATTTGTTTCCATCTCCCTGTGTGGGTAATTATAGACTATTATCTCAGGGTGGGAGACACTTTGGCAAGTGAACAACGAGACTTTCTATTCTACAATTCTACTTGACTGGTAGAATAATTCAAAGTGTCTCTGGTGGTGATTTTATGAAAATGTTATTTCCCCTGACTAGGCCTGCCGCAATAAGCAATAAATCGATTAATCGGCGCAATAATTAAAATGAATGCAATGATTTTGACGGGCGCAATTAATTGCTATTTGCGCGTTTGTTTTAATGAGGCGGAACCAGTACCCCTTGTCAGTCACTCTCCGTGTGGGGGGCGGCTGGCCTTACTACAGAGTACAGCACGGGAGCTCCGTGGGGCACTAGCAACGCCACATAGCTTAACTACATTTCTCAATAGTGTTGCTCCTTTTAACCAAGTAGTGTTCTTTGTAGTGTAGCTATTTTTAGACCCAAGTAGTTACTCGCTACTGCCCGGAGAAACTGGACTGCTAAATAAAGATTAAAGATCTAGCGTTGATGCTATCAACATTAGCTAAATAGCTAACAAACGAAATACAACGTATAGCATAGCTAGCTACAACACAGAATAACGTTAATACAATTACATGCATCATTGTTTACAATGAACGGGTAGGGCTAGTCAAAGGACTGGACACGGGGACAAGTTAAACATGAATTAATTTATTATAACAGGTAGTTTCGAGTCGTGCCTACGCACCACAGGGCTACTATTCTATTATATACGGCTTTGGCGCTTCCTCCTCATCGTTGATTGCCTGTAGTAGCTGCATCTAACGTTAAAACTAACCTAAAGTTAGTTGTTCACCAACAATCTCAACATTTGTTTTATCATTAGCTCAAAAACACAGAACCGGACGAGACAAGTTGTCCGCTCAATACGTTCTGCTAGGATAATAACAACAATACTTCCGCTCCGGACTGGTGGGTGGGTTTCAAAATAAAAGTCTAAAACACCGGAAAAGATGTTTATTTTGTACAGCGTTTTCCTCCACGAGTACTCGAGTAGTCGAGTACATCATGTGATCAATCGATCTGGATTATTTTTGCCCATCCCTAGTTTATCCTGTGCTGAAGTCTCCATTCCAATAGAGATAGTATATATTTTGGTGTTTATTTGATTATTGTTTCACTGCCTTTTTATTTATTACGTTTCCACAGTTTTTTCCTCATACTTTATTAACATTTTGTACATGGTACCGCAAGGTACATTAATAATAAATGTACATGTTAAAAGGATGATACAAAAAGCCAGACGGAGGGCTTGTTTCCACTTTCAGTTTGTTTTATAATAAACAATCAAACTGAGCATTTTTTTTATTTAGGATATTTAAAATATCTTCCAATGTTAAATAAAGGTTTATTGCACTTTGAAACGGTTTCCTTGCATTATTATGCTATTATTATATTAGTAAAAAAATAAAAAGGTTAATTGAAAACTTTTGGGAAATACATTTCTCAAAAAAAAAAAAATCTCTCAAAACCGCAATAATATCGCTTATCGCAATATTTTCTGGGACAATTAATCGCCCAGCAAAATGTGTTATCGTGACAGGCCTACCCCTGACAGTTCATCATTAAAATGGTGGTTTTCAACACGTATACAACAGTGATAGATGATAGTCTGGATACATTTTAGGCACATAGCAGAGACGTTGTTTAATTCATCTAGTAGTCAGGCAAAGTAAAATATATTGTTGGTTTCCTGTTGGTTGTCAGTTTGGCCATGGGTAGGTAGGGAATTTATTTTATTTTATTTTTTTATTTTATTCTTTCCCACGGCGACTATGGATAGGGAATTTCTTTATTTAATTAAAATGTTCACAACAACATGGATGCATGTACTCTGCCAGCATGTTTAATATCCATAATACTAAATGTTTGACTAAGATTTCTATGAAACTTTATTACATTTTTTTTTTTTTTTTTTGAAACTCATAAAATATATTGGGTCGCACCTAAATCGGCAGGGTCGGTCGGCAACTGGAAACCAACTATTAATTTTGTTAGGCCTCATTACTGGAAAGTGGAAACTAACGTCCTATGTCTGTCAAATACTATGTAAATGATGTCTGTGTGTGAGAGAGAGGGAGAAAGAGAGAGAGACAGACAATCAGAACTTTCCTCTGAATCCAGGACCAGGCATGACAGGGTCTCTCATGTCAATGTTTCATGTTTCTGCTGCATAAGTCACAAAGATATAATGATCCAGACTGCATCCCGTGTTCTATCATTTCGGCCTATGTTCCATTGAGTGTGACTACATGCGCACACAGTATTTTAAATGTTATAATTAGTGCTGTCAATCGATTAAAATATATAATCGCGATTAATCACATGATTGTCCATAGTTAACTCGTGATTAATCGCATTTAAAAAAAAATTATCTACCTTAAACGGATATTTTTCAAGTTCCAAGTTTTAATACTCTTATCAACATGAGTCAACAAATGCTTGCTTTATGCAGCCATTTAACACAAAAGGATGACCCTCATGCATTGCAAATTTGCATCAAATTCAAAACAGAGTGATGCACAAAATAACGTAAAAGAGAATAATAATTTAAAACAAGTCGCCACACGGACGCCAGCCGCCGTTGGCCTTTGGAACGAGATGGAGCGGCGAGGCCCAAGGACTGTCGGACCGACGAACGATGCCCAGTGCCTCCATGGAGGCAAACTCATTCCTAGCGATGGTGAGCTTGTGTGGGTCGAGACGACGAGCCCTAGCATGTACTGGCGGGCCCTCCGTGGAGATGTAATGCACGACTCCATGCTTAGTGGCCGCGGACGAGAAGGTGGGTGTTGTGATGTCCGAGAACTCCAACAGGAGGCGGGAGAAATCATCAGTGGGCGCGACGGCGCTGGACAGTGTCATTGTGGCCGTGTCACTGCGCTCACATGCTAAGGAGCCAAAAGTCTCAGCATTGACGAGCCGGCGATTCCCCACGTCTACCAAGAGACTGTTGGCGCAGAGAAAGTCAGCGCCTAGGAGGGGAGTGGACACCTTGGCCAACACAAAATCCCAGCTGAAACGCTGGTCAGCAAAACACAATGCCACGGTGCGTTTGCCAAATGTAGGGATCGCACTGCCATTGGCAGCTTCAAGGGCAGGGCCCCGTCTCGCTGAGTGAAAATCCTGAGTGGACGCCGGCAACACGCTCACCTGGGCACCCGTGTCACATAAAAAACGGCGGCCGGAGAGTGAGTCGGTGACGTACAGCAAGCCTACAGGATGGCCAACACTCACGGCTGCTAATGAGTGGCAGCCAGTGCGTTTCCCGACCCCCCGTAGTTACAAGGTGGCAAACACTTTTTAGCTTTGTTCCCAAACTTTGCGTGGTAAAAACACAACCCTGACGGCCTCACCCGGCGGGGCATAGCCGCGACAGAGATAGAGAGTGGCTGGAACCCCTGCTCATCAACGGTGTAGGCTGATGCTGCCACACACCTCTTCCCAGCTGAGAAAAATACATCTGCTTCCCTAGCTAGCTGGCGAAAGTCAGTTTTGATGGAATTAGGCATAGGTAAACGCACATAGTCTGGTAGCTGTTGCAAGAAAAGCTCTTTAAATAGAAAACATGGCCCATGGTCCCCCAGCAGAGCTAACATGTGATCCATCAATTCAGAGGGCTTTGAGTCACCCAATCCAGGTAGAGAGAGAAGCTGGCGAGCACGGTCAGATTCAGACAGACCGAAAGCCTCCTTCAGGTGTGTTTTTATAGCCACATATTTGTCGTGTGTAGGTGGGTTTTCCAGCAAACTCACCACTCTCGCCGCAGTTGAGTTCGTCAGGGCTGCTACCACATAGTAGTACTTTGTGGCGTCCGCGGTAATGTCCCTGAGAGCGAATTGGGCTTCAGCCTGTGCAAACCAAGCGTTGGCGCTCCGCT
The DNA here is from genome assembly GCF_963971535.1 of Notolepis coatsorum. NCBI lineage: Eukaryota > Metazoa > Chordata > Actinopteri > Aulopiformes > Paralepididae > Notolepis > Notolepis coatsorum. Next base: position 78,723,596 of record NC_140177.1, on the reverse strand, counting down.
CCCAAAACTCCGGCAGCTTGAGTGAAACGGCGTTCAAAGTGCTGCGATCCGCGTTCTGTTGTTCATCAGGCATGTTCAATGTAATCTCCGAAATACGTCCAAGAGAAACGTCAGGGTCACCAATGTAGGAATGCAGGTAATAATAGTGAAAACGGAGTCGTGTTCCGATGCAAAAATACTATTTTAATACGCACTCTACTGTCGCACAACAACACTGCCATTCATCTTTCATTCGTCTCACTTTAACTACGTCATCCCCCGCTAAGGATCACGGGAGATGTAGTAAACACTAGGGATGCACGATAATTATTATCGGGCCGATATCAGCAATTATGACGTCATCCCGATAAACTCGATAACGTTATTAATAGCTCCGATAATTTAATATATTTTTTGGTAAAAAAAAATGCCGTGTGGGTGAATTGGAATGAAGTGCGTTTGTTTTGACTAAAGGCTCCTCCCGTTTTGTCAGTACTGTGCTACGACTGACAGCGTGTGGTTTAGGAACAGGGCGTTTTACACAAATCCAGCGCTCCCTTACTTGGCTGTGACGTAGCCACGCAAGTTAACAACAAAGATGGCCGCGTCGGAGTTAACTTTCAGAGTCGGAGTTTCAGAGTAAAAAGATCGCTTGCTATTTGTAATAAATGCAATGCAGATGTTCCAGAAGGAGGGAAAAGGGCAACAACTTGCAATACATCCAGCCCGACGGGTCATCTGCGGCATCACCACCGCCACGACGGACAGACAGACCGGCGCATGCAGTTCAGCGTCGCGGAGATCCAGCAGCTTGTCGATGTGCTAATAGCCTCAGCAAGCTAACGTTAGCTGGCTCCAGCAGCTTGTCGATCTGCTAATAGCCTCAGCAAGCTAACGTTAGCTGGCTCCAGCAGCTTGTCGATCTGCTGGAGCCAGCTAACGTTAGGTTGCTGAGGCTATTAGCACATCGACAAGCTGCTGGATCTCCCGAATGCTAACGTTAGCTTGACTGGTTGCTGGCTAACTAATGAAGCTACTCGTCCCGGGAGATAACGGCGTTGCCTGGCTGGTTGTTGGCTAACTAATGTAGCTACTCGTCCTGTGAGATAACGGCGCTGCCTGGCTGGTTGCCCTTCTGTCAAACTTCTTTAATTTAGCAAACGATGCTAATGATGGTGATGCCGCAGGTGACCCGTTGTTGTGGTGGTGATGTGTCCACTCAAAGCCTCTTTATCAAGGCTCCGCTTTGAAAAAAGAAGAACAAAAAGCTTTGAGCGTCTTAGGTTGGATGCACCACAAGCTGTTGACGGATTGTGAATTTTCATTTGGAAAAATAAATATGGTCACTTTATCAGTCAAAACTGTTGTCTTGGCTTTTGTTTCTGTTGTCTGGTTAGGTAACCGACGGCTTCTCGGTTACAGTGGGTGACAATGTTATCACAAGGAAAGATGAAATTACCTGAATGAATGAATGAATGAAAACTTTATTTAACAGATTGCAGAATGGGTACAATACAGTACGGCTCAATACATACAATTGTTAAGGGGATGCAGACCTGAGAAAGACGTTTGTCTTGTTTCCATCAGGGTCCCCCATTTTCAATTCATATAGACATATATGACATACATGACATACAGATAGTCAGTACTGCTACATCTATACATTTATGACATACCAGATTTGCAAATACAGTACTGTTTGTGATACAGAAGGAGTCAAGAAAAGGGAGTATATACATTTGACGTAGAAACTGTACATTGGAGGAGGTTGGGTGGGGGGGGTTGGGTACATTGGGATATTGACAACCATACTGGGTAATTTACATTGGAGGTGGTTGGGGGGGGGGGGGGGGGGGGGCGGGGGGCACACTGTATAAACAAGTAACACTGTACATTGAGGGGGGGGGGGGGGGGGAGACACTGTACAAACAAACACAATTGTACATTGAACTATTGACAAAACCATACTAGGTAAATGACTGTACATTGGAGGGGGTTGGGTTAGGATATTTACAGGGGCCAGTGTTGAATTGCAGTCTCCCGTAGGTGTCCCTTGAGAGAGGTTTTGAAAGTGGGTAGTGATCCACATTCCTTTACAGCTTTGGGTAGGGCGTTCCACATTGATGTGGCATAATTGCGAAACGTGTTTAGTCCCTTATTTGAGCCGAATCTGGGTTTAACATGATTTGTGGAGCTCCCTCTGGTGTTGTGATCGTGGTATTCACTGACCTTTGGGAAGTATTTTGACATGTACATGGGTACCTTGGTCGTGTAGTGTATCTTGTAGACCAGGCCCATTGCAAGTTGTTGTACTCTGTCGTCTACTCTAAGCCATCCTAGGTTGTCAAAGTGGGCAGGGGTGAGGTGGGTTCTAGGAGTAAGGTCAAGCAGTAGTCTGACCAGTTTGTTTTGAGATGTTTGTAATTTTGTTTTTAGCGCCTTTGAGGTGCTTTGGTACCATGAGGTGCAAGCATAGTCGTAGTACCCCTGAATGAGTGCTCCTGCCAGAGTCTTCAGGGTGTTCTTGTTTACCAGAGAGGAGATCCGGTACAAGAATCGAGTTCGTTGGTTGACCTACCTGGGTTCCATCCTAGAGGCTAATCTTTCCTGTGACAAAATGGCATCCAATGTAATAAAAAAAGTCAACCAACGAACGCGATTCTTGTACCGGATCTCCTCTCTGGTAAACAAGAATACCCTGAAGACTCTAGCAGGAGCACTCATTCAAGGGTACTACGACTATGCTTGCACCTCATGGTACCAAAGCACCTCAAAGGCACTAAAAAACAAATTACAAACATCTCAAAACAAGCTAGTCAGACTACTACTTGACCTGACTCCTAGAACCCACCTCACCCCTGCCCACTTTGACAACCTAGGATGGCTTAGAGTAGACGACAGAGTACAGCAACTTGCAATGGGCCTGGTCTACAAGATACACTACGCGACCAAGGTACCCATGTACATGTCAAAATACTTCCCAAAGGTCAGTGAATACCACGATCACAACACCAGAGGGAGCTCCACAAATCATGTAAAACCCAGATTCGGCTCAAACAAGGGACTAAACACGTTTCGCAATTATGCCACATCAATGTGGAACGCCCTGCCTAAAGCTGTAAAGGAATGTGAATCACTACCCACCTTCAAAAACACTCTCAAAAAACACCTACGTGAGACTGCAATTCGAAACTGGCCCCTACAAATGTCCTAACCTAGTTGTACAGTAAATGACCAAGTAAGGCTTTGTCAATATTCCAATGTACAGTGTAAAATGTGTGTGTGTCCCCTACCCAACCCCCCCCCCCTCCCCCCCCACCTCCAATGTACAGCCCTCACCCAACCCACCCAACCCAACCAACCTCCTCCAATGTACAGTTTCTACGCCAAATGTATATACACTCCTTTTCTGGACACTTTTGTATCACAAACAGTACTGTATTTGCAAATCTGATATGTCATAAATGTATAGATGTAGCAGTACTGTCTATCTGTATGTCATGTATGTCATATATGTTATGATGAATTGAAAATGGGGGACCCTGATGTAAACAAGACGAAAGTCTTTCTCTGGTCTGCATCCCCTTAACAATTGTATGTATTGAGCTGTACTGTACTGTACCCATTCTGCAATCTGTTAATAAACTTTTCAATCAATCAATCAAGTCACATTTAAGTTGGTGTTAAGTTATTGTCCTGGGAAGTCTTTTTATGTATTATTATTGTATTGTGATATGTTTTGTTTCATGTTAAAAAAAAAAAAGTTTGATCAAAAAAAATATATACATTAAAAATGTTTTATAATACAATAAATATCCGTTATCGATATCGGTTATCGGCTTGAGGAGCATACATTTATCGGTATCGGTATCGGTGTCAAAAAAGCAATATCGTGCATCCCTAGTAAACACCACCTAAGGCTAGGATGCCGTGAATTATGTCCCAGTAGCCACTACATGTGCATGAAACAATAGGGGAAAGAAATGTTAGGAACTTGTTACATTCACCCACACAAGGGCTGAGTCACCCACACAAGGGCCCCGCACACACACACACACACACACACACACACACACACACACACACACACACACACACACACACACACACACACACACACACACACACACACACACACACACACACACACACACACACACACACACACACACACACACACACACACACACACACACACACACACACACACACACACACACACACACACACACACACACACACACACACACACACTTCAGAAACAAACATAGTATCAATGAGAGCATCAATAATACACCTGAGTGAAGTCTAGTAAAAAATAAATACATTTATTTTCTTAACACTTTCAGAGCCCAAGCAGCTTAATCTTGATTTACCGCTTGAATGCCCACCATACACTTCAATAGCATTAATAACGCCTAATCTATGTTTTAAATTATGGCTATGTGTCTAATCTGCCCGTTGCTTATCAATGACTCGTTTTCCAGTCAACATTGTCGAAGCGGATTGTTTTTTTATGGGTTCATTTTCGTTTTATAGCATTTTGAAAAGCCCTCGTTTTCAAGGAAAATATAAATATTCCATGATAATCGCCCTTTGGAATATTCTAGATAGAATACACAAAAACTGTAATTTTTCGGCCTATTTATTGAATCGTTTTCAAATAAACGCTAGATTATCGATAGTATGTGTACGTATGCACACTATATAGGCGATCTGAAAAATCGATTCTCTGATTTCCTCAAAGCGATCGCCCCCACACACACACACAAAAGACAGTTTATATATCTGTATATTGAATGTCTATCAAAACACCTTGGGGGGGGGAAAGGTTGGGTGTTTTTTCAATGCAAAAATGTGGTACGTCTGATACGGCGGACATGGGTGGTCAAAGAGACAGAGCTGGAGAGCAAGGATCGTCTGAACAGCACATTTCATATCAATCACACTCCTCTGTGCGAGCGTTACAGCCTTGAAAAGTTTCGGTTTCGAGTGCCAAACTTTGGCTGATTGGTTGAGAATTCCATGTCTCTATGATATCATAATACAGTACCATCTCGCAGTAGACAAGTTTAGAAAAACAAAGTCCTAAGTATGTTATAGCCAGGTTAAGAAAAGAAAATACACAAATGACAAAACCTCAGGAGGGTGTTTGTGAACTGTGTCCGTATAATGAGCGGCAGACAGTCATGGCAGATTCTGAGCTTTGGCCATCTATGTGATGCTTATGGCAATGGTTAAAGGGGAACTACGACCAATATCAGAATTCATAGCCTACCTACATGTTATCACTATGGCAGTCCAAACATATTAGTGAACATGAACAACTCTCTCCCAAATCCAAGAACTAAAGTGTTATAACTTAAAACTCAAATGTACAATGTCATCAGGTATTAGGCTGTATTAAGTCTGAAGCTACTCCATAGACAATGAATTGGGGGGAAATTATATCCCTCTTTCTGTTTTCAGAACTGAGAACACTAAGGGCGTTTTCACACCTGTAGTTCGTTTGCTTTGTTCCGATTCAGGGAGACACAGGGACCATAATGATACAATGTTGCACTTATCCCTTAGTTCGTTTGTGTTCACACGGCTGTGTTAACAGCGGACCAAAACAAACGCACGCGCGAGCAAACTGTCACTCAAGAGAAGCCTCGCTTTCAGTGCCGTGTGGGCGTCGCTACTGCGCGCTCACACAGACAAGACAGCAGGAAGCGGACAGATCCGACCAGCATCGCTGGCTCCACACAATGCAAACGCAAAAATGTACATTACAGATGAACTGCAGAGAAAATTCCCAATTTATCGTCCCGGTCGAGACTAATTGGAAGCGGAGTGCAACGCATGCAAAGCTTGACCATTATGTTTCTATGTCTAATAAAGGTGGTGGCGATATCAAAGCTCACATGGACACAGAAAAACATTACAAACAAAGCTGTGCGAGGCGAGAGTTTGATGGCAAAGTTGACCGAATTGATTGAAGTATACAGCTATACAGAGAGAAAGAAAATAATTGAAAACTATTTTGATGCCTCAAAATGATGTTTTGGTTTGATAAGATGCTTATGAAACAATCATTCTAAGGATTATGTGTGTAATACATTTGTTTAGTACACTAATTGCAACAAATCTGAAACTGCATAGTGCACTTTTAAATTAGTATCTTTGTGAGGTTACTGTTTTATAATTTACATTACATTGAAAAGATACAAAGATATATTTTTTAATCTGGATTTTCTAATACAGAAGAGGTATTATTTAGAACATTACTTCATATTTTTCTTGTTATTTATTTTGTCCAGTAAGACTTGAAAATATATATTATTTTGTCATAGGTTGATTTAGTTATTTTCTTGAGATTTGTCAGATAGATTACTTTAGGCATAATACAGCATGTTGAGTAACTTTGGTTATAGAGAGATATTATTTTGTTATATAAAATATAAACAATAATTTTATATCCATACAGAGCAGGCATACTTTAAATATATTATAATGATAAGGCATCTTTGAGTAAACTTTGAGTATCATTAAGTATCTTGAGGCTGATGGCAGAGTCCTCTTTAAAGAAAATCACAATATGGTCACCCTTGAAGTCGCATTATAATTCACGTCCCCGTCTGTGCTTGGTACACCGCTTTCGTTTTGAGGACCTTCTCTTTTATCTTGCCTTCCTTGACGTAATGCACTGTTACTGTGAGGTAGTGGTCCTGACTAAAACTTGTCCATCCATCAGCTGTGATGGCTGCCTTCTAGGGCTGACCTTCGAAGCTTTTTTTGGCAATCGAAGCTTCGGGGCCGAGCTTCGATTTTAATTCGAAGCTTCGAAAAAAAATAAAAGAAAAATAAAAGAAAATAAAAAAAATAATCTTTTTTAATTATTATTTTTTTTTTTTATCTTATGTTGTGGGACTTGTACAGCACTTTCGTAAACTTTGTTGTTTTTAAATGTGCTCTATAAATAAAGTGGGTTGGATTAATTAATTAAGTAGCCCCTTTCGTGACTGTGACGCATCCAACAAGGTTTCACTCGGCTGTGTGATTTAATTCAAGGTGGATCGCTGTTGTCGTTTGAACAACTTCAGATTTCATGGGAACTACCAATCCCCCAAATCAAGAATGTTAAAGATGAATGAAGTAAGATTTTGATTATTTGAAATATGGCCTGTGTAGACTAAACTATGCACAGAATTATGTCAGTCTATAAGGTCCGGATTCTACATGGTCCGGCAATGTAGACCTTGTAGACTCCACTACAGACCAATTATCAGTGAATGTTCATGCATTTTTAAGAAGGGCAACTTCCACAAAAAAAAACAAAGAACTCACCAAAACATCTCAGTAGCACCTTATCTAAATGTTATATTTCATATATGGAGATTCATATTTATTTATGTATTGCATGCATTTCTACATTTTATTTCCTATTTTGTTTATTCATCCCAGTATCTTTCTTTCTTATGTGTGGAATTCTACAAGGCGTGCGCGCACACACACACACACACACACACACTTACATTTAGTCATTTAGCTGACGCTTTTATCCAAAGCGACTTAAAAGTTCTGTACGACAAGACAGCAAGAAGGGTACAACTCTATCAGCTGAGTAACAATGTTCATCAAAGTGTTGCGTGTTACAGTGTAGGTTAGTTTATTAGGACAAGTGCATGACAGTAAGGTTAGTCACGGTTAGATTTTTTTTTTTTTTTTTTTTTTTTTTATCATTTCAGATAATGGTTGAAGAAGTGAGTCTTTAGTCGACGGCGAAAGATTGGACGGGATTCGGCTGTCCTAACTGGGATGGGTAGTTCACACACACACAAATCGAAGTAAAAAAAAATATTGAAAATTTTTTTTTTGAAAAAAAAATTTATATATATAATTATATATATATTTTTTTTTTAAACTTCGATTTTTTTTTTTATGTTCGAAGCTTGTGCCATCGAACGAAGCTTCGAAGCTTCGAAGTATTTAAGACAGCCCTACTAGGGCTGACCTTCGAAGCTTTTTTTGGCAATCGAAGCTTCGGGGCCGAGCTTCGATTTTAATTCGAAGCTTCGAGGAGAAAAAAAAATAATAATAATAATTTAAAATTGTATCTTATGTTGTGGGACTTGTACAGCACTTTCATAAACTTTGTTGTTTTTAAATGTGCTCTATAAATAAAGTGGGTTGGATTAATTAATTAAGTAGCCCCTTTCGTGACTGAGCCAACAAGGTTTCACTCGGCTGTGTGATTTAATTCAAGGTGGATCGCTGTTGTCGTTTGAACAACTTCAGATTTCATGGGAACTACCAATCCCCCAAATCAAGAATGTTTAAGATGAATGAAGTAAGATTTAGATTATTTGAAATATGGCCTGTGTAGACTAAACTATGCACAGAATTATGTCAGTCTACAAGGTCCGGATTCTACATGGTCCGGCAATGTAGACCTTGTAGACTCCACTACAGACCAATTATCAGTGAATGTTCATGCATTTTTAAGAAGGGCAACTTCCACAAAAAAACAAAGAACTCACCAAAACATCTCAGTAGAGGGGAGCTCCCGTAGCTCACCGCGTATCTCTGCGCTATTTCGGCGTCAGGGACAACCGTGCTCGTCACGGATCTGGGGTACACAAGTTCGATTCCCGGACCCGCCGTATTTTCTCAGAGTGTCTTCCCCTACTCTACATCCTATTCAACCTGTTTCTGTCGGTCATGCTTGACCAGAAAAAGCGATAAACGCTAAAAAATGAAAAAAAAAAAGAAAAAAAAAACACATCTCAGTAGCACCTTATCTAAATTTTATTTCCTATTTTGTTTATTCATCCCAGTATCTTTCTTTCTTATGTGTGGAATTCTACAAGGCATGTATGTGTATACAGGGAGCGAAATTAACTTTTTGACTCACCGGCCAGTGGCGGGTAGATGGGAAGAATCTACCCGCCAAGCATATTTCTTACCCGCCAACTTTTTTTTGATAAATTTTTTTTTTATTATTATTTTATATAATTTTTTTTTAATAAAATATATATATTATATAATCATACTTGTGATTGTGTTATCTGCGAGACATCGCCACCTCGCTGTCTGCAAACAGCTCCACTGTCTGTGTGTATACTCGAGTGGCCTCCAGCTCCAGCAAGGATTCTCCGGGGGTGCAGCTGGACCCTAAACGCTACATTCAGCATGCAAAAGAATTCTCCGGCGCTGCACCTGGACCCTAGTCAGCAGCCCTCACTCATGCGATGTAAACCAGGGACTCGAATACGCATGTTGTTGTTGTAGGACATTGATGCCAGGAGCTATCTGTAGACTGTAGCTACTGCTGGATGGCGTTGGGTAGGGCTGCACGATTAATCGTTTTTTAATCGAAATCGCGATTTGGAATGATGCAATTATCAAATCGCCAAGCCTGCAATTAAAAAATAAATAATTTTTTTTTTCTTTTTTTTTAACCAGGAAGTCCCATTGAGATACAAGATCTCCTTTGCAAGGTAGACCTGGCCAAGATGACAGCAATAACATTTGCAATACATCACACAGCAATAAAATGTGCGATACATCACACAAGAACATAATAAATGTGCATGTATACAATACATCACATGTAAACACAAAGCAGAATAGTCTACATGATAGTAAAAGTGTATAATACAGGGTAATACAGTAATTTTGCAGTTGGGACCCGACTACAGAAAGCAGCAACATTCTTCTTGTAATTTTTTTTAAATATGTTATAATCGCATCGCAAATCGCAATCGCAATATCTGTCAGAATAATCGCAATTAGATTATTTCCCAAAATCGTGCAGCCCTAGCGTTGGGACAACGCCTCAGTGAACTATTTAGTTTACTGCGACATTTCGTAGTGACTAGTTACCTAGCCAACGGAGGTATTATGCACTGGACTATTGCTGGAGGATTTGTTGATGTCGGGAGCTATCCGTAGCTAGCCGGCTGGATAACGTTACACAATGCCTCATGTATTAAACTAAGTGAATAGTTGACTGGGTCATTTTGTAACGGTAGCTAACGTTATCTCACAAAGGTCCCACACTGACTAGACTAACGTCACGGTGAGGCAATAGCCTCTGTTTACATGCAGGCATATAGGGGTAGGATCCGCAGCAGCAGTGCTAACTAACTAGAGTTGTTCCGATACCGATACCAGTATCGGAAAAGCCGCCGATACTGGCTAAAATACTGGTATCGGTATCGGCGAGTACCCTCTAATGCTGCGCTCCGATACCATATGACGTAATTTATCAACAACACTGTGGTCTGTTGAGTAAGCATTATAAAACAAACGGGTGCTTAATCGATTAAAGTGTCAATGCCATTTGTCATTTTAACAGCAGATACTTTCTTAAATGTCATCGTCCCGACAGAGCGGTGTTGACGGGGAGCTCATGGGTTCGCTTGGTGGCTGGTGTTATTAGCATTGAACAGCTAACCGAAAGCTAGCTTTAACATTACCTTGGCTAAAGTTGGGGCTATTCATATAATCCAGCAATAATGGCTGCAGACCTGCAAGCAAAGTACAGCAAGTTGGCAAAGGAGTATTCGTTAAATCACAATGTCACCAGTAACGTTACAGTCTTTTCATATACCGGCAGCTCATGCTATGCTAACTTAGCTCACGTTGACGTCGTCATTGAGACCACCTCGCGTACACAATTAATGACATGTTGCGGACAGCCATATCGGTGACAATGTTTAGCTTTTAGTGCCAAATGATAAGAGTCTGAGGCGGAGTCTCAAAAGAGAATGTTGAATATTTATTGTGCAAAAATCACAACAGATCCGACTGCTACTGAAACGGAGCCTTGTAGACAGACTGAGTAGGGTATATCTGCAGAGCCAGTGGGTAGCGAGCAGGGGTGTAAAGTACTTGAGTAATTGTACTTCGTTACAATACTTAAGTACTGTTTTGGGGGATTTGTACTTTACTCAAGTATTATTAGGCTTGTATACTTTGTACTTTTACTCCATTACATTTCAGAGAAAAAATACATACTTTTTACTCCTTACATTTAAAATGCAGACCTACAAAGTACAAAGTACAAATCTCACAGGTCCAACCATTTAATTAGTATATTTTAATTGTTTATCTGGCCGAACTAACGTTAACGTTATTAATCCTGCGACCGCAGGTAAACAGCCAATCAAATCCCCATCAATGGAAAATGAACCCGCCCATACCCATGCTGATTGGTCCTTGTGCAACACTAGAAAGCAGGGATCTTTGATTAAACACCTGCTATCAGAAGAATAGACAGTCGGATCCGCATTATGCTGTGGTTAATATTGTGATATTATTCAGGGTACTCCAGTATTCTGTCTTCTGTCTGTCTTCAGCATTGTCTATCGCAGAACACATTCCATTGTGGGCAGAGTGTATGCTTGGTTTCATTCCAGCCTTGCCTAAACACCAGCTGATGATTTCACTAATTGGCTCACCTCTTCAACTAACTCACCTGGTGCAATGTATAGTTAAAATGAAAACTTGGCCCACGATGGAATGAATTTGAGACCCCTGGTCTATCCCTTTCAAAAAAAAATTTACTTTTACTTTTTAGTACTTAAGTACATTTAAAAGTAGGACTTTTTTACTTTTACTCAAGTGTGTTTTTAGCCAGATACTTTGACTTTTACTTGAGTCAGATTTTGAGACAGTACCCATACTTTCACTTAAGTATAATTTCTGGGTACTTTTTACACCCCTGGTAGCGAGTGCAGCAACGTATAATGTCCGTGTGGATCATTGGAGTAGGGTATATCTGCAGTGCTGAAGCCCCATACTCATTGATTAATGATACTAATACAAATCTATACAATCACCTGTTGTTGAATAAATACCATTACTTTCTAGTTATTACTAAAAAACAGTATATATAAAACAGTATTTGTTAAAAAAAAAAAATTATATTTATAAAAAATGTATATAATATCGTTTTTTTTTTTTATTATTATTATTATGTATGCACTGGTATCGGATAAGTATCGGTATCGGCCGATACCCAAAGCTTAGGTATCGGAATCGGATCGGAAAGGAAAAAATGGTATCGGAACATAACTAACATCACGGTGACTCGGAGGCAATAGCCTCTGTTTACATGCAGGCATACAGAAACAGGTGGGGAGGGGGCAGCAGCAGCAGCAGTGCGCGGTGCGCGCTTCATGTCTGCTGAGACAGCGAGTGAGAACTCCGCTAAAGAATTGGATCATGATTTTCGGTTTTCACATGACTATTTGATTGCCCGTCACACGGCGCTAGAGCTGCCGCGATTACCGCGGTATCGCTGTTACATCACGGCTGGGTTGGGAATTGATAGGATTTTATCGATACGATTCCATTATCGATTCTGCTTATCGATTCGATTCTTTATCAATTCTCTTATCGATACCTGATCAATTTATAATTTAAATAAATAAATTGGAAATGCAACAGAACTAAGCTGGTTAGAATAACAACATGCAACTTGACATTTCTGATTGTCATTTATTGTTGAGCCCCCATGTCAGGGGCGACAGTGGCTCGGGAGGTAGAGCAGTCGTCTGGCAATCCGGAGGTTCCCGGTTCGATTCCCGCTCCTCCCGGGCAGCGTGTCGATGTGTCCTTGAGCAAGACACTTAACCCCTAACTGCTCCCGATGAGCAGGTTGGCACCTTGCATGGTTGCCTGCGCCGTCGTTGTGTGAATGTGTGAGTGATTGGGTAAAATGTAAGGAACAAATTGTAAAGCGCTTTGGATAAAAGCGCTATATAAAAAAGCAGCCATTTACCATGTCAGAAAAATACAAAAACTGTAAAAAATAAAACATTAACTATAGCCTACACTTAAATAAAATAATGTATTTGAGATTCTCTTAAAATGTATTTATTTTTTTATTCTTAAACTAATTTAATCTATTGAATAACAGTCGTTATTCCTCTGACTTCTGTCTCACACACACACACACACACACAGACACACAGAGCTCCCTCCCCGGGCCCCTGTCCTGTAGGTATTGGCTTGTGTTGCTACACGGACACATTTGTATGTTGCACCATGGTACTTCCTGTCTGACGGACTCAGAGTAGAGACTTAGTAAATAAACAATCCGGCTCTTATTATATGTGAACTAAAGAGTACAAGGTTTACACAACAGTCCCCACCCGCTGTTTTATTGTATTTGTACCTGTACTATCCGCTGTCAGCTGTTTATCTCTCTTTGTGAGCTTGATTAAATAGCGTTAGCTCACGTTAGCTAGCGATAGCTCCGCGGCTAATTTTAGCTCACCCTAAACTAAATCAATGACTATGTTCTAAAGCATTCAAGTAGTTTTCACTGCACATAGAAGTAGCCAAACAGCGGGAGCATATTACCAAAACCCAGGCAATTTCGAGCCCTTAATTAATCAAATAGAGTCTGCCATGGCTACATGCTAACGCAACTAGGAAAAACCTGGCAGCGATAAGGGAATCGAAAGTCACGGGAGCCACAAGGTTCCAGGCATCGGCCAATTCGGAACCGGTTTTCGATTCCCATCCCTACCGCAGAGTAGGCTGAATACCGCATCACCGCTGTTTTTTATAATAATAATAAATTACCCTCCTCTCGTTGGGCTTGCGGCTCTGCAGATATACCCTACTCCTCTATCGATGTTCCAAGCGACCCTATTGGGTACCAGAAAAGTCACGTGAAACATTGCAGACCACTGATTGGTCAGAAGAGAGACGCGTCACACGTTTTTTACGTCCTGAATGTCAGCTCATCACAACACGGCTAATAACGTTAGCTTTAACTCTCCGCCGGAGTGGACTACCATCGCTCTTCAGGAGTACTAAACGAGACATAATGATTTTACTGTCTGCAACGAATGTTATAATAAAAGCCCTTCGTTCTATACACTTGTCTGATTGAAAACTTTATTAACAGACCGCAGAATGGGACAACTCAGCACGCTCTGAGCAAAGAAAGGAACTGAGATATGAATAGAGTATTGCTTGCCTATGGTATGGTCCGGTAAATACGCTGATGTTATTGAACGTATAACTATATAATGTTAATGCCACAAAACGAATGCCTTTATTATAAAGTAGTAACTTTATAGTAATAATAATAAGAAAGGGTCGGGGGGGTTAGGGGTAACCACCCCTGCCCGCGACACCGAGTGAACTGCGCACGACCAGAGGGGAAACTTCGAATCCGTGTTTCACTTTCAATAACTAATGCGTGCTTGCCGAATCCCAAACAATATTCATGCTGCAAAGTCATCCTCTAAAGATAGACATTTAGACTAGAGGCAGGCTATATGCTATAAAGAGTAGACTACTACTAAAAAAAAATGCATTCAAACTTTTTTTTTTTTTTTTTTTTTTTTTTGCGTGCGGTAATAACCGCGGCGGTAGGAAATATTTTGCAAATGTGTGCGGTAAGGAAAACATCAATACCGCGGCAGCTCTACACGGCGCTCAGACGTCTCAGTGGGAGGCGCCAAACGTAAAAACTGAGCGCAAATGGCGGGTGGCGCTCTCTAGTTTCGGTCCCTGGGTGTATATGTATTTGAGGATGATATCCTTCAAACAGGCAATAGTGATGATATAATTTGGGCAGTGCTGAGCTGGGTTACTTTCCTCCAGTGTATTTGTCCCCCGGCCCCACCCAATGGCCCCATGCGCGCACACACACACACACACACACACACACACACACACACACACACACACACACATTTACATTTAGTCATTTAGCTGACGCTTTTATCCAAAGCGACTTACAAGTTCTGTACGACAAGACAGCAAGAAGTTTCAAGTTCAAGTTTCTTTATTAGTTGACATGCAAAGATACAGAATACCTTCACATGGAATGCTTTTTTCTGTTATGCTCCTATGAGGATCATAGGACGCTTGGATCATACACATACAGCTCATTACAGTAATATTCCACAATTATTACATTTTAGATAGTAATAATGGTACAGAGCCTTGAGACAAACATATGCATATTCACCACCGCAAACAGACTGGCAGCCGTCATAGGCAGCGCCATTTACGGAAGGAGGGGGGAGTGGGTTGGGGTTGTTACAGGGCTGTAGGGGGGGGAAGAAGGGTACAACTCTATCAGCTGAGTAACAATGTTTATCAAAGTGTTGCGTGTTACAGTGTAGGTTAGTTTATTAGGAAAAGTGCATGACAGTAAGGTTAGTCACGGTTAGATTTTTTTTTTTTTTTTTTTTTTATCATTTCAGATAATGGTTGAAGAAGTGAGTCTTTAGTCGACGGCGAAAGATTGGACGGGATTCGGCTGTCCTAACTGGGATGGGTAGTTCTCACACACACACACACACACACACACACACACAAATCGAAGTAAAAAAATAATAATTTTAAAAAATGTTTAAATTTTTTTTTTTTTACTTCCGATTTTTTTTTTAATGTTCGAAGCTTGTGCCATCGAACGAAGCTTCGAAGCTTCGAAGTATTTAAGACAGCCCTACTTACCTCCATCTCGAAAGTCATGGAAAAAATAGTATACGAACCAGGGCTGTACACTGCGATGATATCGTCGCAAATTGCCCCTTTAATTGGCCGTTGCGATTGGTAAATATTATCTGGGGGCGGGCTTGCGAGTAGTGCTTTCAAGCCTTGGATTCGCATTTCACTCCTAAATTATCCAAGGCGTGTGATGACGCCACTCACGCAAGCTGAACAGTGAGCACTCAGCAGGTATGATCAGCGGGAACAATCGACTGAACACTCACTCTGATAGACTGGCTGACTACTGGCTATGAAGAAAAGTAAAGTTAGTATTGCTTCATATTTTCGACGCGTTCGCCCTCCTATAGTGAGCCGAACTGAACTGAACTCAAGACACACGGAGAGAGCTGCGGCGTCTGCTCCTCCTCCAGCCCTCTCGCACCCGTGGCTGTTGTAAACACTGGGACCTCGGTGAGCCTGCCAGCCGGCTAGCTACTGATAGCTATCAACAAATGCTCCAGTAAGTCTAGTAGTGCATGATAGCTTGCGTTAGCTTACTGTTCAAAACGAAACGTCCCATTAAACTAAATAGTTCAGATAGCTCCGTCCTGATATCAATGTCTTATAACACTGAGTCGATGCGTATTCGAGCTGAGGGCACGCTGAATATAGTCAATAGGGACCAGCTGCAGCGCCGGAGAATCCTGGCCGTAGCTGGAGGCTACAGTATAGGGTCCAGCTGCAGCTCCGGAGAATCCTGGCCGTAGCTGGAGGCTACAGTATAGGGCCCAGCTGCAGCTCCGGAGAATCCTGGCCGTAGCTGGAGGCTACTCAGTACACACAGACAGTGGAGCTGGTTGCATATAGCGACCATTTAGACTTGTTGCGTGGTGGCGATGTCTCGCAGACAGGGGGCGAAATTAAAGCCTGCCGCCCGCCAGGGGCGCTCAGTTTTTACCTTTGGCGCTTGCCACTGAGAGCCATGCCCGCCGTGTGGCGTGTAGACGTGTAGTTCATAATGATACTCTTATTTTGAAGATCTGTGCGGGTCTCATTTCCGGCCCAAGCGCAGCTAGAGTCATAATATCGATGGCTCCGGCAGTTAGCAGCATTCGGTTCGTATGATATTCTTATTTTGAAAAAAAACGTGGCAACGAGTCATATCCGCCCAGCCGGGCCAGCCCCCTGCAGCGGGATACTATTGGCTTCTGCTCGTATCAACACAGAGCGGCCCGCAGCTCTAGTGCCACTGCTAACGTTAAGCTCTCAGAATGGTAGCAGCTCGCCTGCAGCATCTAGTGCTAACGTTAAGCTCCCAGAATGGTAGCAGCTCGCCCGCAGCATCTAGTGCTAACGCATTGTCTAACGGTATCTAGCTGGCTAGCTACTGATATCAACAAATGCTCCAGCAATAGTCTACTCGAGTGCATAAAACCTCCGTTCCCTCGTTAGCTAGCTCGCGTTAGCTAACGCTAGATCGATCTGTCCCAGTAAACTAAATTGTCTTAACGTTATCTACCGGGCTAGCAGTAGCTACAGATAGCTCCTGATATCAATGTCTTATAACATTGATTGAATGCGTATTCTAGCTGAGGGCATGTTGAATGTGATTTGACAACATAACCGTAACGTTATAAATGGGTCCAGCTGCATCGCCGGAGAATCCTTGCATGCTGAATGTAGGGTCTAGCTGAATATAGGGTCTAGCTGCAGGGCCGGAGAATCCTTGCTGGAGCTGGAGGCTAATCAAGTATACACACAGACAGTGGAGCTGTTTGCAGATAGCAAGCATTTTGACTTTGGTGGCGATGTCTCGCAGATAATACAACTACAAGTATGACTATATAATATATATTTTATTTAAAAAAAAAATTATATAAAATATATATATATATATTTTTTTTAATCAGGGCTGTACGCTAAGCTTTTTCACTAGGGGCACACTTGCCCCTAAATGAGAAATTTAGGGGCAAAAAATATTTTTTAGGGGCAAATTTTTTATATAATTTTTTTTTAATAAAATATATATATTATATAATCATACTTGTAGTTGTATTATCTGCGAGACATCGCCACCACGCAACAAGTCTAAATGCTCGCTATATGCAACCAGCTCCACTGTCTGTGTGTACTGACTGAGTAGCCTCCAGCTACGGCCAGGATTCTCCGGAGCTGCAGCTGGGCCCTATACTGTAGGGATGTGCATCTCCTCACTGAGGCCGATGCGATGTGCATCTCGATACGGTGCCAACGATACGATACATTATCGATACATTTGAAGCACCGGGCGATGCGATATGATTCACCCCCTGTTGAGATACGATTCGATACGATTTGATTCAACATAATGCGATTCGGGGCGATACGATGCGATTCAACACGATGCAAAATAATAATAATAATAATAATAATAATAATAAATAATACAATTTTATGGTATGACAGAGGATTTGGTTGTATTCCTTATATGCAGCTTATATTATTATTAAAAATAAAAGAATCTACTGTAAGACAATTTATATAAAAACTCTTGGGTGCCTAAGAAGACTTTTGCATAAACTGTCTTTTCTATCCACTTTAGCTAAAAACACACGAGAGAGAGAGAGAGAGAGAGAGAGAGAGATATGCCGTAATATTTTATGTTCTATTTTATGATGAACATTTTTGTATATACTATATTTTACAATGATATTTTGTATGTACTTATATCCGTTTGTAATCCATGTTTATGTTTAATATTGCTTTGGCAACATGTAGAAGTACGTCATGCCAATAAAGCCATTTGAGAGAGAGAGAGAGAGAGAGAGAGAGAGAGAGAGAGAGAGAGAGAGAGGGAGAGAGAGAGAGAGAGAGAGAGAGAGAGAGAGTCCCCGTCTGAGCTGTCGTCGACAGTTGATGATGTCACACACTAGACTAGGTCACTAGGATGCGTCGTCTATACTTTCCGACGACCGTAGCTCCATTATGTCAACAACACGGAGGCAGCCAGCCTGGATGGATTGCATGAAGCGATATAATTAAGAAATTAATAACCAATAAATGTGAAGTTATCTTTGAACCCCTGTTGTCAAGCGTCTTCAATATACCCCCCCCCTCCTCACTAATGGTACTGGTGTTGCAGAGTCACTTTAGTTAGAAGACACTAGTTTAGCGTTAGCTGAACGGCTAACTGGCGTTAGCCAGAGGCTACTAGCGTTAGCATGTTGAGCAATTCTATTCATGTCTCCTCGACTTCCACTGTTTGTTGATAACTGTGACGCGGCTCTCGCCTTATATGTAGCGAAGCAATAGTATCTGCTGTGTGTGTGTGCAGTCACAGTGCACTGCTGACAAGTGGATGAGAGGAAATTATATCAATGCATCGGTTTTTGATGATGCAAAGACGCTACAACAAGATGCATCGCGAGTTCAGCCTGACATTTTGCCGACGCGGGGACATATTCCACCGGTACACTTGCCCTATCAGAGTGAGTGCTCAGTCGATTGTTCCCGCTGATCATACCTGCTGAGTGCTCACTGCTCAGCTCGCGTGAGTGACGTCATCACACGCCTTGGATAATTTAGGAGTGAAATGCGAATCCAAGGCTTGAAAGTAGGGGTGCACCGATATGAAAATTGGCCACCGATACCGATTGTTCAACTAACACAATCGGCCGATACCGATACCGATACCGATAATTGTGGCAAAAAATAAGTATTTTTAATTTTTTTTAATATTTTTTTTAATATTTTTTTTTTATTTTTTATTTTTTTTTAATGAAACTACTGTATATTTGTATGTGTGTTTGTATTTGTAGGCCTCTTTACTTACTTAAAAAAGGAAACATCAAGAAATATGTTTATGGTATCACTGATCCCTCTCCCAGTATCGTCTGGCGGCCTGCAGAGGGATACTATTTTCTCAACCAGAGCTTTCAACCAATGCAATGGAACCATTCTGGCAGCCTGCAGCGGGATACTATTCTCTCAACCAGAGCTTTCAACCAATGCAATGGAACCATTTTGATTGACAGTCGATTCGGCCAATTACGCCACACCGCTAGCACCCACCTCCTGCTTACCACCAAGCGTTTATTCATTTTTCTACTTCGGGGCATGCCGCCATTGATGATCTGCTTGCGAGAATGCGAGTCAAACTCAGAACCACAACAAGCTAATACGTTAGCTGCCCGGCAGTGCCCGCCGACCAGCGCGCTCCACAGGATGGCCAAACGAGACACAATGATTTTACTGCAACAAATGTTATAATAAAACAAAGCCTTTCTATACATTTGTCTGGTTGAAAACTTTATTAACAGATTGCAGAATGTGTAGTTGTGTACGGAATGAGCAACGGAATGTAACCGAGCTATGCACGGCTTGCTTGCTATCTTCGGGTAAATACTATGCTGATGTAATTGAACGTGTAACTAACTATAATAACGTTAATGCCACAAAACGAATGTTTGTGTCATTTTAACAGCAGATACTTTCTTAAATGCCATCCTCCCGACAGAGCGGTGTTGATGGGGAGCTCTGATGGATTCGCTTGGTTGTGTTATTACTATGCATTGAACAGCTAACCGAAAGCTAGGGTTAACTAATGTTAAAGGTTTAGCCATAACGTTACGTTGGCTAAAGTTGGGGCTATTCTTAATCCAGTAATAATGGCTGCAGACCTGCAAGCAAAGTACAGCAAGTTGGCAAAGGAGTATTCCAACGTAAATCACATTTTCACCAGTAACGTTAGTCTTCTGCCTCCCGGCTATGAACGGACTCGGAGTAATGCCTTGCTGCTATGGGTAATAATAATATGCTGATGTTATTGTCCGTGTAACACTAACTATATAACGTTAATGCCACAAAACGAATGCCTTGTTAATCATAAATAGTAACTTTGATGCAGTAGCTTGTGTGTGTGTGGGGGGGACGGCGGGCGTTGTGCAGGTGGGTCGCGAGTGAACTTTTTTTTTTTTGACGCTACACAAATGGATGGTTAGTTATCGGCGACTGCTATCGGCACATTTGAGCTTATCGGCCGATAGGCCGATAGCAGTCAACAAGGCACTTATCGGCCGATACCGATACCCGACCGATATATCGGTGCACCCCTACTTGAAAGCACTACTCGCAAGCCCGCCCCCAGATAATATTTACCAATCGCAACGGCCAATTAAAGGGGCAATTCGCGATGATATCATAGCAGTGTACAGCCCTGTTTAATCAAAAGAAAATTGGCAGGTAAGAAATATGCTTGGCGGGTAGACTCTTCCCATCTACCCGCCACTGGCCGGTGAGTCAAAAAGTTAATTTCGCTCCCTGCTCGCAGATAATACAACTACAAGTATGATTATATAATATATATATTCTATTAAAAAAAATTATATAAAATAATTTTTTCTCTTTTTTTTTTAAATCAAAAACAATCGATATAAATAATGGTAAAATTGTTATTTAAAAATTTGCCCCTAAAAAATATTTTTTGCCCCTAAATTTCTCATTTAGGGGCAAGTGTGCCCCTAGTGAAAAAGCTTAGCGTACAGCCCTGCGAACAGGTCGAAAAGTACCTTGTGGAAAAAAATCTAATCTTCGAATTCCAATCTGGCTTCAGAACATCCCACTCCACTGACACATGCCTTCTCTATTTGAACGACCACATCAAACAAGAGGTGGACGCGGGCAAATACTGCGGCATTGCTCATGCTGGACCTACAAAAGGCCTTTGACTATCAGTGAGCTGGATGCAATCCTACCTGGAGGGGAGAGAACAGATGGTGGAGGTAAACGGTACCCAAACCCCCCCCCCCTCCCAGTGAGCTGTGGTGTTCCACAAGGAAGCATACTAGGACCGCTACTGTTCCTAATTTATGCAAATGACATGTCGTCAGCTTGTTGTGACTGCAACTTGTTCCTGTTCGTGGACGACTCAGCCCTGCTGGTCTCTGACGACGAGAACAAGTTGCAGGTTGAAAAAACCCTCAGCTCGGAACTAGGCAAAATCTGCATATGGCTCGCTGATAACAAACTATCATTACACATGGGCAAAACAGAGTCCATTCTCTTTGGTTCAAATAACAAACTCAGCAAGACCGACGGCTTCTCAGTTACAGTGGGTGACAATATTGTCACAAGGAAAGATGAAATTACCTACCTAGGTTCCATCCTAGAGGCTAATCTTTCCTGTGACAAAATGGCATCCAATGTAATAAAAAAAAGTCAACCAACGAACTAGATTCTTGTACCGGATCTCCTCTCTGGTAAACAAGAATACCGGTGAAGACTCTGGCAGGAGCACTCATTCAAGGGTACTACCACGACTATGTTTGCACCTCATGGTAGTGTTGTCAAAAATATCGAAAAATCGATACATATCGATTCTGAATATCAATACTCATTTCCCGAAATATCGATATTTAATTATTCATAAAAAAAAATTATAAGGAAGAAGCATTGTTCAATAGTACAGTAGTCCACACACACACTGTGCATTCAGTTAAGTCGGAATATGACTGTAATACAAACAGTTCAGTTTGTCAGGTACATGCAACACAGATTACAGTGTTTACATCTGTCTGCTTGAGAAAATACCATGTTCTGCAATAAAAATTATTGAAGTGAGATGAACAGTTATTTTTAAATGTGTGATCTAAAGATAAACAAAGGGTTTTAAAAGTGTTATATTTATCTTCTCTTATAGTACCAGAGAGAAGCTGAGGAGAATCAACCAGCGACAAAAGCAAAAAAAAAATTTACATTTTAAGATTGAACCTTTTCCCCTGTGGTATCAAAAATGGTATCGAATATCTATACTTTTCAAGGTATCGTATCGAAGTTCGAAATTCCAGTATCGTGACAACACTACCTCATGGTACCAAAGCAGCTCAAAGGCGCTAAAAACAAAATTACAAACATCACAAAACAAACTGGTCAGACTACTGCTTGACCTTACTCCTAGAACCCACCTCACCCCTGCCCACTTTGACAACCTAGGATGGCTTATAGAGTAGACGACAGAGTACAGCAACTTGCAATGGGCCTGGTCTACACAAGATACACTACACGACTAAGGTACTGTACCCATGTACATGTCAAAATACTTCCCAAAGGTCAGTTAATACCACGACCACAACACCAGAGGGAGCTCCACAAATCATGTTAAACCCAGATTCGGCTCAAACAAGGGACTAAACACGTTTCGCAATTATGCCACATCAATGTGAAACACCCTACCCACAGCTGTAAAGGAATGTGAATCACTACCCACTTTTAAAACCACTCTCAAGGAGCTGGCCCCTGTAAATGTCCTAACTCAACCCCCTCCAATGTAAATGTCCTAACCCAATAATACACAAGACCCTCTTCTTGGGACCAAGTAAGGTTTCGTTGATAATCCAATGTACAGTAAGTTACCCCCCCACCCACCTCCTATGTACAGCCCCCCCCCCCCCCCCCCACCTCCTCCAATGAACAGTTTCTTCGTCAAATGTATACTCTCTTTTTTAAACTCGTTTTGTATCACAAACAGTACTGTATTTGTAAATCTGGTATGTCATAAATGTATAGATGTAGCAGTACTGTCTGTATGTCATATGTTATGATGAATTGAAAATGGGGGACCCTGATGTAAACAAGACGAAAGTCTTTCTCTGGTCTGTATGCCCTTAACAATTGTGTGTATTTAATTGAGCTGTACTGTATTGTACCCATTCTGCAATCTGTTAATACAATTTTCAATCAATCAATCAGTCTCTCATAATTGTGGGAATACAACGCTATGGTGGGCTCCACATCTAGACGTCGCAAGTACACCCCCGTCACGTATAGGAAGACTGTAAAAGGCCTTGGCCTACTTAATTAATTATGCCAATGAAATTGATCAACAATCCTACAGACTCAGTCTCGAGTCCTACAGATGTTGATGAAGACTGCACTGATGATCAGCGAGGGAGCATTTCCATAATAACCAGGGGTGCAGTCGTAATATGGGCGGAGGAAAGCTCACAGTAATAATACACATTATACGTCTATGTGCTGATCAAATGCCCTGTCCCAGAACTGTGTACTATCCCTATAAAGCATCTATCAAATAGTCAGTGACAATTCACTTGGTCATAACAACGACACACCCTCTGAGTCTGAATAGCCCCCCCCAACAGCTTTGGAAATTGACATCAAGTAGCTCGTGAATGCGAACGTGCAAACTACGAGAACGCGGTTGGAATATAAGCCTCCATACTGTGTTCGTGATTAAAATTATATGTGGCTTTTACACTGCTAACATTTTGTCATTATCATCAGAGGAAGGCTATTCAATGTATAGCGGTTTGAGGATCCCTGTCGTTAGGAGTAACATTTCCTGTCCCTGTGGCTTCGCTCACTTCCACCACAACGCCGCATATCCGACGAAGATATGGCAGAAATTCACCCGTTAAAACCAATATATATATCCCTTACCTGTACATAATTGTTTTCACAGTATTCCGCAACCCTCGATAGATTCTGATAGCTTTCCACAAGAGCTCGTTTACCGGCCGGAATTTCTTCCTCTAGTAGCATTTGTAGCTCTGCCATCTTACATCCCTTAGTTAGCGTGTCTCTCCTCCCTATGCTTTCAGCGAGGCAGGCGAGGCGCGAGGCGGTGATGATGCTCGGTGTGGTGAGAGAGGGGGGTCCCTCGCCTGGCATTGTGGGGCTGCTGGCCCGTGACAATTCACAGCGGTGGTATAATCGATGGAAACGTTGGTTGGTTTAGATGAGGACAGCGCGGAGTCGGGAACCAATGAGGTTAAACGCGATGATGCTCAGAGCTGTGACAGCTTGTTGTAGTTCGCTGCCGAATGGAACTAATTTGGAACTGAGTTGCAAAAGATACAATTGTATCATTTTTGCGCCTTTGGCAACGTTGCAAGTGGACAATTCGCCTTGTTTTATTAGACAAACAATGTACATTTGGACCTGTACCAGTGTTTTTTTTTATTTGAGAAATGTTAGCATTTGTTAGCAATAGTGGTTAAAGTGATTTGTTGAGGCATTTTCAAACAGACCAATTGGTGGCGCCATACATGCTAAAATAAAGGTATATCTATGAATCCGGTGGATCATTTTTTTTTTATGTTGACACACCTGACATACATTTTATTACACCGTTTGGGAATGTTTAAAATGTTTATACGCAAGAGATAGTTTGGATAATGATCAAATTTGCCATAGCTGCAAGGCCTCACAGCACATAATGCATGTATCTGACAATATGGAACTTGCAAATAAACAATGTACCTTTATAGATTTTTATTCAGTGCGCTCACACATAATTTATAAATACTGTAAATGATATCCAGGGCAGGCCTTACACAAATATTTGATTTCCCGACCAACACTACTACATTTCCCATCTATCCCTATGCTTCAAACCCCACATAATAGGGGTTTGTGGGTCTTGAAGGAGTAAACACCGATAATTAGCCCATAGGTGGCGGAATCAGTTTCAACAAAAAACTACAGTTCCCTAACATATTTGATAATGCTTATGCTGACTGTTCAGCTCATCCCCAACC
The DNA here is from genome assembly GCF_963971535.1 of Notolepis coatsorum. NCBI lineage: Eukaryota > Metazoa > Chordata > Actinopteri > Aulopiformes > Paralepididae > Notolepis > Notolepis coatsorum. Next base: position 78,698,634 of record NC_140177.1, on the reverse strand, counting down.
GAATTTGAGGTCGGCTTCTTCTGATGCATATCGCAGACATGGGGCTATAAAAAAATATATTCGCCGGCAGACATGCACGTTACGGTGAGTTCCTTACAAATATACCACTTAGCGGTGCATTATATTTACATAAACATGACATGGAATTAAATGAATTAAAAACGTTAAAAATATGTTCTGATTTTAATACCGCAAAAACCACATCCCTTTATAATGTGTAGCTCGCTCACTGTGACCAAAACTCGTTGAATTGAACATGGTTAAAAAACCTAGTTTAAGAATTGTGGATATTTGTCTAATACAACGTTATATATTTCCCTTCAAGACGTAAATATTCATCATCTCCCTTGTTGGACCAAGCATGGCGCAGGAGGAGGACAAGTACAATCTCGAGGCAAGATTCGATGCCGCAGTGAGAGTGATCCGGAGTTTGCCTGAAGATGGTAATAGTCTATTCCACTCTTCTCGTTATAGGCTGAGTGACAGCGACTGTGCTAGTGTAGTGGATGGGTTGCGAAGGAGAGCGTTTCTGTTTCTGTTCACACTGCTTGTTGTCTGTGTATATAAACACTCATGGACATTACAGCAGGTGATTGACCTACATCATCCCGAGGATTTATGACGTCATCGCCATGTTGATAAAGCTGATTGGAGCAAGAGCCTGATTAAAAAGACATGTTTACTACAGCTATCATCATGAATGAATGAATGAATGAAAACTTTATTTAACAGATTGCAGAATGGGTACAATACAGTACGGCTCAATACATACAATTGTTAAGGGGATGCAGACCTGAGAAAGACGTTTGTCTTGTTTCCATCAGGGTCCCCCATTTTCAATTCATATAGACATTTATGACATACACAACATACATGACATTTATGGCATAGGGACATATAGGTATTTAGTACTGATACATTTGTGAAATAAGCGGTATTCAAATATACAGTACTGTTACCCCTAGATCCTGACAGAGTATATACATATGATGGGGAGGGGACTGTACATTAGGAGGGGGTGGGTGGGTGGGAGGGAAATATACATACGGCGGGGAGGGAATATATACATGCGGTGGGGAGGAGACTGTCTATTAGGAGGTGGTGGTTTTTTTTGGCATTTACGGTGGCCAGTTTCAAATTGCAGCCTCCCGTAGGTGCTCTTTAAGAGCGGTTTTGAATGTGGGCAGGGATTCACATTCCTTTACAGCTTTGGGTAGGGCGTTCCACATTGTTGTGGCATAATTGCGAAACGTGTTTAGTCCCTTGTTTGAGCCGAATCTGGGTTTAACATGATTTGTTGAGCTTCCTCTGGTGTAGTGGTTGTGGTATTCACTGACCTTTGGGAAGTATTTTGACATGTACATGGGCACCCCGGTCGTATAGTGTATATATATATTTTTTTTTTATTGGTCTTTTTCCCCCTCCATTTTCCTCCGATTTTCTCCCATCCCAATGTTAGTCGTATGCCAATTCCCAGTCCCTTCCTGGTCGCTGCGCACTTACCCCCCACAGTCAGATCATCTGGGAGAGTGGAGGCTACCACGTGCTTCCTCCGACACACGTCCAGCCAATCACCGCTTCTTTTCACCTGGCAGCGCGGATTCTCATTGAGAGGGCGTAGCGTGTGGGAGGACCACACTATCCCCCTCACGTCCAATCCGCGCTTAGCAGGCGCCCCGACCGAACTGTAGGAGTTGCTGTTTACAACGACCCGGACCCACCCCGCCAGCTTCTCCCACCCTCTGATACAGCCAATTGTATCAGTGCAGACGGCCAGCCAAGCTGGTGACAACCCCGGAGCTGTGAGCTGGATTCGAACAGGCAAATCCAGCTCAGCTCCGGGGCTGGTGACGAACGCAATCTCCGCTCGGCCACCTAACCGCCCGTATAGTGTATCTTGTAGACCAGGCCCATTGCAAGTTGCTGTACTCTGTCGTCTACTCTAAGCCATCCTAGGTTGTCAAAGTGGGCAGGGGTGAGGTGGGTTCTGGGGTTCAGGTCAAGTAGTAGTCTGACCAGTTTGTTTTGTGATGTTTGTAATTTTGTTTTAAGCGCCTTTTGTCATAGCTCTCAGAACTACACATACATACTGCATGCTGATTAATCTGCTATCCTATCATATCCTGCCAGTGTAGGCTCTAAAATACAAACCAATAATAACGCTTATACCTGTGTAGTTACTACCGATTCCTTGACATGATTCAGATTTAAAAAAAATGTATCCACTTTTTCTCCTTATTTTTCTCCCATCCCAATTTCGTGTTTCCAATTATCCCCGCCCCTGTCTTGAACGTTGCTTGCATATGCCCCCCACTGGTCGGTTGTAGGGAGGATAGAAGCCTTGCATCACGTGTCCCCTCCGGTACACAAGGAGGCAGCCTGTCACATCTTTTCACCTGCCAGTGCGGACTCTCATTGGCGAGGTGTAGGAGGCTCACACTACCCCCGCTATTTCCTGTCTCTGCTGTGCAGGCGTCCCCCAACCAACCTGTAGGAGCTGCTGTCCACAACGTCCAGATTACCACCCATCGACTTCCACCCGCTGACTCTGCCAATTGAGCCAGTATGATGGCCGGCCCAAGCCGGAGGCAATGCTGACACCCGGATTCGAGACCGGAGTCTCTTGCATTGGTGACGAGCGCAATCTCCGCTGCGCCACCCAGCCGCCATTGATTCAGACTTTCTTGATATTCATTTAACTTTCCCTCTTTCTTTTTCTCTGCCTTTCTTCCGTGTTGCCCCCCCCCCCCCCCCCTCTCAGGTCCCTTCCAGCCCTCGGATGACATGATGCTGATGTTCTATAGTTACTACAAACAGGCCACCCTGGGACCCTGCAACATCTCCAGGCCTACTGGCTTCTGGGATACCCGTGGGAAAGCTAAATGGTGACTATAATGACACATCAGGGGTGTAGGTTTGATTCCATCTTTGGTACAAACTACGAACACTTAATATGCAAGTGCATGAAGTGCAGAATTGTTCTTTTTGCACTAATAATAATAATAATAATAATAATAATAATAATAATAATAATAATAATAATAATAATAATAATAATAATAATAATAATAATAATAATAATAATAATAATAATAGCTTCATTTTATATAGCGCCTTTCAAGAGACCCAAGGTCGCTTTACATAGGGGGGGGGGAATAACAAAGTAACAAACATAGTGGACAGACACAACATATAAATATAAAGATGATCCTGATGACTGTTTTTTTTATTAACCTCCTGAACTGATGCACTTGGCCTACATGTGCACTTGCTGCATATAAATTGATAGCAAATTTGGTCCAAAAAACCTTACCAAAAGAAAAAAGATTTCAGAGATTAAATTGCCTACAGGTGTGCCTATGACTTTTCTATGGTCACTGACACACTATAGGATGTGAGATTTACAACACGTTTGGTTCTGTTTATGAGATGTTCAGGCAAGACAGATAAAAGAAGCAGGATGACTTCATGGTCAAATTCCACCCACTTGCTCTCATGCTAGATAACCCATATGTTACTCTTTTGCAAAACCGCAGTGTTGTGAATTATAATACTAAAACTACAATTTTCACTCAGAATAATCTTTTTGTAGGGACAATTTGTGTTTCTGTGGCTTTGGTAGGGACATGTCGGGACATATATAGTAAAACTACGCCTATGATGTCAGATATATTACTGATATTATAGTGTATACTGTCGGGTTCAGTTAATTTGACCTTGGAGAGACGGTAAGGAGAAGGTTTTAGGTTCAAAGATTTATTACAGAGTGAATAAAACAATATTACAGAGAATACACATCACAGCTGTGGAGTGGACACAAAATCAGTACTTAGCTCAAAGACTTCGCAAAGACGTGTGTCCAAATGCTTCCTCCCTTGTCAATTTATACTCCATGCAACACGTCTAAACAAGGAGACAGACTGTAAACCGAGAACATCACTATTTTAGCTTTGTCACAGGTGGTTCATAAGTGAAGGACATACTGTGGGTCGAATTAGTGCATTTCTATATGACCATGGCCTGCTTTAATACAGTAAACAGCACATTTTGTAATAGTATACATATTTGTAGATGGTTGTCTATACATTCTTACAATGGATAACTGGAACAGTAGATTGATTCTTATGGCATATATTTATGCATACTGTAACTAGCTTATCTTAGTAGGCCAAATCCTGCCTTCTCTGTCTGTGCTTCCTACCAACAGCTGCATGGCCTGGTCAGAAATAGCTGTTGGTATTGCCACACACTAGAGGAGATTTACAACACATAAGAATGATAGAAGAATAATTGTATTAATGTTGACAATCCCTCCTTTCACACCAATTTTATGGTGTGAACAACTGAAAACCACAAACCTACCATAATAATTACCAAACCATAACAGAAGTTAATATGATATGCCAAATCCTCCAACCCTATTGTGTGAGAGCGAAAACCCCTGCGGGACAGTACGATTTGGTCAAGGGGAAACTCTACTCACCATCTCTCTGTCCAGACGAAGGTATTTTTTAATACACAATGGGTGAGACCGCATAGGCAGTAAAATATAAGGCATAAGCTTCTGACATTGGCGTATGGTTGGCAATTATACATGGTGTAATAACTAATGAAAACATCCATATAACAACCGTATATTACATCTGCAGTATAAAGAAATAAATATGTGGTGTTCCACACAGTAAACACACGTGCAGCATGCTAACAATGCATTAGCCAAATCTAATAACATCACCAAAAACCGCGGAAAAAATGTGAAGAAGGGATGTCATGCCTGGAAGGTCACACTCCATCCCTCCTTTGCGTAGGGCGCAAAAATATAGCAATAACCGTACGAAAAAATCTTCTTATCGCTGGACCCATCTTCTTCACGTGAGTGATCTCGGAATTATTCTGATAATAATTAGATTATTTGCATTTTATCATTATCACCTTCCATCCATTCCATGTCATTCACTCAACTCGTCTTTCATTTTACCAGTAGGGCAAGCTTGATTTGGAAACAATGGCCCCGATTTATTCACTTCCCATCTGGTGTTCTTTCATACTGGTGTTCTTTCATACTGTTTCAACAGGTTCTAGTCATGTTATTAATAATAATAATACATTTGATTTATAAAGCACTTTTCAAGAACCCAAAAACGCTGACCGTGAGTAAAAACAAAGAAACAAAGAAACAGAGAATCACAGGGAATGAGCAACAGTATGAGGACAGAGGACCTTTAACCACGGGTAAACAAGTAACAGATGCAGAGTCCAGTAGTCAGGGAAGTAAGGAAGCCGAGGGGAAGGGGCAGGTGAGGGAGAGGAAGTAGGGAAGGGGAAAGGGAGGTGGTAGGTTGGAGGAGGGTGGTTATGGGTAGGGAAAGTTCAAAAAACAGGTAGGTTTTGAGTCTGGCTTTAAAGGTGGAGAGTGAGGGAGAGTCACGGACAGTCTGAGGGAGGGTGGTCCACCGTCTGGGTGCAGCTCATGAAAAAGACTGGTCACCAAAACCTTTAAGTTTGGATGATGGGACAGTGAGGGAAAGAGTGGAAGAGGACCGGAGGGAAACGGGTGGGGCGGTAGGGGAGAAGGAGATCACATTATCAGTCAGGTAGGGGGGGCCAGGCTATGGAGGTGAACATGCTGATAAACAGGGGTCTTTCCTGGTGATACATGAATACTTTCCTGAATACGGAATACGGTTGCTGAGCCCTTTTGACAGGCGGAAATAACAAACTGAGTGAGGTATAATTGTTGGTCGTGTTTTGTTTGGGGAGGGGTGAGAATTGTGGATTGAGTTATGTCTAAGGTATCTACAGACTCAATATCGTCCGTTTGCGCCGTTTCTGTTAGTTCTTGATCAAGTAGCCAAATTGTCATTACTTTGATTGTTCCAGCGCAGCCAAATCGGTTCTAATCTCTCCGACTGTTCGAGAGGGTGCCTGTGCAGGTACACAATGTGTGAGGTGGTGCCAATGAGCTCCTGTTTTTCCTCTAACTTTCAGGGCGTGGGATGTGTGTTCAACCACTTCCCAAGGCCCTGTCCACCTGGGTTCAGTCCACTTTCTTTTGTGAACTTTAACCCGTACCCAATCTCCAGGCTTAACAGGAGTCTTATCTGCTTCCTCCTGATCCTCCTCGGATCCGGATCTCTGAACCTGTGTAGACAAGACTTGAGTGATGTTAGTGAGGGTCTTTAGGTAATCTTCCACCTCTATCTCCCATATGTTCAAAGTGGGTTCACACACTCCCTCTCTAGGTGGGCCTGGCATTGGTCTCCCTGTCATTAACTCATGAGGGGAGAGATGAGTTTTCTCATTTTGAGAGGATCTCATAGACATCAATGCAAGAGGCAGGGCATCCACCCACTTCAGCTTTGTCCCATGACAAGCTTTTGCTATCTTCCTTTTCAAGGTCTGATTTGCTCGCTCGACCAAACCTTGCGAGGCAGGATGGTAAACGCTGCCATATTTGTGTTCTATTCCTAAGTATTTTTCCACCTCACCTAGCTTTTGGCTGGTGAAATGAGTCCCATTGTCGGACCTTATGAGCCGGGGGACACCGTGCCGTGGAATTAGTTCATTTTTTAGCCACTTAATGACCGATCCAGCATCCTCCTTTTTACAGGGGATTGCTTCAACCCACCTGGTGAATCTATCCACCATCACCAGTATGTATCTGTAGCCCCTTACAACGTTTTCAGCCCCCATGTCAGTGTAGTCAATACAAATTTCCTTAAATGGTGCATCAGGGACAGGGAACCTTCCCATGGGGAGCTTGTATGTTTTTTTGTTGTTGTATGCATTACAAGTGTCGCAATCTGTAATGTAGTTTTCTATCATGTCCTTCATGTAAGGGTGCCACCATTGTAGTTCTACTTCCTTGGTGGTTCTCCGTCTGCTGACGTGGGTGGGGCCATGGGCCTGTTTTATGAGTAGCTGGCATAGTTTTGCAGGAGCTACTAGGCGGCCGTCATGTGCCCTCCAGATTCCTTTTTCACATTGGGCTCCTTTCCTTGCCCATTGATTTTGTTCATAAGGTCCTGCTTCTTTTTGCATTTCTCTAATGCTGTCTTCAGTTAGCTCTGGTCTGTTTTCTTCCTGGAGGCTCACCATCTGTCCTGTGTAACCTCCTGCTTTTTTGGCCGCTTTGTCTGCTGCATCGTTTCCCCGGGCTATGGGTGAGGTCGAATTCTGATGTCCTTTGCACTTTATAACGGCTACCTCCCGGGGGAGCAGTACAGCCGCTAACAGTTTTCTGAGTGCTTCTGCATGTTTGACAGGTGCTTTCTGGGAGGTGATGAAACCTCTTCTTATCCACTGGGGTCCATTGACATGAACGGCTCCATGGCCATACGCTGAGTCTGTGTAGATGTTTACTCTGGCACCTTCACTTAATTCCAGTGCTCTGGTTAAGGCTTTGATCTCCGCCAGTTGTGCTGAGGCTGGTTGTGGTATGATGGCTGCTTCCAGAGTTATTGTTTGGGAACCTTTTTGTTGTACCACTGCGTAGGAGGCAACGTTTCCTGTTTCACCCTTGTAGCAGCATCCATCACTGTACATGACCTTTTCTGGGTTTGGTAGTGGTTCCTCTTGTAGATCTGTTCTGATTCTCAGATCTTTCTGGGCGATGTAACTACAGTCATGTGGTTCCAGGTCTTTTGATGTTAGTCCGGTGGCTATGTTCACTCTTCCTGATTCATAGCTGATGTGTGGTTGTGTGAGGGTCTCAGAAACCTTGATTCTTCTGATTGGCGAGAAGGTGAAGGCTTTGGAGCTCAGGAATGCGACTACTCCATGAGTTGTGTTTATCTTGAGGGGGTGGCACATGACCACGTGAGCTGTCTTCTCAATGGCTCTGGCGAGTGCCGCCAGGTGTCTTGTACATCCTGCTTGACCTTTTTCGATGTTGTCGAGTTTTGAACTATGATATGTTAGTATCCTTCGTTCCCCCTCCTTTTTCTGAAACAGAACTCCGTTTACCACCCCTTCTGTTTCAGAAACATCCAAGTAGAATGGTTGTGAGTAGTCTGGAGTGCACAGGTGAGCAGCCTGTGCCAGGGCTTGTTTGGTCTGGGTGAATGCTTCTTCTCCTTCCAGTGTCCAATCCAGTACCGCTGTGAGGTTCCTGTTGCCAGCTTCTGTAATCATGTCCCTCAAGGCCTGAGTTAGGGACACATAGTCAGGTATATGGGATCTGCTGTAACCGGTCAAGCCCAAGAAAGCCAACATCTGTTGCACTGTTCTTGGTTTCCCATGGGTGAGGATGGAGGTTCGTTGAGATGAGGACAGCGTCAGGCTGTTTGCTGAGATGAGCCTTCCAAGGAAAGTAACGGTTCGTCTTGCTATCTGGGTTTTCTCCTTTTTAACCTTGTAGCCAATTTTGGCTAGGAATACCAACAGATCGGAGGTGGCTTTTAGACAGGTCTCACCAGAGGGGGCAGCCAAGAGCAGATCATCCACATACATAATCAGAATGACTCCTTCCGGCAGTGCCAGGGTGTCTAGGTCCTTCTTCAGTGCTTGGTTGAATAGTCCAGGGCTACCCTTGTAGCCTTGCGGCATCCTATTGTAGGTGAGTTGAAGTCCTTTATAGGTAAAGGCAAACATATCTTGAACTTCTGGATCGAGGGGCAGGCAGAAGAATGCATTTGCCAAGTCGATGACGGAGAAGTGGGTATGTGACGGATCAATGTTCTGCAGCGCCACATAGGGGTCAGGCACAGGAAGGTTTTCTGTTACTGTTGCATTGTTGACTTCTCGCAGGTCATGGACCATTCTCCATCCATTGTTTCCTGCTTTGGGTACTGGCAGTATGGGGGTGTTCCAGGGAGATGTGGTGTGTCTTAAGACTCCAACTTCTAGGAGTCCTCGGATGGTGTCATCAATTCCATTGATCTGTTCTGGTTTGAGTTTGTACTGGGGCCTCCAACAGGGGGTTTGGTCTGGCTTGAGGGTGACTGAAACTTCTCTATTGGCCACTAGTCCCACATCATAGGGGCCGGTGGTCCATAACGTATGTGGGATGTTCTGCAGCCATTCTTCCGTGTCTGGATGGTTAGTATGTTCTCTTCCATGGTCCCGTTCTAATTCCTGTTTTTCCAACTGGCCTTGATCAGTGCCGTTGTGAAGGATTCTCCACATGGTGCCTTCAGGATTGACGAAGAGCTTGGGTGACCTGGTGGGTAACCATGTGCTGGCCAGGGCTTTTCTCATCATATGGCCCAGTGACCTTGCTTCTTGTCCCACTGCTACCGCTAGGGTGATGTGTGGGGTGGCTTCTTCATCCAGGACATACCACTGTTGTTGTTCTGGGGTGAGTAGGCATTGTGCAGCGACTCCTTGTTGTCCCACATAGAGGTCTGATATCTGTATCTTCTCAGTATTATTTTCTTTGTCCTCTTCCCAGGCTTGTTGATACTCCTCATCGGGTCGTCTGAGGTAGTTGTAGGTAAGATGAAGGGGGTCTATCGGGGGCCCAAATGCTCCCAGGGTGTTTATCCAAGGTTTCCATAACATGTAACATCTTTGTATTTCTGGGGTGTCAATACCAGTAGTGAGTAGCCTACTCCAGTAGACTTGAGTGGTTTCTTGTGGGGTGTCTGGAGTTCCCAACATTAATATCCTTTCTCCACTGCTGTATGTTGTAAGGTTTTCAGCGCTTCCAGGGAGGCGCAGGATAAGGCCATCTGGAGAGCAGAGGATTACAGCTCCTATTTTGACCAAAAGGTCTCTTCCTAATAGGTTGACGGGGCATTTGGGTGCGTGGAGGAAGGAATGGAGAAGAGTTTGACAGCCTACTGTGGTGACCAATGGCGTGGTATATTTCTGCATTTCAGATTTTCCCGAGTATCCAACTGTGTTGAGAGTCTTTGTGGAAAGTGGTGGGGACTTTCCCTTGAGGCTGGTGATAACCGATACTGCGGCTCCGGTGTCCACCATGAGCTGTATTATTTCACCCTCAATTTCACAGGTAACCATTGGTTCTTGGTGGGCCGGTACCGCTATACCTGTGGTTGGATCCTTTGGGCATCTTCATTGTGGTCCCCACTCTTCAGTCTCCCATGCTGACATAGGCAATTGGGAGGCATTCGGCGGGTAACCTCTGGATCCTTCCTGTTGCGGAGGTCCTCCTCTTCCTCTGGGGCTGTATCCTCCTCTAGGGTTGCCCCTCTGTCCGCCTCTGTTCTGTATGTTCTGACTACAGTCCCGGGCCCAGTGGCCACCATGTCCACAGATGTAACATCCAGTTGGTTGTGGCGGTGGATTGAACCTCCCATTTCCTCTTCCTCTTGGTGGCCCTCTGTTCATTGGAGGCCCGTATGCCTGGTATTGGTATGGGGGTGGGTACGCATAGGGAGCCATGGGAGTGGGGTAAGCGGGCCACTGTTGCTGTGGTGGTGGCATGGGTGAGGGTACAGTGGCTGGAGCTTCCACAGCTTCTTGTTGCATGGGTGGCCCCATGTGACCCATCAACATTTGTTTTTTCCCTCTCCTTACCCTGTTGGCCTCATCGTCTTTCTCACCCACTTGCATTTTCAACAATCTCTTTCCCAATGTCTTTATTTCTTCATCATTGTCGTTTTGAATTTTCTTGTGTTTGTTGTCATAATGGATGAGGTGGGCTTTCCATTCCTCGTCGTCTTTCGTATCCAGACCCACAATGTCCTCCAATCGGTCTTGCACTGCCTGGGGAAGGGCATGTACCACTGCGTTTCTCCACAACATGGTGGTGGCATTGGAGCTATCATGTCTTTCTCCTGTGCTTTCCAACCACACCTCTTCACACTTTTTCAGGAAGGCATGTATCTCCTCACCCTGTTCCTTCTTCAGACTGGCTAGGGAGGAGAGAGTCCTTGTAGTGGGGTATACATCTCGGACCCCAGCCCAATATAACTGTCTGTGTTGATTGAAATTATCTTCATCTGGGGAGTTAGTGCAATTTGCCTGGGTATCTATGGTTCTTGCCTTTAGTCTTCCTTCCAATCTTCCCATCAGGGCCCTGAGATCTCCCAGACATAGAGTATCTCCGGCAGTAAATTTCTCAACCTCCATTATCCATCGCTGCCCTCCTTTGGCCAGCGGGGGTAGCTTCGCCACTAAGGCCTCCAGGTCCCTGTGGCACCAGGCCTGGTATATAGTAAGTCCATGATGAGTGGCCACCAGAGGGCACATGTTGTGACCGGCTGCTCCTTGTCCATGGTGAGAGGTCACAAGGGGGCACTGACCGGCTGCTCCTTCCTCCCTCTCTCTGGCTCTTTCTCTTGCTCTTGTGTGGTGTCCCACTGGAGTGTGTTGTAATAGCATTTCTCCACCTGCTATCTCCAGGGATTTTCCTCTGGGGCTCTTCTCATCACCTCGTAGTTTCAGTCGTCCTTCTAGCACTATGACTTTGTCCACCCCCTCTACTTCTTTGACGTCATTGTTTCTGTCCCATGGCTCTGCATCGGCCGTGTATCCATTCTCTTCTCCCCCACTTTCTCCAGATGAGAGCTCCTTTGAAGCTTGACTAGTACCTGCGCTGGTCCTGTATGTGTCGCTGCCCGGACTGTAGCATGTCCTAGCTTCCACCTTTTTCCTCCTCCTTGCATCTACATTCTTTGGTGTCATGTTTCCTTTTGGGCCTGACAGTCCCTCCTTATCGCTGGAGCTTGCTTGCCCTTCCCTGCAGGCCTCTATTATTTCAGTGGTGTTATGTTTGAGGGCTCGGATATCATGGATCAGCTGTGTCAGCTCCCTGTCTTTACTGGTCTCGTCTACTTCCAGGATCCCGTTTGTAATATGGATTATGGGGGCCTGTGTTTGTTGAGGGAAAAGGCATGCATTGGTGGGGGGTGTATACTCTGGGGGTGTTCTGTCTAATAGGTTGGCTGGGTTAGGGTATAGTGGAGGGGCAGAGGAATTTGAGCCTGGAGTGGAGCAAAAGTGAGGCTGTAACGGGGTGAAAATGTCTGACCTGTCTTCTATAGAGACTGGACAGACAGAGACTGCTGATATTGGGGTCACATTTTTAATGTGCATTAGGAGACAGGTCACTTTTGCCATCTGCTTCAGGGATTTGTCCAATGCTGTTTTGGTGGGTCCCATTCTGTGTCTTCCGCCTTTCTCCCATGCAATAGTCCTCAAGGAAAGCTCCCCTTGCTCATGGTTAAACACATTTAGTCTGTCTGCCAACGAAGGAGCCGGCGCTTCGTTCTGGGGGAAGAGGTTCCTCATCTGCCAATTCTTTATCAATTTCTCCATAGTCTTCCTTGTCTTACTTCTGTCTTGGGGCTCTGTGGTCACATCGAGCCGTAGATACACTTTCTGTAGTACAGATTGGGTGGTTTCTTCAACATCCGCCATCTTGGTTTGATTGAGACTAATGTTGTATACTGCAATGAGCGTGTGTGGGATATATTATAGTAAGACTGTGTGTGTGTGTGTGTGTGTGTGTGTGTGTGTGTGTGTGTGTGTGTGTGTGGGTGTGTGTGTGTGTGTGTGTGTGTGTCCTAAATAGCACGTTGTGTGTGTGTGTGTGTGGGTGTGTGTGTGTGTGTGTGTGCAGGGGTGTGTGTGTGTGTCCTAAATAGCACGTTGTGTGTGTGTGTGTGTGTGGGTGTGTGTGTGTGTGTGTGTGCGGGGGTGTGTGTGTGTGTCCTAAATAGCACGTTGTGTGTGTGTGTGTGTGGGTGTGTGTGTGTGTGTGTGTGCGGGGGTGTGTGTGTGTGTCCTAAATAGCACGTGCTAGACAGCAGGGGGTCTCCTCCTACGTGTGTGTGTGTGTTTTATAAATAGGATTTGTGGGACTCCAGATGCCTGTTATGTTTAGATAAAAGTTCTCTGTGTATGTTTTTGTAAAAAAGAAAACTTGTTGAATATCATAAGTAGTAGGGTGTAGTTTGTCAAATATATAGGTAAATACTATTTATACACAGCCTATGACCGTTGTAGGTCAAATACTTTTTGCCTTGCCAACCCTCTCTGTTTATTCAATTTTAAACTTCTGCGCCAGTCAGCTAATTCTAAAGATTCCCACCCCGTCCACAGTGTAATCTTAAAATTCTTGGATGCTTTTGACTTCTTCCATTAATATTTGAATAGTTCAAATAGATCAGGAATGTCTCATTTCATCCAAGTATTTTGTTAAGATCAGCCCAGTTTAAGCCACCCACTTTTCCCCCAGATCTCTACCTAAAACGGCCAGCCAGATTGTATTGAAATTGTATTCAGTCAATCAGCCTTTTTTTGAAAAACCTTCTTGTTAGCACCGCAAGGTTTCCATAAGGTTCTCAAAAACATGGACACCGTTTAGGTTTAAAACACACTGCTTTGAGCTATTGCTCACACAATCAAAACATAAATGAAATATAACATCACCTACCCAGTACTTTTTCCTTTATTCCCTAGTCATGCCGTTTAAATAGGTTTACAACAGTCTAAGCTTATTTTGCAGACTTGAATTGCAGTGGTTCTGAGACAATATAGGGGACTAGTACCAGGACAAGACAAAGGTAATATTAATCCATATGTCCGTAAACTGCCCGCACCCCCAAACGTAATCAGTCCTGCATTCAATGTTTGTCTGCCCAATATCTCTGTCTTTACAGGCAGGCCTATATCCTTTTAGGTCTTTGGTTTACACTATGTCTTCGGTTTACACTATGTCATATATCTGTCTTTTCAGGCAGGCCTGTTTTTCTAGGACTTTGGTTTACACTATGTCTTCGGTTTACACTATGGCATCTCTTCTAGACCTTTTTAACATATAATACTATTCAGGTATAATCCCCGGCCTTACAAAAGGTCTTCTGGCACTGTCCCAAGAAAATACATATTAGCACATCACAGGGTTATACAGTATCAGAATATAATATTGATTATTCACTCCTTTAGAAAAATGTCAATCTGACTTTAACCAAATTGTTATCCAAATGTTTTGTAAATATAATGGAGAGAACACTCACGGTTTCAGGCACTGGGAGACACTCATACTATTGTTAACCTATGCAGATTTCGATATAACAGGCTATGCTTACCTTTTCTGATGGTGTTGATCATTTGCAGTGTTCCAGCTGAAAGAGAGACATGGCTCAGGGGTAGAGCGGGTCGTCCAATGATCGAAGGGTTGGTGGTTCGAATCCCGCTCAAGCCCATGTCCATCCCACTGCCGTTGTGTCCTTGGGCAAGACACTTAACCTACTTGCCTCGTATGAATGTGTATGCATGTGAATGAATGTTGGTGGTGGTCGGAGGGGCCGTAGGCGATGATTATTCGCCACGCTTCCGTGAGTCTGCCTCAGGGCAGCTCTGGCTGCAATTGTAGCTTACCACCACCGGTATGACTGTGTATGAACGAATAATGGACTCTGTGAAGCGCTCTGAGTCAGAGAAGAGCGCTATATAAATTAGGGCTGGGCGATATGACGATATTATATAAATATCGGGTACAGTTCATTAACGATACACTTTTTCAACGTATCGTGGATATCGTGATGTTTTGCCCAAGAGGATTGTGTCGCGTCAATCTGTCCACACGTTACTCGTTCATATCTCAGCCCGTGCTGAGATATGCCCATTCCGCGGTTTGTTAATAAAGTTTTCAATCAGACAGATGTATGGAAAGGCTTTTATTATAACATTCGTTGTAGTAAAATCATTATGCCTCATTTAGTCATCCTGTGGAGCACTGGTCTCCTACTCGACGGCCGCGGGGAGCTAACGTTAGTAGCTTTGTTGTTGTTCAGCACACAGGACATTCAGGAAGTCAAACTAATAGCGCTTGCCGATTGGTGCTAAGAACAGCAGGGCGGGGGCAAGCGGTGTGACGTAATTGGCAGACTCGACTGTCAATCAAAATGATTATGTTTCCGTCAGAATGAATGAAAACTTTATTAAAAGGTTGCAGAATGGGTGCAATACAGTACAGGAGGATGAAGACCAGAAAAAGACTTTCGGCTTTTTTACATAAGGGTCCTCCATTTTCAATTCATCAAAACATTTAGAGACATACGTATATACAGTAGTTTCATAAAAATGCTAAAATGCTATTGATTGATTGATTTAAAACTTTATTAACATATTGCAGAATGGGTACAGTACAGCTCAATACATACAATTGTTAAGGGGATGCAGACCAGAGAAAGACTTTAGTCTTGTTTACATCAGGGTCCCCCATTTTCAATTCATCATATTTCATATCTAAATCATATAATATCTCATTGCTAAATATATGCAATATATAATCTAATAATCTAAATCTAATATATAATATAAAAATGCTAAATGCATGGGTATTTTATTTTGTCTTTAATGTTAGCTTGCAAACTCAAATACTGTCTTGGTAAGCCTCATAATGAATTGTTTGGGGTAAAAAAGAAAAACATCGTGATGTGTATCGTGTATCGCCGAAAGGTCAGAAAATATCGTGATATCATATTTAGGCCATATCGCCCAGCCCTAATATAAATCCAATCCATTATTATTATTATTATATAGGACTTGTCTGGATTAAAGGCTCAATCAGTGATCCAAATGTAGGCCTACCAGTAAACAAATGGGCAGCTCCAGCACCAAGAATAACAAAGATGCACTGTGTCATCATCGATGCAAAGTACATTTCTTGTGAGCTGCCACTAGGGGCAAAGCGGCTAACCATAAGTGAGTGTGTTACTGAGTGAGTTAGTGACATCGCTAGTCATAGATGTGCTTCACATCTAAAAAATAATAATAATAATAATAAATTGCAATGGAGACATGTTTTATCAAGTTTTTAAAAGGTTTATTTGCTATATTTTGTGGCTGTAAAACATCTGCTTACATTGGTAACATTGTGAGCATTGGAGAAAATGTACCTACATGTATATATTATGCTTTATGACAGATTAAGAATATTTCAAAAAGCACATGGTCCATCTGCAGATAAAATTCTTCAAGAATGTATACAAATATAACCCACTTTAGTTTGGCCCCCAAAAGTGGCAATTTCTTTTTATAAATTTTTTTAAATTATTTTTTAGCATTTTTACAGCTTTATTGGTCACGCAGGACCGACAGAGGAGAGGGCGAACGGGAGGAGAGGTGGGGAGGACATGCGACAAATAACGACGGGAGCTGGGATCGAACCCGGGTCGGCCGCGTAGGTGCGCGAGGCACTATGGTATGCGCCATGAGGGCGCCCCAATTTTTATTTTTTTACTTGAACTTGAGGACTGCATACTTTTTTTTGCAAACCAAAATACTATACTTTATACTTATAGCACATGCACAAGCCTGGTCTCTTTTGAAAGATGCCATTCTGAAGTTTCTGATACAGTAAAGAAAATTCACTTTTAGTGCTAATGAAATAGAGTAACATACCGGTAGGTCTGAACTTGAGTTGTAGAAAAACTTGTTACTCACGTTTTCCTGTAGTAGTTAGTAGTCCCAATTAGCATGCAACGGCCCACATGTGGGCCCTCTTGATTTGCCCACCAGCACTTTGGCAACCGTTAATACAATATATATATCGAATTAAAGCCCTATTTGTTGCCTGTCAATAGCCCTTTCAGGCGACAAAATCCGTTCAGCGGTTCTCTAGTTACATGCCGATATGTGAGGCGTGCGCCGAAGTACACGCCAGACTTTTTATTTTTTCAAATACCACTCCTGACTCTCAAGCCTCTACCTCCGTCAATCATTTCGCGATCTCGAGAATTATTGGACAGGGTTGTAACTAGGGATGCTCGATATTGGCTTTTTTACCGATACAGATATACCGATATTGTCCAACTCTTAATTTCCGATACCGATATCAACCGATACCAATATATGCAGGGTTTCCCCCCCATAATTTCAGGTAAATGTTTTTTTTTTTTTTTTTTAACCGATACCAATATTTTCCGATATCACATTTTAATGCCAATATCGGTAGGCCGATAATATCGGACATCCCTAGTTGTAACTAATGAGTAGGGCTTTCCAATGGTACCCCAAGTGTGAATGAGCGAATCAGGAATCTAGGTGAAAAGTCACGAGCCAAAACAGGAAGGGAATCTCCGTCGAATGCATTGAAATCTATGAGAAAATCGTTTTCTGAGCTCTCTCACTCTTGACCAAAACCGCTTCTAATCACTAATTTATGAACGGATTTCTATGAAATGTACTACACAAGACTTCAGGCTATGGACCCAGGGTGTTTTTTCAGCCATACCAATTTTGGGGGAAATACTACTTCTGGACTACTAACTACTACAGAAAAACGTGAGTAACAAGTGTTTCTACAACTCAGGTTCAGACCTATGTTACTCTATTTCATTAGCACTAAAAGTGAATTTTCTTTATTGTATCGGAAACTTCAGAATGTCATCTTTCAAAAGAGACCAGGGCCCTCATTTATCAAATTTTCTTAGAAAACCTTCTATTTCCACGCGTAAGCACAGAATTTAGAATGTCTGCATGCACAAAAAATGGATTTATCACACGTGCGTACACAGGTCCTACGCACACCTGTCATGATAAATATCACCTTGCTTCTACGCTGAGGCTCGTGCACACTTTCACGTTTTTGCTTACCAAAACCGCCCCGATTAACCATATACGGTAATGGAACACCCCCATGAAATGTGGAAAAATGGACTAAACCGAGGGAAGCGTGTTATGAGACAGGCTGACAGACGTGTACACGTACAGTGATGTCGGATATGATATCTATTAACCATTGCTGCCTGGGCAGCGCAAACACTAATAAAGACCGTGCTGGAATATGACTGCCTTTTTCCGTTTTGTTTGATTAATACCCAGTGATTAAAGTTCTCCTCAATTTTATTCCAAATCGCGACGGATTTTCCGTCAATTTTCTACCTGCTGCATATGATTTCTAGAAGCATACAATCTATTTTGATGTCAGTATTGGGTAGCCTATATAAACAATAATACGAGAGCATATACAAGAACAATGAATCTCACTGCCATGTATGATGTAGCCTGCCTATGTGATCAATACATGAACTTGAATTCAATCATGTTTGTGTGCGGGAGCTCACAAGGCTGTTGTCACAATGGGTGGTACAGTAATAACAGTCTACACAATATCACGATGGACCATGCCATGTAGCCTATGTTCTATTATGACATGATCTGTGACGACAAATGTTCTAGAATGTTTGATTATGACATCATACTCTGACAGCATGCCTATGATCAATAAAAACGCGAACTTGAATCCCATCATCATATTTACATAGTCTGTCCACTATCTTTATTACTTTGTTATTCCCCCCCCCCCCCCCCCATCTATGTAAAGCGACCTTGCATGGGTCTCTTGAAAGGCGCTATGTAAAATGAAGCTATTATTATTATTGTTGTTGTTATTATTATTATCATGTCTGTGTGCTGAGCTCAGTGAAGTTTCAACGGAGCGAGGTAATCTATTCTAATCAACAAATTGAAGTAGAAAGCATTCCGTTGTGGCCAATCTTATTTGGAAACATGACACAAAATAATAGTATGTCGCTTTTTATTTGAAACAATATTTAATGGCGTTTGGAGGTGGGTGTTCTGCTTCTGCCCCCGTGCCAAACAAGCAAGCCAACCTCTTGTTCCCGCATGAGCCCGTTATAATTACACTACTGTCGCCATTTTACAATGAACTATAATGAATTACGGGTCATACAGAAGTTGAACACGCCAGTGTTGGAAGTATACATACATACATACACACATGAGTGCATGCTTACCAACTGTCCGTCTGCAACACTACTATCACCAACATCTAAGAAGGGAGATCCCCCCTTGAATGGCCCTTCTAAGGTTTCTCTCCTCCACACTGCCTGTGGAGCTTTTTTTCCCTATTGTTAGGTTTTAGTGAGTTTTTCCTTACCTTCGCGTGGGGTATGTCTGGGAGTGCTTGCATTCTTTCATTTATTTGCATTCATCTAAAAATGTTTGGACCTTATGGTGTTCTTGTTCTGTTCTTGACTTATTGTTATGTTTTCTTCTTGACTTGTTTAAAGAAGACCTGTACGGTCCATGGGGACATTAACGTGTGTTGTCGGGCCCTATAAATAAATTTGATTTGATTTGATTTGATTAATGCACGGAAGCTTATTTCCGCGTTGAAACTAATGCATTAACTGAGGAGCGCATATGCCGTAGTAACGATATTCTACCACTGGGTGTCAGCTAAGCATGCTCAGAGCTGTGCGTAGACATAAGCACAAAGTCAAGTTCAAGTTAAAATTGATAAATCCCACACTTTGCTTAGAAATGGTCGTACGCACGGGTTAAGCACATATCTGTGCGTACGTCAAGTTGATAAATGAGGGCCCAGGCTTGTGCATGTGCTATAAGTATAAAGTATAGTATTTTGGTTTGCAAAAAAAGTATGCAGTCCTCAAGTTCAAGTTAAAAAAAAAAGTTGCCAAAGTGCCGGTGGACAAATCGTCCTCAAGAGGGCCCACATGTGGGCCGTTGCATGCTAAGAGGGACTACTAACTACTACAGAAAAATGTGAGTAACAAGGGTTTCTACAACTCAAATTCAGACCTATGTTACTCTATTTCATTAGCACTAAAAGTGACTTTTCTTTATTGTACCAGAAACATCAGAATGTCATCTTTCAAAAGAGACCAGGCTCATGCATGTGCTATAAGTATAAAGTATAGTATTTTGGTTTGCAAGAAAAGTATGCAGTCCTCAAAAACGAAAACTACTTTTGCCACTTTTTGGGGGCGATTGTTAACTCATTGAGCGCCACGCTGTTTTCCCATCTTTACTCAATGGCACCACCGTTATTGACCATTTTCGCGATGTTTGTGGACCCATCGTGTGTTCTGTATTATAGCTATGGAGACAATAGTATGGCTCATTTGACAGGCACTGTTTATAGTCCAACATTGACAAACCAGTTTGTTTCTACACTAAACATCGCCCGTTTTGAAATAATCCTCGTTTTCTAGATAGTGTTGAAATATGACACGTATCATGTAAATTAATAGCAGAGACATTCTCCCATTATTACACTATGCAAAGCCTAGTCGGTTCCCTTAGATTCTCTCTCTCTGGCCCATGCAGCCAGACCACTCACAGATCCTTATCAGTGACCTGCTGACCCTTGGTGCAGGCCATACACACACACTTACACATAGGACAAGCACACACACACACACACACACACACATCCACACCCCCACACTCTCAAAGCACACACACACACAAACCTACACACACACACACACATCCACACCCCCACACTCTCAAAGCACACACACACACAAACCTACACACACGCACACATCTCCCCCACACACACACACACACACACACACACACACACACACACACACACACACACACACACACACACACACATACATACACCCTCGCTCTCAACGCGCACACAGTGACTCCTTTGGTGCTGAGATCCCACCAGATTAGCCAGATCAAGTAAATTCAACTCATTATGACAAAATGCCACAAGCCAACTAATATACGACCAGGTCATCCAGTGGTCACATATTCCAGTCTCCATTAATCACAGATCGTTATCATAGAGACACACACGCACAAACGCGCACGTAAATGTGCGTTCCACGCACTCATGCACGGCGGACATACAGGCGGACCAATACACACAGACACACAACGTGCACTCAGGACAAAGACCACATACACACTGGACTATGGGATCGCTAATAAAACACTCGAATAGGGAAGGAGGGGGACTTCACTGCTTCTTCACTTCTTCTGCTTTGACTTCTACTGGACACTGACTGGACGGACGAGACATGCTGGACTGACCCACAATGACTTGACTGTTTTTTCTTTCTTTTATACTCAACCGGCCGGTTGTAACAATCTATATTTCAATTGTACCTTGCTATATTCACCTTGTATAAATACTTTGCTTATTTACTTTTATATTACAGTGCTTGTTAACTTTTTATAATAAATACCTTCAAAAGTGTTTCATCTCTTATATTTTTAAATATCTTATTACAACTTTCACGTATGAGTCTAAAACGTGACAATTGTGAGATATGGCGTGTTATATGCATATGCGCAAATCGTTTGCGTTGCTCGCCTGAAACCTATATTATTTCCAAATCAAAGGTATATACCGTATATACATGTTTCTTCACAAAATCATCAACGAGGGGGGGGGGGGGGGGGTTCACAAAGCTGCGATCGTTACCAAAGGCATGTTTTAGGTTCGGTAAAATACGACACTGTGATCAATACAAAAGCATGTTTTAGGTTTGGTAAAATATACCTAAAATAGACCTTACAGTACCTATGGGCGGTCGGGTGGCGTAGCGGAGATTGCGCTCGTCACCAATGCAAGAGGCTGCAGTCTTGACTCTCGGAGTCAGCATTGCCTGCGGCTTGGGCCAATCGTCATACTAACTAATTTGGCTGAGTTAGCGGGAGGGAAGTCGTGGGCGGTAATCTGGCGTTGTGGACAGCGACGCCTACAGGTCAGGTCTGGGCGCCTGCTCAGCGAAAGGCAGGAAGTGGTGAAGGCAGCGTGACCTCCCATGCGTTACACTTCACCTATGAGAGTCCTCGCTGCCAGGTGAAAAGAGAGCCGCTGGCTGTCTCCGCATGTGTCGGAGGAAGCATGTGGTAGACTTCAGGGTTCCCTTGTACCGACCAGTAGGGGGAACATGCGCACAATGACCAGGTAGGGGAGGGGGGGAATTGGCATAACGACTAAATTGGGATGGGGAGAAAAGCATAGAAAATCAGGCGGAGAGGGGGCGGTTAGGTGGCGTAGCGGAGATTGCGTTCGTCACCAACCCCGGAGCTGTGAGCTGGATTCGCCTGTTCGAATCCAGCTCACAGCTCCGGGGTTGTCACAAGCTTGGCTGGCCGTTCACACTAATACAATTGGCAGTATTAGAGGGTGGGAGAAGCTCGCGGGGTGCGTCCGGGTCGTTGTAAACAGCGACTCCTACAGTTCGGTCGGGGCGCCTGCTAAGCGCGGATGGGACCTGAGTGGGATAGTGTGATCCTTCCACACGCTACGCCCTTTCGGAGAATATCCGCGCTGCCAGGTGAAAAGAAGCGGTTGATTGGCTGGACGTGTGTCGGAGGAAGCACGTGATAGCCTCCACTCTCCCAGATGATCTGACTGTGGGGGGTAAGTGCGCAGCGACCAGGAAGGGGATTGGGAATTGGCATAACGACTAACATTGGGATGGGAGAAAATCGGAGGAAAAATGGAGGGGGAAAAAGATCAATAAAAGAATTAATAAAAATCAGGCGGAGAAAAAGAGGATAAAAAAATAAATTGACCTTACCTTAGTCAGAAGGTACTCCAAAATGAATAATCTGTGTAGTTCCATCGCGATCGCCATTACTCGTGTGCATTGGGCTATAATATGGGAAACAATAGGTGTAGTGGCTATTTGTCAACAACAACTAATAAAAACTAAAAAGCCACTGAAGCACCAGGGCAGCGAATCTCACGCAGATCAGGAAGTCCATTGTCCAGACAGCATTTGACTGTTTTGTGGTGTTTATTGTCTGTTAATCAAAGAATACAGAAAAATTATGTTTGATTCTATATGATCTCCTGACGCTGGTAAAAACCATATACCTTCCCTGATGCCCACTGTGCTATTGCCTCTAATTACCTAAATACACCCAGCTGTGCTTCCCAATTGCCCAGAACCCCTTCAAAGTAAAAGCATTTAGCTGCGACTCATAACTTAAATAATATGGCCGTAAAAACAAATTAATACTACAAAATCACATAACAAATCAATGTAAAAATAGTTAATAGCTCCCACAAACCGGCCCCTAATTGTGAGTCACAATTACCCTTATATATATATAACATGTAAGGGAGCTATTCTTTCTATTCAAGCGTCTTCTGTGTCTCCTTCTCTGCTGCCACTGAAAGAAAACAGATGGTAAGAAGACAGGATAGAAAGAGAGAATAGATAGAACAGGTATTATTATTATTCTGTGGCCTCCACCAGCAGGCAGATCTTTGTCACAGGTCTCTCCAAAACGCTGGTTTTAGTTTGGATGCACACAGAGCGGACCAATCCTTTGTAGTCGGACTTGGTACTCAAAACTCGACCCATCTTCCAGGATCCTCTTGGAGCTGTAGCATCGGCAATAATGACAATATCTCCTGGGGAGAAGTTTCTTTTTGGAGCTGCCCATCTCTGTCTTTCCTGCATCACAAGTAAGTATTCGGATGTCCATCTCTTCCAAAACAGCTCTGCGATGTACTGTACTTGCTTCCATTTTCTTCTGATCTACAGGTCACTCTTTTCAAAGAGTCCTGGGGGAAATATGGGTTTTCCTTTCAGCAGGAGAATATGGTTTGGGGTGAGGGCCTCAAGGTCATTAGAGTCATCAGACACTTTTGTGAGGGGTCTATCGTTTAGTATCGCCTCTACTTCACAAAACAGTGTCTGCAGGCCTTCATCATCCAAAACCTGCTGTCCAAGAACAGAGGTCAGTATACTCCTTACTGATCGAATGAGACGCTCCCAAACGCCACCTTGGTGTGAGGCTGTTGGCGTATTAAAGCTCCACTTAATTCCATCCTGAATTAAGGCATCCTGGATCCTTGCATTATTCAAAGCAGCAAGACTTTGCTTCAATTCTTTGTTTGCTCCAACAAAATTTGTGCCGTTATCAGATCTTAAATTTGACACAGGGCCTCTTCTGCATATGAATCTCTGCAAGGCGTTAATGCAAGAGTCTGTGTCAAGTGAATGTGCCACCTCCAGGTGTATTGCACGGCTGGTCAGACAAGTGAAAATCACTCCATACCTTTTTAGAAGGCTTCTTCCTCTTTTCACTTCTATGGGCCCAAAATAATCAACTCCCACTTTAGTAAAAGGAGCCTTGTCTGGCACAACTCGCTCTTCAGGCAGGTCTGCCATCTTCTGTTCCCCAAGTTTTCCTCTGTGCCGTCTACACACCATGCACTCTGTAATAGTCTTCCTTGCAGCTGAATTGGCATTGATTATCCAATACCTCTGTCGAAGTCTGTACAACATGTGGTTCCTCCCAGCGTGTCCTAGTTGTTGATGGATATGACGTAAAATGAGCTGGGAGACATGCAGGTCTTTGGAAAGAATGACAGGGTGCTTGGTTTCTGATGGTAATGCAGACCTGTTCAAACGACCACCAACTCTGAGGATGTTGTCCTCCAGTATGGGGTCTAGTTTGTACAGTGGGCTGTCCTTGGAGACGATATTTAAGCCATGTTTGAGGGAGGCAATTTCACTCTTGAACCTGTGTTTCTGAACAAAACAAATTATTGCCTTTTCTGCTTCATCACAATCGTCTGGAGTCAAATGTTTTCCACAGAGTGTGGCTTTGAAGCTCTTGAGTTTCTGTTCAACTGTACTTTTCACTCCAGCATCTTTGTCATCTTCGGTAGCTTTAAGTTCCTTTCTTTTTTTACTCAGAAGCAACAGAAGTCCTTTAAGTTCAAGGAACCAGGCAACAGACGTTTTAAGCTTCTTCCAAGATGAGAAGTAGTTGATGAGATGGTCTGTTGGATTTTCTGAATCCTTAACAATGGCATTCACTGCCACTTCTCTTTTGACCTCCGGGTCATCAATGGGAATCACTGAATCCATTTCCAGTGTAGGCCACTCATTTTCAGGCAAATACAGGAAATCTGGGCCTTTAATCCATTTTCCGTGTGTGAGAAATTCTTCAGCTCTCAATCCACGTGATGCTTCATCAGCAGGATTGACCTTGGAGCCCACATACTTCCACTGGTCAACATCTGTAGCTTCTCTGATTACAGTGACTCTGTTGGCAACAAACGTATGAAAACGTCTGGTTTCATTGGAGATGTATTTGATGACAGTCGTGCTATCGGTCCAAAACACTGACTTCTCCAGTGGCCACTGTAGTTCCCTTTGAAGCATGCCATCCATTCGGACAGCAAGGACTGCTGCTGTGAGTTCCAAACGAGGAATGGTGATGTGCTTCAGAGGTGCAACTCTGGCCTTTCCGGCAAGAAATGAAACATGCACCTTATCGTCTCTATCTTTATCCTTCAGTCTCAGGTACGATACTGTACCATAACCAGCTTCACTGGCATCAGCAAAATTATGAATTTGTGCTGTCACAGATGTTTCAAAGTTCAGGGTTTTGATACAGCGTTCCACCTTGAATACACTCATCCTTTGGAGGTCGCTCAGCCAATCAGACCACTGTTTGGAGAAGGAGGGGGAAATGTGTTCATCCCACTTCAGGTTTTGCCGGCAAAGCTCCTGCAACAGTAACTTGGCTGGCATTGTAAAAGGAGCCAAAAATCCTATAGGGTCATACAGAGAGCTGACCACCGACAAGATACCTCTCCTGGTTTGTGGGCGTGGCTGTAATGAAGTCCTAAAGCTGAACTGGTCGGACTCAACGCACCATTGCAGTCCAAGTGCTCTTTCCATAGGCAGGTGATCTTTGTCCAAATCCAGCTCTTTCATCTCTGCTGCTCTGATGTCACCTGGGATCGATGACAAAACATAACGGCTGGTTGTCACCCATTTTTGAAGGCTGAATCCTCCCTGACTACAGAGCAGAGTCAAATCCTTTACAAGCTTAATTGCATCTCCCTCCGAGGATGTAGACTTCAGGCAGTCGTCTACATAAAAGTTGTGATTGACTGTTTTGATCACTTCAGGAGGGAAGTGAGTTGCATTGTCCTCTGCAGTTCGCCTCAAGGCGTAATTGGCGCAACTGGGGGACGAAACAGCTCCAAACAAATGTACCCTCATTCGATATTCCCTTGGTTCCTGGTCAGTGTTGCCCTGAGGCCACCAAAGAAAGCGAAGAAAGTTCACATGTTTATCAGGCACCCGCACCTGATGAAACATGGCCTTGATGTCAGCCATGATTGCGACAGGCTCTTTCCTGAAGCGAATGAGGACCCCCATAAGAGTGTTGGTGAGATCGGGGCCCTGCAAGAGCTGACAGTTCAGAGATGTTCCTTTGAATGAGGCTCCACAGTCATATACAACCCTCAGATTTCCTTTGGTGGGGTGATGTACTCCATGGTGGGGAATGTACCACACTTTTCCCTCATCTTGTTCCAGCTGTTCAATGGGTACAACTTCAGCATAACCTTGAACCAGCATATCATTGATAAATGAGGTGTACTCCTCTTTAAACTTGATGTTCTTTTCAAATTTCCTCTTCAGGCCTTGAAGTCGCTGCTCTGCAACACAGCGATTATTTGGCAAGACCGGTTCCTCTTCTCTGAAAGGTAAGTCAATGTAATAATGTCCATCTTTCAACTCTGTTGTTCTTCTCATTATCTTCATGAATTGAATGTCCTCCCTTGACATTTCCAATGACCCCTCTGATGTTTTTTCATTAAAATCATGGTTGTATTGCTTCATGAGCATTTCTTCCAGATGTTCCACACATATTCGATTTGTTGTGACAACAGAGCAGCCAGTCTTAACTCTGCTGTTACTTCCACTCCTAAGTGGTCCATTTATGACCCAGCCGACTCTTGTTCTGACTGCATATGGTCCTTCACCTTGGCTGTTGATCAGCTCCCATGGTTCCATTACTTTTGCTGCATCAGTTCCGATGAGCAAATCCACATCTGCATTCAAGTCGTGCAGCTTTATGTTACTCAAGTAAGGCCATTTTTCCACATCATCCTGTCGTGGAATGTTCACACGTGACACTGGCATAGCTCTTTGGGTTAAGACATTGGGCAATTCAATAAAATCCTCCTTATCCATGCCAGACACTTCCAAGTGAGACAATACATTGGTGCTCACAATTTTCTCTTGCCCCATTGTTCGTAATAGAATATTGGCTGGCTTGCCACTTAGCCCCAGTCTCTTTGCCAGGTTATGAGTGCAAAAAGTACCGGAACTTCCCGGATCCAAGAATGCATATGTCTGCACAACTCTGTCAGTCACTTGGCTTTTCACTTGAACTGCAACAATCGAAAACACAGCATTGTCCTCATCTCCGGCCCCTATACGGCCACATGTTTGAGACTGAACAGATGTTACACTCAGATGGCTCACAGGCTCTTCTGCCTTATTAAATGGTGTACTTATACCCTTCTGCTCAATGTGGAGGACTGATGGATGCTTTTGCTGACACACACTGCAATCCAATCGACTCCTGCAGTCTTTGCTTATGTGTCCCACTTTCAAGCAACCAAAACAAATTCCATGCTCCTTTATGAAATGTATTTTGTCCTTTTGTATCTTTAACTTAAACTGTGAGCATTTTTCAAGTGAGTGGCTTGTTCGTTGGCAGAATAAACAGCATTTGATGTGACTTTGGGCAGAGAAGGACTTGATCTTATTATCCATGTACCTTTTGTTGTTTCCTTCTTTCATTGCAGTGACACTGGTGGCAAAGGTGCTCTGTTTCCTTTGCCTTGGTTGACTGTCAATGGGGGGTTTGTTGCGGCTGGTACATTTTGAATCCTGAATATTTCCAAACAGTGGATCAGAGGCAATTCTAACTTGTTTTTCAACAAAGTTCACAAGGTCAATAAATAGTGCTCTGCAACCACGTTGCTCCTGCAAATCACATGCGACGTTCCTCCATTTCTCCCTCAGCTTATAAGGAAGCTTCATCACAATGTTCCTGAGGTTTGATGGCATGTCCAACTCATTCATTTGCATGATTCTCTGTGTTAAATTAGAGCATTCTCGCAAGAACAGAGAAAATGATTGTAGTGATTTTACATCTTCATCTTTAACCAGAGGCCAGCTATCAATTTTGTCCATTTAAGCAGAAGCAATTTTGTATTAATTTCCAAAATGTTCAGCAAGCAGGGATTTAGCGCGTTGATATCCCTGAACAGAGGGTAGGTGCTGACAGCTTTTCACCAGGTCTCTTGGTTGTCCCCTGGTGTACTGCTCTAAAAAGTGTAAACAATCACTTGCATTGTCGGTTTTAACCTCAACACAACTTTCAAAGGATCTGATGGAGGAATGATACTGATGAGGATCACCATCAAATATGGCTATATTTCTCACTGGTAGAGAAGATGCCAAATTTTGCTGTACCAACATTGTAGTGATGTCAGTTTGGCGTTGCATGATATTCACAATGTCATTTTGGGTGTCATTATTGCATGCCATATTCAGGGAGGATGCTCGTCCTGTCTGTTGAGCATCATGGACCACTTGTGTTGGTGCCTGAGTGTATAGTGGTCTGAGGTCCGTCTGTAATACTGCCATTTGTTTAGGCCTGACAGTCTGTGATGCATCTTTAAACCCGATGGTCTGTGATGGTCCTTTGGGCCTTACAGTGACAGCCTGGGCCTCAGGATGAAATTCATTTTGCATGTTATTTCCCTGCGGGACAAATTGACCAGCTTGAGGATTGAGTTGGCCTGTCATTCTTTGAGCTATATTCCTGTCCAGATACGAGTTCATTCCATCCGACCTTTTAGAGTTACATTTTGAATTGGTTTCCAGCACATTGATTTTCGCATTGGCTGCAGCTAGGTCAGTTTCCAGAGCAAACTGTTCCTTTTCCTTCCTTAGTTCCTCCTGCTTTGCTTCCAACTCATGTTTTCTTTTTAAGGCTTTCATCCGCTCCAGTAGTGATGCTTTGTCAGCCTCCGCCTTTAGCCTGGTAGACGCGGTGGATGATGTCTTTGATGTCTTTGATACACTGGAGTGTGGCTTTTGTTGCTTTTCATTTGTACATGAAATGTTAGAGGCACTGTCCTCAGGATTGATATCATCAATAACAACACTTTGTTTAGATTGAGCCTCATCATCATCTTCATTTGTTTCAACAACATCATTAGTTTCATTGTAAATATTTGCATTTGATTCCACCTGAGGGTGCCCAGCAGCAGACAACCAAACCCTTACATCCTCTGTGAAATTACAAAATTTCATTATTGTTGCATTGAAACATGTATTTTGCCTTTTAACCTCTTCCTCAGGCAAATCCATATTTATGAAAGACTAATGCATGTCCTTAGCGTCCTCATAACAATTGATGAAGTTACTCAAATGAGCTTGTACATAGTTCACATTGTCAGTAGATTTCAGCAAGGTACGTATTGGTTCAATGTATTTCTTGGCCTGTTTGATTTTTGCAGACCTCTTTTCTTGACATGATTGCATGTAAAATGCCAACCCTTTTGCGGTAAACTTGATGCCCCGTTTTACAGAGGGCTTGGGCGGAGCAACATTCTTCACACTTGCAACGTTTGAACCAACCACAGGCGTTGTCTCATATGTCCCAACCAGCTGCTCCATACTGTCTGATTGGTTCATACAGCCAACTTCACGTCGGAGATTTATGAATGAATGTCTTTACAATGAAGTTCAACAACTCCCAATATTCATCAACATCATTTAGCGTCGCGAGACAATAATTCAGTCACTCCAATAAGTTTGCCTTTTTCCAATAAAGCTGACGGATTATTCTTCACATACCAATGATGTTGTTTTGTTCGAGTGTGACGTCCATTAGACCGTGTGGTCCTCCGTTCTCCGATCGTGTCTTTAACAGGTTGATCCAAGGCAATTCAAGCTTCACAAAAGTCACTGATCATAGTCTTCGATCTCCAGACCAAACGCTGGAGCGCCAGCATCCATGTCCTCTGATCTGAATGATCCTCCGTTTGAGCGTGGTGTTTCCATGTCCAAAACGTCCAACGGCAAAAATCCAAAACAACAATAAAAAGTGTCCGCTTCAATAAGGAACGGTTTTTACTTTATGTAGTGGCTATTTGTCAACAACAACTAATAAAAACTAAAAAGCCACTGAAGCACCAGGGCAGCGAATCTCACGCAGATCAGGAAGTCCATTGTCCAGACAGCATTTGACTGTTTTGTGGTGTTTATTGTCTGTTAATCAAAGAATACAGAAAAATTATGTTTGATTCTATATGATCTCCTGACGCTGGTAAAAACCATATACCTTCCCTGATGCCCACTGTGCTATTGCCTCTAATTACCTAAATACACCCAGCTGTGCTTCCCAATTGCCCAGAACCCCTTCAAAGTAAAAGCATTTAGCTGCGACTCATAACTTAAATAATATGGCCGTAAACAAATTAATACTACAAAATCACATAACAAATCAATGTAAAAATAGTTAATAGCTCCCACAATAGGTTTCAGGCGAGCAAATCTCTGACAGATCACTGTGTGCTGATTCACTTTGAGGGGGAAGGGATTCCTGCAGCCGGAGGTACCTCAGTACTGAAAGACACCTTAGAGACCCAGTTCAAAAGGTAGGCGATACTGCCACCTGTCGGGATTCGATCGTCATTGCAATTATAACGTAGGCAGCGGTGCCAGGGAGACACAGGCAGGTCCGCGCGAGTGTTTAGAATGGGACAATCAAAAAAAACTAAAAAGGATCTAAACCCAAGAAATCTCTGGGTTGGCGCTCAGCGGTTGGGTTTGAAACCAGAGAAATCTCGGGTATGGCGCAGAAAGAGATAAGAGGTTAGTATTCCAGAAGTAGTATTTCCAAAAAAAATTGTATGGCTGGAAAAACTGATTAGCTCATTCCCACGTGGGGTACCATTGGAAAGCCACACTCATTCGTTACAACCCTGTCCAATCATTTTCGAGATCGGCAAATGATTGACAGAGACTCGGGAGTCGAGAGTGGTATTTGAAAAAAATTAAAAAGTCTGCCGTCTACTTCGGCGCATGCCTCACATATCGGCATGTAACTCGAGAACGGACAGAACGGATTCTGTCGCCTGAAACGTCAATCGACAGGCAACAAATAGGGCTTTAATTCGATATATATATTGTATTTAAAAATATGCACACCCGAGCCACTAGAGGTCGCCAAAGTGGCATGTCGTGCCGGTGGGCAAATCGTCCTCAAGAGGGGCCCGTATATGGGCCGTGGCGTGGTAAGAGGTCATGTTTCCAATACTGTTGTACTTCAAAGTGAGCTCAGCAAGAAGAGGAGCCCTTTGAACATTTGATATGGAGCTACTGTATGAGAAGAGACTATAGAGAGAGCTATAGAGATAGAGAAAAAAACATCACCAGTCTAAAAAGAAATCTATGTCTGCCTAGAGCCATAGACAGACCAAAGACTTGTGTTAATGGTATAATATTTCTTTATTAACTATTTATATCCATTATGTAAGGGATAATGTATAGCTACGAGGTCATTGTCGCAAAATAATTGACCGACACAGAGTTTAGAATACAGAGGCGTATTCTAATTCTAATTTTACACCATCGACAAGACGAGATCAAATGCAGACGCAGTTCTGTTCTGTCGCTCTGCGCTGTCATCGCCGGCAGCTTCGCTGGCAGCCGGCAGGTGTGTCTGATTGGCTGCACTGATGCAGTGTGTGTCAGTGGGCTTGATTGCTACAGCTGCGAACAGCGGTCATTATTGCTCGGCAGAGGTCCGTTATCGAGTAATAACGGACCTCTGACGAGCGCTATTGACCAATCATCACAATCAAGCATTTCGGCGAATGTTAAAACGCCATGTAATAATGTAAGTTAATGTGCTTAATCATAAAGCAAAGGAGGTTGGTTATTTGTGACATTGTTGAATGTGCTCTTTAACTGTAAATATAAATTCATTCTAATGTAATTGTAGGGTTAAAACTTAAAAGTGCACCTCACAAAAAAAAATTAAAACGGAAAAACATTGTTGATACACGTGATGTCTCATATCCCACTGTACAATCCTCTTGAGTAGATTAATTTGGTTTGAGTTTGGGAGATAATGAGTATTTTTAATGCCCGTCGGCCTCTTGATGCCATCTGTAAAGGATGCTTGTTCTATGTAATGTTAAATACAGCTGAGCAAAATTATTAAATAAAATAAAATAAAAATAGCACAGCCTAAAGCCTCACTGAGGGATTCTGTGGGGGAAGTTCATTTATATAATTTGTTCAATGAAAGGTGCCTTTTAGGCATTCAAATGAAAACTATTCAGCACAAGCAAACATCAGATTAATTGATTATATATTTTTCCTCTAAATGTATTGCATCAATGGCTCGGACAAACAGGAGACAGAAACTGTTCTATTTTCATCCCATTGGCAGAGCGTGGAACATGTCATCTCCCTTATATTCAGTATCTTTGACTATAATCTTCCGAAGAAGTTCTGTTAGAAAGGGGTGACCGCACCGTGGGTCATCGTCACAAGTCAAACCAGTCAAATTTTACTTGGGCGGAGCAGAGCAAGAAAACCAAGCAGCGTGCCTCTTCTTCATGTGGCACGTGTGCAAGGAGCTTTGTTTAAACGGCTTTTGAATTCAGTGAGCCCATCAAATTGTGGCTCCCACCAGCACACATACTACCCCCAACCACCCATAGAAAGCTTTCAGACCTCTTGGCAAGAGCCAGAGGTGTGGCCAATGAAATTAGCTTCATCTGAATTCATGTTGAGGATACTATTGCAATATTGAGAGTATGAAGGCGTAGTAGCCTATATGTACAGATGATAGCTATTGTAGAATGACCACTATGCTTGCTGTATTGGGGTGACAGTATAACCTACTGTTGCTCCACCACAAGAAGAATTGTTTGGAAAATCCTGCAATACAAATGCAGGGTTGAGAAACAGGAGGGGTGGGTCAACCTCTACAACAGCTATCATGTAGCGTTGCAGGTCTAAGTATTGAATTCACCTATATCTGCTCTGTCAGGGATGCATGGAGCTCATTAGGGATTATGACCAAGGAGGAAGCCATGATGAATTATGTTGATGACATCCAGCTGGTAAGGACCTTTATTATTATTATTATTATTATTATTATTATTATTATTATTATTATTATTATTATTATTATTATTATTATTATTATTATTATTATTATTATTTATATTATTATTATTATTATTATTATTATTATTATTATTTATATTATTATTATTATTATTATTATTATTATTATTATTATTATTATTATTATTATTATTATTATTATTATTATTATTATTGTTATGATCTTTCTTTGTTTAATTAATACTGAATATAAGCAGTATACAGATTACAGTCTTAAAGGAACACTCCACCCCAAAAAATAAAGCTGATTCATTGTGCGCATCATTTCACACATTTATGAACCATCTTGTATAAATTAATTTGGTTTGAGAGTTATTGAGTTTAAAGAGGTGGAATGTGGAAGGTGGAATTATGTCACTATGATGTCAAGTATATCATTCCGGTAGTAATAAAATACAGCAGTGAAATAACGGGAATTTTCTTTAAATAATAATAAAAATAATAATTATATATATATATATATATATGAATCAGTCCTTGGTGTTTTATTTTTATTTTTTATCCACTTTTTCTATTTTTCTCCCATCCCAATTTTCGCTGTGCCAATTCTCCCCTCCCCTGTCTTGAACGTTGCTCGCATATGCCCCCCACTGGCCGGTTGTAGGGAGGATAGAAGCCTTGCATCACGTGTCCCCTCCGATACACGAGGAGGCAGCCTGTCACATCTTTTCACCTGCCAGCGCGGACTCACACTACCCCCGTCATTTCCTGTCTCTGCTGTGCAGGCGTCCCCCAACCGACCTGTAGGAGTCGCTGTCCACAACATCCAGATTACCACCAATCGGGTTCCACCCGCTAACTCTGCCAATTGAGTTAGTATGACGGCCGGCCCAAGCCGGAGGCAATGCCGACAGCCGGATTCGAACCCGGTGTCTCTTGCGTTGGTGATGAGCGCAATGTAGGACGCAGCGCCACCCAGCCGCCAGTCCTTGGTGTTTTTCATAAATTCTCTGAGCTGTATTTATTACTTCCTGGAATAATGTACATCATAATGACATCACATCTTAACTCTGTTAGGGCAGCGGTGGCGGAGCCCAATAGCAGAACACAGGGAGAGAGAGAATGGAGCGTTTTAGGTAGGTTTTAATTCCTTTGGGTTTTGAGCAGACAAGGCAATAGAGAATATACAAGAATGTGCGACATTGGACTAGTAGTGACTCTTGCTTGAGTTTCTCAGGAACGTCCGGGCGTGTGGTACGTCAGGAGACAGTGTCGGCCGAGAGTGATGGTCCTGGGCACAGGGAGAACAGAGGTTAGGACATGGCAGGCAGTACAGACAGAGCAGGCAAGCTGGGTACGTCCTCGTACCTAGGTTAGATGGAATATCACTGAGACGATCAGGAGCAGGATCCGCAGGGTTGATATCCGGGCCGGTGATGAGCTGACGACTCTCAGCTGGGCTGATTGTTGCCAGATCACAGCGTGGGGAAGATGGCGTCGGAAGCTGCCCATATAAGGGTGTGGAAGCAGGCGGAGAGATGGAGGCTCTCGCCGTGATTGTGACAAACTCTTTTAACTCAACTACCCTCGACCAAATTAATTTGTACTAGATAGTTTACAGTTTTTAAATATAATGATATTATGGGCATAATTAATGAGATCTTATTAGGTGGAGTGGTAAAAAGCCAGTGTTTGTGTCAAAGCCAGTCCTCCTCCTCTCTCTCTCTCTCTCTCTCTCTCTCTCTCTCTCTCTCTCTCTCTCTCTCTCTCTCTCTCTCTCTCTCTCTCTCTCTCTCTCTCTCTCTCTCTCTCTCTCTCTCTTTCTCTCTCTCTCTCTCTCTTTCATTTTGCCCCATCAGATTCTAGAGACCATCCCCATCTCAGATGAGGTCTCAGACCTGGTGGAAAAACTGGGGACCTTCTACGCAGAGGTGGATAGCGGAAGAGGAGGAGAGGATGAAGAAAATGAAGTGGACAGAAGGCCATTTACCAGGCCGTTTACAAGAGACGCAGGTGCCAAAAATACACCTGTTGTAGATTAGAGCTGTCCCCATCTAAAGAAATAGAAATAGTCATAGGACTTTATCGACTAATCGATTAGTTGATTCAATTGACAAATTTGTCTTCCCAACGTGCAATCATTCAGGAGGACCTCTCTAAATCTAGCACTTACCTGAGATGTACTCGTCATCTTATTTTTTTTTATTTTTTATTCTCTTTTTCCCCTTTTTCCGTTTTTCTCCAATCCCAATGTTAGTCGTTATGCCAATTCCCAATCCCCTTCCTGGTCGTTGCGCACTCTACCCCCTACTGTCGGTCTGGGAGGGCGGAGACTAAGTATCACATGCTTCCTCCGACACATGTGTACTAGTGGTCTGCAAGGGCCTTGAAATTAAGCCCATGCCCAGCCCGAGCCCATGACGTTCAGGCCCTGCCCGACAATAAGCCCGACTATAATGCAACATTTGAAGCCCTAGCCCGAATGAAAACCAGAATTTTTTTTATTTTTATTTAGACTTAAAAAAAAATAATTTATTTTTTTGTTTTAAATATTCGAAACACGGTTTTATATTAACTTAATAAATAAACAAAAACGAAAATGTCCAATAGGTCTGCCTAAATAACAGATAGGCGCATATCGCGCTGAAAACTAACAAGCATTATATTATAGCCAAATATAATTTTTTGTTTTTGTTTTAGATATTCGAAACACTGTTTATATATTAAGTTAATAAATAAACAAAAACGAAAATGTCCAATAGGTCTGCCTAAATAACGCATATCACGCTGAAAACTAAGAAGCATTTACATAGCCTGTTTCGCTCTTATTAGAATGCCGTCGCAGTGCTCGCTTAGACTGACTCACACGGCAGCCTCGTAAAACGTATTGAAGGCTATATGGAATCTTCTTTGACACACACACACACACACACACACACACACACACACACACACGACACAATAGCCTACCCAGTCACTATACAAACAAACAGAAAGCAGAAATCAGATTTCGAGCAGAGCACCATTTATATAATGAAAGCACAACAGAACAGGGCAGCGGCGACCCACACCAGCAAATAATAATAATCAGACTCACCACTTCGCTGTTGATGTCAGCAACGCGTTGAACAACGTTAACAAAACTTCGCCAACCGGCTACATACATCCAAGAACAAATTAAAACGTTCGCCAACTGGCTATATTCCAACTTCAAACAACCAATGCCACTTCGGTCCGGTTCATTTGTTCATCATCCACCTGAGGGCTTCATCACTGTTCTGCTCCCCTCGAGTTCTCCCTGCGGGCTGCGGTAATTACATCCAAATGTTTCAAAAAATGCAGCTTTCCCTTTCCCTTTACTATTTTATCTGTTAACTTATACATCTGGACTCCTCAGACACGAGGCTTCAATCTCTGATGACAGCACTACGTTACGCGAAACAGAAACTGAAACCGTAAGGTTATCCTATATAACCCTAGTTATATGAGTATAGCGGCCGAGCCCGAATTATTTATTTAAAAACAAAGCCCTACCCAGCCCGAACCCGTCGGGTCGGGTAGGGCCCCGTCGGGCTCAGGCAGGGATGCAGTGCACTAATGTGTACCCAGCCCACCGCTTCTTTTCATCTGGCAACGCGGACTCTCACTGGGAGAGTGTAATGTGTGGAAGGTCACACTACCTTTCCCAGATCCTTCCCTTGCTGTGCAGGCGTCCCGACCGAACTGTAGGAGTCGCCAGGACACACCCATGCCGGCTTCCCACCCGCTAACACTGCCAATTGTGTCAGTATGGACGGTCGGCCAAGCCGGAGGCACCACAGCCGGATTAGATCCCACTGGCTCTGTGGTGGTAGACAGACGCTTAGTCCGCTGCGCTACCCGGCCGCCCGTACTCCATCATCTTTTATTAAATAACTCATTCAGCATGGAAAAAGCATAAAATAAATAACTAATCGGAAGACAAAGTCTTGGTTGACTAAGACCACATTGACCAATTAATCAACGAAGAGCTAAGATAAGGACTAAGACAGTCCTATTATAGACCTTAATCAACAAAACACTAGAATACTCAAGTTGGAACTGGGTTGTATCCTTGCTCCTATTATATCCCTCATCAGTTTTGGAATTGCTCTTTTTGAACAACATATTTTGAACAATATATCTGTGTCTTTTTCTCCGTTCACATCAGACGTGTTGCTAAAGCCATATATGAAACCAACAATGGAAGGCAAGTCATCCTCTGTACTATCAATGGCAGTAGATTAGAACATATACTAGATGTCTAGTTGTTTGATATGCTCGTCAAGAACCCCCATTGCATGAGCCTATTTTAACCTAAATTGCTTCACTTTCATTAGCCTCTCTTATTAACTGGCGACAAAGGCTGGCAGATTATTGTGGACTCTATTTATGGACTTGATTTAGATTAGAATGATGCTGATGTATTGTGGGTAGTGGGTACCCTGAGGATTTGAGTCGATGGAGGACAATATATCCAGTAGTATCCATGTAGTTTATTGTTGCTTCTCTTTATTCCATATATATATATAACCTGACTTGTATCCTAAGACTGTGCTAAATGTTGTGTGGACGTAGTAGTACTGTAGAATTGTAGGTGGTATGTAGTGTGTATTTGCTTCCTGTAGATGTATCCCGCTTTAGTTATAACTGTATATGGTTACAACAAGTCACGAAGATAGGCCGTAAAAAGTATTTTCCACATTGTGAAGGATTTGGGGATCTGTGGGAAGATATACAAAACACCACAGAGAGAGTTAAAGACATACATGTCAGTGGCATGGCTGACAGTAGCAAGGAGAGAGAGAGCCAATTGGAGAGAAAGGAGGAAAGCAGTGATTCTGAAATGGATAAAGAAGAGGAGGATGAGCAGGGGGATGGTGATGATGAGGACGATGACGAATATGAAGAGGAGGAGGAAAAAGGTACCACCAGTAGTAGTAGTAGTAGTAGTAGCAGTAGTAGTAGTAGTAGTAGTAGTAGTAGTAGTAGTAGTAGTAGTAGTAGTAGTAGTAGTAGTAGTAGTAGTAGTAGTAGTAGTAGTAGTAGTAGTAGTAGTAGTAGCAGTAGTAGTATTAGTAGTCATTGAAGTTCACCTTTTGTGTTGTGAGAGTTGATGTTTTGTCACAAAAAAGCGAACTCAGGACATCACGTATCATTTACCACATAAAACAAGACAAGACTGCCTCTATATATCTCACAACCCAAGCAGAATCACACAACACTGTTGACATGCGGTGTGTGAGCAAAGAACATGCTTTGCAGTGCACTTTTCACCATAGATCTTCCTTGAGTCTTTCCCCGCAGAGACATGAAACAACCCTACAAAATAAAATAGTGAAAACGTCCCGTAAATTAAAGAAAGAAAGTAAGGACACCCAGGGCCAGACATACAATGTCAAACTGGGCACAGAAAGAGTGCTGTCCACTTCATCAGTTTAGCTTAATCGGACATACTGGTCAAATATATTTCTCCCCTCGCGGTGTCTCAGAGCGGAGAAGCCCTGACCCGAGGACGCTGAGGGTGGAGGGCAGGAGGTGGAGGTCCAGCGCCTGGGGGTCCAGCAGCAGTGTGGAGCCCAGCCTGTCCTCCCTCACCAACGGGACTCACAGCTCATTCAACAGTGAAGAGGAGGAAGAACTAGCCTGCTCCATAGAGCCCTGTGTAAAGAACAATCCCTACAGCCACCTCAATGGACACCTCAGTGGTAAGAAACCACATAGTCATTTAGGATAACTATATAAACAAAGGCTATGGTAGCAAATAACAGCACTAAATAAACAGACGTTAAACATTGGTCGACGGCTAATGTATCATCGCTTCCAATGTAGCTGCTGTGACCAATGAGCTGTGGCATTGCACCATATTGTATGGCAAAACGCGTCATTAGAATACTATGAATCCAGTATCTATCAATGTGAACAAGTGCTGTAGTGTAGACTAAAATTTCAATTTACAATTGTAGATCATAATGCCATGTCTCACTAATGATGTTTTGTAAAATAAGCTAGAGTTAGACAAACCTGTCTCATGAACGCAAACACAGTGGATGCCATGTTGATAAAAGCATTATTTGGTAAAAGGAGATGTAATACTAGAGTTATATTGTATCAATCACGTACCAAATACAGTTGAAGAATTATAAAAAGGGCAGTCACTTCCTGTTTTTTTTATTATAATTTCTATAATATAATTATCTATTTCTATTTCTATAGAAATATAGATGTGATATTGTCCCATCAATTTCTCAAACAGGCATTACAAATAGATTCCTATTTGCCAATCCTCATTGTGACCTTTACTGAGCACTTGGAGTCACAAATGTTTGGAAATGAATTCCCCTTTAGGGTTCAGCATCATATTATCGTCCTATTCCTTCCTTTGCCTAACTATATAACTGCTTTGAATTATCCAATCAGATCACAGTGATGTCATTCTTGAAAAGAGTCATCGGGCCACTGACTCAGATAATGAGGAATTCTGTGACTCAATGGAACATCTCGCCATGGAAGAGGTAGAGTGTTCTGCCTCCTATCACCTTGCTGGTCTGAAAGAAAATGGAAAGACAGAACATTTAAAAAATCGAATTGGTTTGTCATCTGTTATTCATAGTATTTGATCACAGACATATTGGTTGCAAAACAACGGGTGATGAAGTGTTCAGACAAAAGCCTGTGGTTGAAATCATATCTTTCCCCACTGAAGGTGTCTGGCGGTCCATCAAAAATCTCCTCATCTGGATCAAGGACCACCTCCGTTAGGCGAAAGGACCTTTGGGGAGAAACCAAGGTGATGCTAAATGGACAGGAACAACCACTGGGAGACCCCCGTCTTGAAGTAGGACTTGGCGCAGTCCGCTCCATCAGCTCCTTGTCAAGAAGAGGAAGAGGCAAGACTACTTGAATTATATAATATAATGGTTTGAGTACAACACACAGTATATTATCACTTTGGTCGCCAGGCTTATATTCTTAATATACCATCCTCCGCCAGCTCTATTTGTCCATGGAGAAGTTCCCTTTCTTTGCAGGGCTATAACTTTTTAAATTGTATAGCTAAATTGACATTACTATGGCCCATTCAACATCAAGTATCTATTGTTCAGGGTGTAGCAACGTTATACTTTTTCATTCACATATTCATACTAAAATACGGTCTAAAGTATAAGTATGTTTTTATCGTTTTCTGCAGCTTTCTCCAGAACGTGATTTATAGCCCCAAATGCATTATATTGATGATCAAATACAGTTTGATAGGAATCTGCGCGAGATAAAAAAATTTAAATGGACGTGCTTCTAGAAGTTACTACTGATCATCTGATGTTGACCGGATGGGGGGGGGGTCATTTATAATTCCGTGGCCAACGTTAGATGATTCATCTAGTGTGGGTGATATGATCATTAGAGCAGTTAGTATCGAACACGGTAAAAAATAACGCTGAATCTTACCGTAGCTTCCTCATAGCGTTGGGCGATGAGCGTGGAACAGAAATATTCCAATTATGGGATGTAGAAATATGCTATCCATTTCCAGGTTGTATAATAGTATATACGTCCAAATCATGTTGTTTATCGAGTTATTGGTAACGGATTGCTATCCGTTGTGTCTAGCTCGAGTCCTGGGACTATTACCGAGTGATCGGACCGAATTGGAATGAGCACCAGCTTCCATTTCCTGTTTCCGCTCTGGGCGATCCGCCGATCGGCCACCAGATGGCGCTCTTGAACCGTTGGAGAGTTGAGAGGGGATCAACAGTAGATCTCAAGTCTCCGGGGGAGAAATATGATTTCGATCACAGATTTTTGAAATATTGATATCAAAGACGTGGTACGGCGTCTTTGGCAGAATGAGCATGGCGGGGAATGACGTGGTACGGCGTTTTTGGCGACCATAGTGTTATTGTCTGAGTAAAAAAAAAACAAGACTACTGTAGTGGCCTTTGGCTCATGTTAATACTGTATCCCATGACAATAATCGACCCTCCTCCCAAGTTGTGCTTTGGAGGCCTTCTCCTGTGTATTTGAAAGTATTTGCCTAATCATCATGGTTAGTAGCTTGAGTTTTCACAAACTGTACAATGGATCATTATGGATCAATTGCCCCGGGAGTCCGTGATAAAGATATTTGATCTCAACCTTTTAAATATAGCCTGGCCTATAGTTGATCTCAACGCAAATTAGTGAGTCTTGCAGATCAATTACTTTTTTCAGGATATCAAGCTTGAATTCATTCATATTCATGACACCGGTTCCTCCTGTTTCAGGGTCCCAGTCCCCAAGGGTCAGCTGTGGCTCTCAGCTGTGCATTGACGTAGAGGCCGAGTGCTACTGTGTCACACAGAGCAGGACTTCTAGGAGTGTTTCCAGGGGCAACGTCAACGAGCAGATCGCCATGGCACTGCTGAGGTTACAGGAAGACATGTCTCACGTGCTGCACAGGCTGCACACCCTGGAGGTGCTGACTGTTTCACAGGTAAATGGACTGCATTTATATAGTACTTTTACTCCAAAATCGCTTTACACAACTTATGCCTCACATTCACCCATTCACCACATTCACACCGATGGCCAGAGGCAACCGTGCAAGGTTACATCCTGCTCGTCAGGAGCAGTTAGGGGTTAAGTGCCTTGCTCAAGGACACTTCCGACACACTGCCGGGAGGAGCGGGAATCAAACAGGGAACCTT
Source organism: Notolepis coatsorum (assembly GCF_963971535.1). NCBI lineage: Eukaryota > Metazoa > Chordata > Actinopteri > Aulopiformes > Paralepididae > Notolepis > Notolepis coatsorum. The sequence continues at coordinate 78,657,278 of NC_140177.1, read as the reverse complement.
CCCATTACCGGACGACTGCTCTACCTCCTGAGCCACTTTTGGCCCAAGGTGAGAGACGGTCTATGGCAGTGCTTCTGGGGAACAACCAATAGTGGATTATTGGGACCGATACAATGACAATTTGTTGTCATTATGTCAATTCCCTTCCTGGTCGTTGCTCGCATTGCCCCACTGTCGGCCTGGGGAGGGTGTAGAACTACCACACGCCTCCTCCGATACATGTGGAGTCGCCAGCCGCTTCTTTTCACCGGACAGCGAGGAGTTTCACTGGGGGAATGTAACTGTGGATGTTCATGCTATTTCCCCCAGATCCCCTCCCTGCTGAACAAGCGCCCCGACCGACCAGTAGGAGTCACAGTTTACAACGACCAGGACACATACCCCACCGGCTTCCCACCCGCTAACACTGCCAATTGTGTTAGTAGGGACGACTGACCAAGCCGGAGGTACCGCTGACAGCTGGATTAGATCCCAGAGTCTCTGCGGTGGTAGGCGAGTGCTTAGTCCACTGAGCTACCCAGCCGCATCTCTCACACACATTTATTATAATAATGTTGTCTGACTGAGATACAGGCTCATATTCTCAAGTCAAGAATACCCAAATTGACCCAAATTAGACGACAGACCTCTATTTGAAAATATTCTGTCTCCAATCTGATAAGTTGTTTGCTTTTACATGTAATGTGTTTTAGTACAGAATTCCACTACTGTCTGCCTTTGTCTGTCTCTTTGGTGGAGAGATACTGGAGGAGAGAATTAAACCTATGATCAGAATAGTCACATTCTGTTATTGTAACAACTTCTTGTGGATTAAATAATAGTGAAATGTTAAGAGTAAAGGTAAAATGTCCTCAGTTGTGCTATTATGTGCTATATCAATGTGTTCTCTGTATATATTACGAGTGCAGTAATGTTGTTGTAACACTATGGGGCGCTCTAACTAAAGGTAGAGGCCCACATCTGTTTCACCGTGCTGAGCCTATAAAAGGGGTGTGTCCACCTGCTCAGCTCTCTCTCTTCCTCTCTCAGCTGCACCTTGAAGTAGCAGGTGCACGCTGCAACAATGTTTATGACCAATGTGAAATAAACCAAGCCAAAAAGGCTAAAGAGTTCATCGTCTCTCATCGATTCCTTTCCTCCGAATGCAACGCAAAGATAAGCTGCAGTCATTATCTTAACAAAATGTAACTATCAGTGTTAATTTAGTCAACAAAAATGATGACTAAATTATGGTCGTCAACTAAGCTTTTTCCCCTGACGAGATCATGTGACACTAACGTGACAAAATTATTCATGCAATGTCGTTGACTAAAAACAACGACGCAAAATGTAGTTTGCAAAACAAAATCTTGCTAAGCGTTTATTCAACATCAACTTCAAGGTCAACACTGTTCACTTTCTACTTGCTAGATAACAGGAACTCGTTTGCAGACAGGAAAGTAACAAACATAATTGTCCGTGCGGAACCCTTATCCCCAACACATCGTTCTGTGGGTGAATTATTGTAATGTTCTGGGGTTTTGTGTGTTGCTCTAGTTGTATGGTCTTAGGGGCACCACTATTATGCTGGGGGTGTTGTTTCCCCCAGTAGATATGGGAGGACGGACCGGATGTTACATTGTTGTTGTTGTTGTGAAGCTAGCGTATTAGCAGGTAGCTGTGTTGTGTATGAGAAGGGAAGTATCAACCTGTAAAACCCCATATTGATCTGGAAATAAAGCACCATACAGAAAAGGAAACTCTCCTCTTTCTTCCCTACATTACTGCATGACGGATGGCTACATTATGTTGATCCACCACAATACAACACATTAAATAGCTTACATAAGTCTAACCGGCTAGCACTAACGTTAGCTTTTTTTGTTTAGAAAAAGCTCACGCCAACTTATGAGGCTGTAACTGAGTGGCGAGACTAAACAAAAAAGACTAAATCGAAACTAAACAAAAAAGACTAAAACGAAAATGCTCAGACCTGTAGTTGACTAAAACTTGACTAAACGAAAAATAGATAAAGGTGACTAAATATGATGAAAACAAAAAAGAGCATTTGAGACATGACTAAGACTAAAACTAAAATAAAAAATAGCTGACGAAATGAACACTGGTAACTATTACCCCTGAAACCGCTTCATGGACCTCACTGTACTCACACTGTCAGTATGACTTTTCACCATGCAAAACACTGATGCTTGACTCCACTTAAAGCCTATTGTTATTTATTTGTCAGTATGGAAAAAGAAAAACATAATTTGCCTGTATTTCTTTTCCCTTACACACCATGCATTGAAAAGGTATACATTCCACCTTACATGTCCAACATTTATTTTCATTTTAACATGCTTCCTATTTTCTTGTTCCAGTCTAGATCACCTTCGCCAAGGCAGGAAGATACCCTCCCTTTAGTACGAAAGGTATTTTACTCGAATGTTCACAAAAATACTATATTTTTAATGAGGAATCATAGCAATTATCATCATAATATCATCTATCTTTTTTTTTTTAATATATATATATAGCTTCAGAGACCATCCTGGTGGCCATTTCACCTGTCTCCCACCACTGTGATTTTGACTACAGCCTGGCCTCTGGTTGCTCATTGGCTAGTCCAGCTTTACTTGCAGCGCAAGAGGAGGTGAGTGAAGTGCTAGCCAAGTGCTTGCAACCCTCAATTCCTTACTGCTATTGTTTAGTCACGTTATTATTATCTTTTTTTAATTGGCTGCAATTGCAAGCCAAATCAGATCAAACAACATCTGGTTGTCCAGTCATACGGTTGACTATATCTTGCTGCAAGACTCACATCCTTAATGTGGAGGGATTTATCTGACCTTTGACCACTGAAACAATGTTATTTTATCTCCATTCCATTTGAAGTGGTTAGCACTGTTGCCTCACAGCAAGAAGGTCCTGGGCCCTCATTCATCAATAGTGTGCGTAGAACATTTCTATTTCCACACGTAAGCACGGAATGTAGAACTAGTGTACGCACAGGGAAGTCGGGATTCATCACACGGTGCGTACGCAGGCTCTATGCCCCTCCGTGTTGATGAATACCACTTTGTTCTACCGTCAATGCTCGTGCATGATTATCCATATATGGTCATGAAAATGAGGAAACACCCCCCATGGGATGTGAAATAATGGACTGACCCGAGCGGAACCCTGAGAAACTCCACGAAGATTGTTCACTGCTGTCGAACCAAGAAGACACTATCGCGTATTATGGGATAAATAATAAAAGGCGGACTTGTAAACGGTGATGTCAGATATCAACGGCTCCCTAAGACCATTGCTGCAATTCTGCCTGGACAGCTCAGAATACTAATAAAGACCGTTCGTTGACCACTGTTTGGCGTTGGTTGTGTGTCATTATAACCGTGCTGTAATATGAATGCCTTTATTAGTTGTGTTCGATTGGCTATATGATTTTTAGAGGCATCTATTTTGTTGTCGGCTAATAAAGACCGCGCTGGAATATGACTGCCTTTTCCCGTGTTGTTTGATTGATACCCAGGGATTAAAGTTCTCCTCAATTCTATTCCAAATCGCGATGGATCTCCCGTCAATTTTCTACCTGCTGCATATGATTTCTAGAGGCATACTACAATCTATTTTGATGTCAGTATTGGGTAGCCTATATAAACAATAATAGAGAGCATATACAAGAACAATGAATCTCACTGCATGTATGATGTAGGCATGCCTTTCAATACATGAACTTGAATTCCATCATGTTTGTGTGCGGGACTCACAAGGCTGTTGTCACAATGGGTGGTACCGGTACAGTAATAATTACAGTCCACACAATATCACGATCCATGCCATAGCCTATGTTCTATTAGGACATGATCTGTGACGACAAATGTTCTAGAATGTTTGATTAAGATATCATACTCTGACAGCATGCCTATGAGCAACAAAAACGCGAACTTGAATCCCATCATATACATAGTCTGTCCACTATCTGCATGGTGTCATTGCAATGCGTTTTCTATTCTTTCTTATACAGTAAAAAGGGGGAAGAACACTATATTCATATGACTTATTCTGCTTACAGCTTCGAAATTCCACTTGTTTCGTTTAACGTAAAGCCTTTTAAATATAATCAAAACGTTCCCGTGTTTCGGCGGTCTGTGCGCAAAATAATAACGAGTTGAGCTTTATGATTTATGATGAATTGAAAATGGGGGACCCTGATATAAACAAGACGAAAGTTGGTCTGCATCCCCAATTAACAATTGTATGTACTGAGCTGTACTGTACTGTACCCATTCTGCAATCTGTTAATAAACTTTTCAATCAATCAATCAATCAAGCTACGCGGAGCGCAGTCAGTCAGTAGCCTACACCCCGTATATTCCGATAACGCTATATAAACCATGCTGCATTCATTCTGAGAGAAAGATCTATTATTCCAAATGCTATTTATAGGGTTTTGACCATAATTACACTACTGTTGCTATTTTACAATGAACTATAATGAACTACGGTTCGTACAGAACATGCCAGTGTTATTATGCACAGAAGCTCATTTCCTTGTTGTAATAATATATTCTACCACTGGGCGTCAGGTAAGTGTGGTCTGACCTGTGCGTAGATGTAAGCACGGAGTCAAGTTCAAATCGAAATTGATGAATCCCACTCTTTGCTTAGAAATGATCGTACGCACAGGGTAAGCACAGATCTGTGCGTAGAACACGTTGATGAATGAGGGCCCTGGTTTCTAACCCGACGGGAAGCCTTTCTGTGTCTTTCTTTGCTTACTCTGGTTTTTCTCCTACACCAAAAACATGCATGCTAGCTAAACTTCTGTCATTAAGCTTGACCACAGGCACTGGCATTACAACAGGAGCTGGTTCCCGGGTGCTCTACTGTGGCTGCCCTCTGCTCCTACGTAGTCAAATGCAGAAAAGAGCCCCGCTTGAAATTGCCCCTTTTTTATATATATCTTTTGTTTTGGTCTGATGTGTGGGTTGGAGTTGAGTGGGGATAGGGAGGGCTTGCTATTGTTGTCCACACCTCAACCTAAACTTCAACACACACATCAGACCAAAACATAATAATTTAAACAAAGTGCAATACCAAGCGAAGCTCTTTTGCATAGTGGTCGCTGTTGGATGGCATACAGATTCTACCTTCAACAACTTAAGTCAAGGTGCTCAAGGAACTGTATGTTTGATGGTCATGTCTGGGCCATGTACATCAAACACAAGAACTTACATTTCCTATAGACTAGGTTACTAGAATTCAAAACAATGAACAAGTAATAACTCTTTCTTTTCTTTTCTGTTCCCAGGAAAATCAGCTGAGTGCTTACAGACCACCTGAATCAGTCACTCTACTTGAGCGCTGCTTCCACTGATATGGATAAAGCTGTTGCACTTTGGTTTGAAGCTCACCATCAGGCTTTTGCACACCATTAATGGGCAGTGGTCAGTCACCGGCAATAAAGGGACAATAGGTTGCATTAGATCACTTTGGGTTAGAAAATAAATTATTATAAAAGGAGACCCAGCAATGTGATGTCACATGTGGTGTTCAAGGAGACTGGAGCTCGTCTTAAGTGAGGATTTGAAAAACATAATAGGAGGTGCTTGAAACAGTAATAGGAGGTGCTTGCCTAAAGCTGATGCATGTGCTTTATTGCAATGTGTATCAAGGAAGTAGGCAAAAAATCTCTCTGTTCCCTCTGTTTGGAATATCTCTTACATATGTCACACGCTCCTCTGGAGTTTCATGACACATTGCTGAGTCAGCGTTTAACTAGGATTTACTTGTATCACGATCATATAGTAGGTATTGAGCTTGAATCGGGAAATTCGCTTTTCTTTCTTAAGTCAACTATTTATTGTACACCTCAACCTATAACAGAAATATATATTTCAATATTTCACTCCAAATGTAACTTGATATTTCAGATGAACCGTGTTGATGTTTGTAGCAAAGTAATCCCGGGAAATGTCCATTATTTCCCTCAAAACAACATAGAGAAACAGATAAAAATGTAGCCTTTTATCATTCATCACCTGAAATGGAATGCAGGGTCAAGGACTTTTCTGTTTGGATGAGATGGACATGTTAGGCGAGTGTATTTATTATTTTATGTTAAGCGCAATGGACCCAGATAATTAACTTTTTGGAAGAGGTGTCATACAATCTGACAATCTTTTTTTTTTATCTTAATATGTTTTTGGTAGCCTAATGGTACTTTTTCTAGTATGTGTTGCTCTGAAGTAGCATGACAACAGTTTAGTTGATGAAATGTTTTTATTTCTTCGAAAATAAATTTGTTCAGTCATTTGTACAGTGTCAGGGGAAACTCTGAGGCCTATAGTGCAATATACCGTATTTACTATGTATTATCATAAGAATGTATAAAGAGAACAGTTGTCTGTACAATTTCACATATACCGGTAATAAAGATATAATAAAGATTTTGGGAAGGAACAAAATATCTTTGCCATTTTGTTTTTCAGCCAATAAAACCTGGTAGGACCTGATAATAAGGGGTATAACCTAATACTAAGGGGTAGGGCCTGATAATAAGTGGTAGGACCTGATAATAAGGGGTATAACCTAATACTAAGGGGTAGGGCCTGATAATAAGTGGTAGGATCTGATAATAAGGGGTATAACCTAATACTAAGGGGTAGGGCCTGATACTAAGGGGTAGGACTTGAATGTAACGGCAAATTTTCATTTCCAATGTCCTGTTTTCTCTTGCCCGTTACTTCACAGGTATGGTAGGGAGTGATCTTACGCAGTAGACACAGCAATGATGGATGTCCAGTCGTGATTCCAGGTTTAGGGGTGTTTATTGCTGAAGTTGCAGTTGTACATTAAATGTATTGCTAGAGTGGGTTCTGTAGGAATTATATGGTATTCTATATTTATTTGGTATCTTCTGGTTGCTGAGCTGTTGAGCTTCTGTTACTGAGCTACTGCGTAGGATCACTCCCTACCATACCTGTGAAGTAACGGGCAAGAGAAAACAGGACATTGGAAATGGAAATTTGCCGTTACATTCAAGTAAGAACGGTGTGCTCCTCACTACCTGTGTCCTGTTTGGAACTGACCATGGAGCACTTGACAACTGTTCTGATTTAACCCTTCATTCACCTTTGGACAACAATAAACCCTGTAAACCGGACCGGCGGCAACTTTGGACATTCAATTCATTCAACATCACAAACTTTGGGACTGAGTAAGATAATTAATTGCGGGTGCATCGTGGACGCTTGTCGATTCATTGGGGAGCGACAAGCGGACACTACAAGGGGTATAACCTAATACTAAGGGGTAGGGCCTGATAATAAGTGGTAGGACCTGATAATAAGGGGTATAACCTAATACTAAGGGGTGGGGCCTGATACTAAGGGGTAGGACCTGATAATAAGGGGTAGGACCTGATAATAAGGGATATAACCTAATACTAAGGGGTAGCGCCTGATAATAAGTGGTAGGACCTGATAATAAGGGGTATAACCTAATACTAAGGGGTAGGGCCTGATAATAAGGGGTATAACCTAATACTAAGGGGTAGGACCTGATAATAAGGGGTATAACCTAATACTAAGGGGTAGGGCCTGATACTAAGGGGTAGGACCTGATAATAAGGGGTAAGATCTGATACTAAGGGGTAGGGCCTGATAATAAGGGGTAGGACCTGATACTAAGGGGTAGGATCTGATACTAAGGGGTTTCCCTCTGCCTGTAATCTGTTAGGTGCTGAGTGTGACTTTTCAGTTCCTTTGTTTCTAGTGGGGACATTTACATACAGTCTTTAGTCACGAGTGGGGGTTGTTGACTATTTCTGTAACACCAATATCTCCTTTTGCTGAGCACTGAAAATCCATTCTACTGTTGAAAAGGTACACCTGGCTTTTGTATTATGGTTTTCTAATTATTCACACCTATTAGTTATGAAATACACAGTCAAAGATACCACATCTCCATGTAAGGAGTAAAAAGTATGTTTTTTTTCTACAAGTATACAAACCTAATAATACTCGAGTAAAGTACAAATCCCCCAAAACAGTACTTAAGTATTGTAACAAAGTACAATTACTCAAGTACTTTACACCCCTGCTAATCATCTGGGTAAAATGCATTATTTGTGTACGCACATATCGACAGCTTGGTGAAGAAGGCACAGTAGCGCCTCTAATTCCTCAGACATCTGGGGAAGTTCAGGATGGCCCCCAGATCCTAAAGAACCCCTTCAGTGAATATCACCACCTGGTACAGAAACTTCCCAAACGTCATGACATTATACCAAGCGGTGCAGGGCCAAGGACTTTCTGAACATCGGACTCTTCTCTATGTTGTGATCAGGAAAATGGTACCACAGCCGCTCAATAACTGTCAAACTAGTTAATGTGTGCAAAACGGTTCAGTTGTGGGATATGTCAACATTGATTTTCGGTGAAGGGTCCCTTAAAAACAACAACCCTTGTGTCATCAATGACAAAACCGAGAAAAACAAAAACAAACCATGTGAACTTTGGAAATTACTCAATAACCAACTAGGCTGCAGTAAAAAACTTAAAACCAGATTCTCAAACATAAACATAAAGACGGACAACACGCTCATCACAGACAAGCTGGATGTAGCCAATTACTTAAACAGTTTCTTCACAAACATAACCACAACACTGGTAAACAAACTACCCTCCCACTCAGGGCAGTATGGGGTAGAACACATAGTAGCATACTACAAGAACCTAGGGGTCCACAAAGACGACTTCAAACTGGAAATGGTAACAACAGATGAGGTACTCAAAAAACTGAGTGACCTCCAACCTAACAAGGCCACTGGCCATGACAACATCCCCTCCAAATTCCTCAGAGACTTAGCAGCCGCCATCACCCCAGTCATCACACACATAATAAACCTCTCCATAAAACAGGGACACGTCCCCAAGGACTTCAAAATTGCGAGAGTAACACCCCTGCACAAAAAAGGCAGTAAATTAGACCCTGGCAACTACCGCCCTGTTTCTATCCTAACCTCCATCTCGAAAGTCATGGAAAAAATTGTATACGAACAGGTCGAAAAATACCGTGCGGAAAAAAATCTAATCTACGAATTCCAATCTGGCTTCAGAACATCCCACTCCACTGACACATGCCTTCTCTATTTAAACGACCACATCAAACAAGAGGTGGACGCGGGCAAATACTGTGGCATGGTCATGCTGGACCTACAAAAGGCCTTCGACACTGTCAATCACACTATTCTGATTGACAAGCTAAAAGCAATTAGTTTTGATAGTCTACCAGTGAGCTGGATGCAATCCTACCTGGAGGGGAGAGAGCAGATGGTGGAGGTAAACGGTACCCTACCCCCCCCCCCCCCCCCTCACAGTGAGCTGTGGTGTTCCACAAGGAAGCATACTAGGTCCGCTACTGTTCCTAATTTATGCAAATGACATGTCGTCAGCTTGTGACTGCAACTTGTTCCTGTTTGCGGACGACTCAGCCCTGCTGGTCTCTGACAAGAACAAGTTACAGGTTGAAAAAACCCTCAGCTCAGAACTAGGCAAAATCTGCATATGGCTCGCTGATAACAAACTATCATTACACATGGGCAAAACCGAGTCCATTCTCTTCGGTTCAAATAACAAACTCAGCAAGACCGACGGCTTCTCAGTTACAGTGGGTGACAATATTGTCACAAGGAAAGAAGATATTACCTACCTGGGTTCCATCCTAGAGGCAAATCTTTCCTGTGACAAAATGGCATCCAATGTAATAAAAAAAGTCAACCAACGAACACGATTCTTGTACCGGATCTCCTCACTGGTAAACAAGAATACCCTGAAGACTCTGGCAGGAGCACTCATTCAAGGGTACTACGACTATGCATGCACCTCATGGTACCAAAGCACCTCAAAGGCACTAAAAACAAAATTACAAACATCCCAAAACAAACTGGTCAGACTACTGCTTAACCTTACTCCTAGAACCCACCTCACCCTTGCCCACTTTGACAACCTAGGATGGCTTAGGGCCCTTTCTCACTCACTGCTCTGTGTCGAATCAGACCTCTAGGATGGAACCCAGGTAGGTAATATCTTCTTTCCTTGTGACAATATTGTCACCCACTGTAACTGAGAAGCCGTCGGTCTTGCTGAGTTTGTTATTTGAACCGAAGAGAATGGACTCTGTTTTGCCCATGTGTAAAGATAGTTTGTTATCAGCGAGCCATATGCAGATTTTGCCTAGTTCTGAGCTGAGGGTTTTTTCAACCTGTAACTTGTTCTTGTCAGAGACCAGCAGGGCTGAGTCGTCCGCAAACAGGAACAAGTTGCAGTCACAAGCTGACGACATGTCATTTGCATAAATTAGGAACAGTAGCGGACCTAGTATGTTTCCTTGTGGAACACCACAGCTTACTGTGACGGGGGGGGATAGGGTACCGTTTACCTCCACCATCTGCTCTCTCCCCTCCAGGTAGGATTGCATCCAGCTCACTGATAGACTATCAAAACCAATTGCTTTTAGCTTGTCAATCAGAATGGTGTGATTGACAGTGTCGAAGGCCTTTTGTAGGTCCAGCATGACCATGCCGCAGTATTTGCCCGCGTCCACCTCTTGTTTGATGTGGTCGTTTAAATAGAGAAGGCATGTGTCAGTGGAGTGGGATGTTCTGAAGCTAGATTGGAATTCGTAGATTAGATTTTTTTCCGCAAGGTATTTTTCGACCTGTTCGTATACAATTTTTTCCATGACTTTCGAGATGGAGGTAAGGATAGAAACAGGGCGGTAGTTGCCTGGGTCTAATTTACTGCCTTTTTTGTGCAGAGGGGTCACTCTCGCAATTTTGAAGTCCTTGGGGACGTGTCCCTGTTTTATGGAGAGGTTTATTATGTGTGTGATGACTGGGGTGATGGCGGCTGCTGAGTCTCTGAGGAATTTGGAGGGGATGTTGTCATGGCCAGTGGCCTTGTTAGGTTGGAGGGCGCTCAGTTTTTTGAGTACCTCATCTGTTGTTACCATTTCCAGTTTGAAGTCGTCTTTGTGGACCCCTAGGTTCTTGTAGTATGCTACTATGTGTTCTACCCCATAATGCCCTGAGTGGGAGGGTAGTTTGTTTACCAGTGTTGTGGCTATGTTTGTGAAGAAACTATTTAAGTAATTGGCTACATCCGGCTTTTCTGTGATGAGCGTGTTGTCCGTCTTTATGTTTATGTTTGAGAATCTGGTTTTAAGTTTTTTTTACTGCAGCCTAGTTGGTTATTGAGTAATTTCCAAAGTTCACGTGGTTTGTTTTTGTTTTCCTCGGTTTTGTCATTGATGAATTTTTTTTTTGCTGTTTTGATCATGGAGTTTACATCATTTCTTAGTCTGTTTCTTTCCAGTTTGAGTTCAGTCACGTGGGCTTGGAGTTCACTGCTCGTGCTTATGGTAAGCTTTGACTGACTTTTACGAAACTCAGAGCATTTTTTGTCTCTGTATGTCATATATGTTATGATTAATTGAAAATGGGGGACCCTGATGTGAATGAATGAATGAAAACTTTATTTAACATATTGCAGAATGGGTACAATACAGTACGGCTCAATACACACAATTGTTAAGGGGATGCAGACCTGAGAAAGACGTTTGTCTTGTTTCCATCAGGGTCCCCCATTTTCAATTCATATAGACATTTATGACATACACAACATACATGACATTTATGGCATAGGGACATATAGGTATTTAGTACTGATACATTTGTGACATAAACGGTATTCAAATATACAGTACTGTTACCCCTAGATCCTGACAGAGTATATACATATGATGGGGAGGGGACTGTACATTAGGAGGGGGTGGGTGGGTGGGAGAGAAATATACATACGGCGGGGGGGGGGGGGGGGGGGGGGATATATACATGCGGTGGGGAGGAGACTGTCTATTAGGAGGTGGTGGGGGTTTTGGGCATTTACGGTGGCCAGTTTCGAATTGCAGCCTCCCGTAGGTGCTCTTTAAGAGCGGTTTTGAATGTGGGTAGGGATTCACATTCCTTTACAGCTTTGGGTAGGGCGTTCCACATTGATGTGGCATAATTGCGAAACGTATTTAGTCCCTTGTTTGAGCCGAATCTGGGTTTAACATGATTTGTTGAGCTTCCTCTGGTGTAGTGGTTGTGGTATTCACTGACCTTTGGGAAGTATTTTGACATGTACATGGGTACCTTAGTCGTATAGTGTATCTTGTAGACCAGGCCCATTGCAAGTTGCTGTACTCTGTCGTCTACTCTAAGCCATCCTAGGTTGTCAAAGTGGGCAGGGGTGAGGTGGGTTCTGGGGGTAAGGTCAAGTAGTAGTCTGACCAGTTTGTTTTGTGATGTTTGTAATTTTGTTTTAAGCGCCTTTGAGGTGCTTTGGTACCATGAGGTGCAAGCATAGTCGTAGTACCCTTGAATGTAAACATGACGAAAGTCTTTCTCTGGTCTGCATCCCCTTAACAATTGTATGTATTGAGCTGTACTGTACTGTACCCATTCTGCAATCTGTTAATAAAATGTTCAATCAATCAATCAATCAATCAAACCTCTTCACTCAGGGGGAAAAAACGTAATTTCCGGATAATCTTCCTGATGACTCGACACACGATTTGGGATACACGTTTCTCGGAGTTGCGCAACGCGGAGGGAGTAGCAGGCCATGCCGCGAGTTCATGGGGGGTGGCTGTTGTTTGGAGAGGAAGACAGAAGTGCGGTTTGTTCATGTGGGAGGGTGCATTTTGAGAGGTGCGCCGAGTGGCGGCGTCTGCGTCCGTCAGAACTGTGCAGCGAAGACATGTGTGGGAGTAGTAGTCGGTGGTGGAAGGCGGAAGATGTAGCTGTGAAAGAGCAGGGACAGCGGAAAACTCGCGATTGGTGGCCTCGGCCTGTGAGGGGCTGTCCAGGGTATTGGGAGGATCGTGATGGAAGTAAATGGTGTGAGAAGGGCGAGGAAGATAGCGATAGGGATGGGAATGGCCATGACGACGGGAAGGGGACGGGTGGGGCCAGTATGGAGTGTAGTGGGGAAGAGAGTGGGGGAGAAGAGTGGAAAGAGGTGGGGAAGAAGAGTAGGGAAAGTGAGGGGAAGGGGAGTAAGAGGAAGAAAGAGAGGGGAGATAGCTTGAGTGGGTCAGAGGATGAGGGTAAAGGAAAGGGTTTTGTAGGGTTGAATGTAGTGGTGCGATTTGAGGGAGAAGGCGGAGTTAGGGATATAGAGCCGAAACAGCTGTCAAAGCTCATTAAAGCACAGTTAGGAGAGGTAAGGTACGGAAAGGTGTTGGGGGATGGGAACTTGTTTATAGGGTGTGTAAGTGTAGTGCAGGTAGAGAGGGCAAGGGAAATGAAGAGCATTGGAAAAGTGAAGGTCTGTGGAGTAGGGATAGTAGGGGAGAAAAGGGATAGTGGGTGCAAGGGGGTGATTGGTGGAATTCCAATTAAGGTTAGTATGGATCAGCTGTTAGGGGATTTGAGGAGTGACGAACGCAATGGGAAAGTTAAGAGTGTAGAGAGGATGAAGAGAGGGGCAGAGAAGGAGGAGACAGGGACGATAGTCGTTCAGTTTGAGGGTGAGGTTAGTCCGAGAGTGGTAATTTTAGGGTATTTGGCATATAGGGTTAGGGAGTTTGTGCCGAATCCGTTGAGGTGTTACAGGTGCCAGGAGTTTGGACATGTAGCTAAGTGGTGTAGGAAGGGACAGAGATGTGGTAGATGTAGTGGGGAGCATAAGTATGGGGAGTGTGAACTGGGAGTGGAGCCGAAGTGTTGTAGTTGTGGTGGGAAGCGTAGCGTATTGGGGTTGTGAGGCGATGAAACTAGAGGTAATGGTCCAGCAGGTGCGAAGGGAAGGTAGAATTTCATATGCGGAGGCAGCTAGGAAGGTAGGACAGGGACAGCAAGACAAGGGACATGGGTTTAGGGAAGGGCAGTTGGCAGTAAGGATAGTGCAGGAGGATCAGGGAAAGCAAGATAGGGGGCAGGGTTTTAGGATAGGGCATCGGTTGGTAGAGGAAGTTCAGGCGGAGAAAGAGAGGGTGTTTAGGGAGAGGTTGGATATGGTGGCCTTTGTGGCAGGGGTAGTGAATACGACAGCGACGGTTAGCAGTAGGACAGAGAGGACTAGGTTGATAGTTCTAGCAGCAGTGGGACACTTGGGTATGAAGGGGTTGACAGTGGAGGATGTTATGAGGGAGTTACTGAGGGTGGTTTGTTGTTTTGTGTGTTATGGGGTTGAATGGATTGTACAGTAGGTGGCGGTATGCAGCTTTTGTGGTCGCAATCTGCCACTATACCCAGTGAAGAAGAAGGTTATTGTGGAATGGCGTGTGCAGTAGGTGGCGGTGTGCGGCTTTTGTAGTCACGACCCGCCATAATTTTGTTTCTACAGTGATCTCACTGTCATGTGGAGGGCGGCAATACCATATATCTATAGAACACTAGATAGCTTAAGGCGGAGTCACCAGCGTCACTGAACCGCCGCCATCTTGCTCCAGTTAGCATTGAGTGAGAGTGAGTGAGCTGCACAGACAAAAATACTCATAACTCGCTGAAATATTGACGGATTTACAAACGGGTTGGTTTGCTATAAACATCAAAGATGTAGTTATGATACTGCATACTTATAAAAAAAAAAAATTAAAGACGTTTTTTTTTACAAACCGCTGAATCATAGCCACGTTAATAATGCTTGTAATAAACCAAACCGTTTGTAAATCCGTCAATATTTCAGCGAGTTATGAGTATTTTTGTCTGTGCAGCTCACTCACTCTCACTCAAGGCTAACTGGAGCAAGATGGCGGCGGTTCAGTGACGTCGCTCTCCATTGCCCGGCAGCGCGGGCAAGCTATCTAGTGTTCTATATATATCTATATCTATAGAACATGGGCAATACGCCTCGATGCGTCTACTCTGCCGGAAATTCAAATAAGAAGAAGAAGAAGAATACCATAGATATGTGTTCTATAGATATCTGTGGGCAATACGCCTAGATGCGTAGTCCGCCGGAAACTTACACGAAGAAGAAGAAGAACGTCATTTCCGAGTGAACCACTTCCATTCTTAGCTATTTGCTATAACTTAATATACCCGCTGTCTTTGCCAGCGCAGTTACCAAGAAAGCAAGATCAAGTGTGACAAACAAGGACATTTGACTTTTAAGAAACGTTGATGTGCATAACGCCGGATAGCCGACAGTCTAGGGCCACTGACAATTAAACATGTTTTCCTTGTCAATGACAGTCCAACCACAGGTAAGAAAGAAAGTGACTACGGGGTGTTTTTGTTTTGATTTGCATGGATCTGACAAGCTAGCTAACACATTAGCCTGTTCGCAAACTAGCGATCGTTACTCTTTATGTCATTCTTCCATACATTGTTGTCGACCTGGCGTTGATATGTACTGGTGACATAAGTGCATAGCTAGTACTGGAGTTAGAATTGTGTTTAATGATCTAGCTTCGCTATCGCTAGCTATGATCTTGGACCGAGATCAACTTTGAGCGGCCTAATGTTACTGACAGACCAAGCTAAGCTAATAAGTTAAATTCAATTTGGCTAACGTTAGCTATCAAGCGGCTTGATCCCAAAACTAACGACGTCAATTAGCACCTTGCGAATGCATCATATCGGTAGCTACTGTAGATTGTCCACCAATTAGCCTAACCAAAATTTGGTAATGTTCAGGTGGCTGTAGATGGGAGAGCGAGTTAGCCGATGTGTTACTACATACTGTAACAGTACAGTCAGCTGCTGTAGTAAGCTGTGTGTAATCTGTCTGATTGCCAACATTTTGCAGGTAAAGTGATAGAGATGAGTGTTTAAATGGGGGCTATGAGGAACAACACGTTTTGGCTGGTGGGACAGCAACTCAGCAGATAAGCCAGGCAGCTTCTGCTAGGAATGTTGTGTTGTTGAACTTAAACTGCATCGTTGGTACAGGTGACTGTCCCCCTGAGTCACTTGATCAACGTCCTACACTCCTTGAAGAGCTCAGTGGGAAGCAGCAGCACTACCACCAAGACAAGCAGGGACAAGGAGCATGCCACAGAGTCGGACCTACACAGCATGGAGGTACACACACACACACAATTGCAAACAAGTTAATTAAAAAAAATTAATAATTACAAAAAAGTTTGTTTCAAAGGGAGTTTATATACTTTGTGACACAATAGCCAAACAAATGCACTAGCCATATGCCAAATTATTAGGGCCTATTACCAAAAAAAGTTATCAAGTCTGAGTCCTCATCTGCACCTTCCTGGTTCAGTGGTTCCTTTTTAGCTCATTTTTCCGAGTGCCTGCTTCTTTTTTGTTCCCAGAGAGTGTATTTGGCCACATAAAGAAAAGGCGATGCGCCCAGCTTTTTTTCCCCCAGAGCACTCTCACCTTTTTTGTGTGACCGCTGTAGGCGGTGCTTTTTAAGTTGAAAATCTGTGAACTTCTCAGAAAGGTGCTGTTGTCATCACTGGCACTTCCCAGCAGAAATAGATGCCATGTGGATACAGGCTCTTATATTAGGGGTTCAATTCCCTCTGAACCAACCATGCACACCATAATTTACTCTTGATAAAACATTCCAACAAATATGTTATGTTTTATTAAAAGAGATTAGGTGCAGTTACTGCATGTGTAACCATGGAGGTTACATCCAGGATATAGAATGTGTGATGTGTCTACATCATGTACTGTATATGTGGGCCCAATACATAACTTGGCTGTAAAGGAGAGACTTATCATTCCACTGAGCCCATTTTCATTAAGATATTTTGACGTTTCAGATGACGCCACTGTCTTTGTGCTAGCTTAGGAAATTAGCCAGCTAGATGTATTTTTTCCTTTTTTTTTAAGATACATTTTTTAGCGTTTATCCCTTTTTGCTACTGGGCAGTCCAGTAGAGAGAGAGAGAGGAGGAACGGGAGACAGAGTGGGGGGAAGACATTCGGCAAATAACGACGGGTCCGGGAATCGAACCCGGGTCGGCCGTGCCACGACTCAGCGTGTTATGTGGTTCGCCACTGGGGCGCCCAGCTAGATGTCTGATCAACCGCTAACATAAACAATATGTATGTCAATATCATACAAGAAACATACAAGCTGATGCCAACATGTCAGTGATCGGGCTCTAAGGATGTACTGCATCATCAATTGTATGTTTCATGTTTTCAGAATGGAAATGTGTTTTTTCTCATTGTGTTTGAAGCCCACATGGAGCCTTCGGGAGCTTGGGCTGTCAGACCTGGGAGTGGGCCAGTTGGATGAGCTTGTGAACAGTGTGTTGCCTCGCCCCCAGCAACAGGGAGTGCCATCCCCATCCAACCCCACCAACCAGTCGTTCTGGAGGACCTCCCACCTCTCCACGCACTCCTTCTTCCTCAACAAGCATGGTGAGACTGGATATCCAGGGCTCTCCCAAACACCTCACCAGGGACACTGCACCGCCTTGTGAAGTTTCCAAGCTTACACAGGATGCACCCCCCATTTTGCCGGTCTAAACCACATTGCATGCTTGCACGAGGAAGGATAATAATGATGATCTAGCATTGATTTCAGGAAGATTCGTTAATCGGGTGAAAAATGACAGTGTTTATTGAATTACACAAAAACGCTGTTTTCATGTATTTTTCCTGGAATTACTCTGAAGCACCCAAACTATATTCATATTCAAAACGGTATAAAACGGAAATGAAAAAATAATCAGTTTTTTTGCACGTTGACTGGAAGGGAAATCACTGACACTTGACGGCGTTATTAGACCCATAGCTATATTATAAAATATAGGTTTAGCTCTACAAACTACAACTACGTTTACATGAGGTTAATGGACGGCAAGGCCAGGTCACTTAATAATAATAATAATCCCGGAAGGGGCGTGGCACTCAATGTGTTAATTGACCTATCTCAAGCCCTGCCCTCTTTTCCTGATCCTCTAATCACAACTGTTGTTTGTCAGAGGGAAGCAACATGATTGGAGGATCAAGAAAAGAGGGCGGGCTTGAGATAGTAACTGAGTACCAATCCAACATGACATCTAACATCTCTTCATTAAAAATGCAGAAAATCAAGTGGCTTTGCTTAGATTTATTTACTGTGATGTCACACATAGCTCTTGGTATTGCTAAAGATTTCCCAAAACTCATATTTAAACGGTATCTGTATCAGTTCATCCCTAAATCCTTTAGTTGATCACTTAAGAATATAATTTCATATCGGACGTACACTATTGTATCGTCCACCTTGTTGCAGAATCGTTGCAGAAAAATATTCTGATATCTGTGTTATGAATTGAGCAGCAGTAGTAGAATTATGGTGATGTTGTTGGATTTTTCAGGAAGTTTTATAACCTGGTGGCATTGGCAATGTTGTTATGGGCCAAGGGCCCAGGGGGAAAGGTCTCCATGTGTGATGCACCTATTTCAGTGTGACTACTGTGTTGGATACTTGATGTAATTATTGTATTACATGACTTGTTTATGTGACCCTTATAATATATAATGTGACTCTGTTTGATCCCTTCCTTCTCTGACCAGGGTTTTCTGGTTCCTTGGCTGTGGGTCCCCCTGCTTTCTGCAGGCAGAACCCCTCACCTCTTCAGTCAGCCTGTACAGAGCTCCAGTACTGGCCAGGTAACTGTGGGTTAGTAGTCGGAGAAGTATTTATTTGATCCATTAAGGTGATGATAACTTAGCATTCATGGGCTATGGAGAAGGACACTACTTCAGCTTGGATTGACAAAAGCATTGCGGATAACATAAGTGTAATGGTATCATGGTCATTAAGAGTTGATTATTATTGGTAAATCTTTTCTGGTACAATGGACAATCTTGTCTTTTGGTTTTGACTAATGTTTTGTAAATGATCTCTTCTGACATTGTTTTCCTCACTGTCTGACTCAGTGTTAATCCAGAGCCGAGGATTTAAAACCCTGAGGAAAACTAGACGACTGCAGTCAGCCTTCGACCGTCCCGTGGAACCGGACAGCTTTACACCGTCTTTCATGAAGGTACTCGGCACTATACAGACTATGAATGACACTCTGCACTATACAGACTATGAATGGCACTCAATGTGGGGCTGTATTAAGTATGGCTGGTCTCATTAATAATGTCACTCGGTCCTAATGTACCCCACAATGCACATCATTTAACATGTCCTCTCTTACTGTTGGATAGGATAGCGTTAGCAGTAACATTAACTACTAAAGATGTGAGCTAATGTTGGCTACCAAATGTTGCAGCTAATGCTATCTACTGTTAATTAAAGACATATCTAACTAACATTCGGTAGCTGACATAGCAGCTCTTAATGTTTGGTAGCAAATATTGGCACTAATGCTTGCTAACAGCCAGGGAGGATGCTAGATGCTTTGCATTGTCCCATAGATGGACTGTTTTAGCCAATTTCTGCTCTACTTAATTAATACAGTCTCCCATTCTCTGTAGTTGTGTCCTGAATGAGTCCCAAACAGGACTCATGTAAGCTAAAATTATATTGAATTGTTTATGGTTACTGAATAAGATTCATCACCATCCTGCGAATGTTCTTAGTCAATTCTGGGTAATTGTAAATATTTTAGCACCTGACCCCCAGCTTTGAAAATGCCAAAATGTATTGGTGTAGTCAGGAAAGCTTTTCATATATCAATATGAAGCTAGTGTAGCATGTATAATGTTACATACCGTAATTCCTCTAATAGTAACCCCGGCTTGTATTTGTTTCAACTGTA
Organism: Notolepis coatsorum; assembly: GCF_963971535.1. Lineage (NCBI taxonomy): Eukaryota > Metazoa > Chordata > Actinopteri > Aulopiformes > Paralepididae > Notolepis > Notolepis coatsorum. The sequence goes on along the minus strand of NC_140177.1, from coordinate 78,637,562 downwards.
GCGGGTACCAGGCTTGTATTAGGAGGAGGCCTGTATAAGAGGGAGGCCTATATTTCAAATTTTCAAACGGATCATAATGAATAAATCAACATTTTGTGTCAGTTTGAACCCAGTAAAATGTACTGGGTTCATTTATTGAAACCAAGTACTGTATGAAATAGTAAACAGTGCAATTACAGGTGGTCACTGGTCATTTCAACGTTTTCAAAGTGAAATCAAGTAACTAGCTCAGTATGCAGCTCAGTATATTAGTAACCCGGCTTGTATTAGGAGGCCGGCTTATAATTGCTTAGCTCAAGAGCGCACCCGGCCATTAATAGAGACCCGGCTTGTATTTGAGACCCGGTTACTATTAGAGGAATTACGGTATACAGTTAAGCTAGGAGCCTGATGTGTTAAAAACTTAGCTAGTTCGCTATAACAAATTTTGTGTGACGGCTACCTTGCAACAGTGTTTGTTTACAGCTCTCATGTGCAACACATTGCATTTAAATCTAAATACATTTCGTTCCACTCCCGATTTATTTTGTTCCACTGGTAGTCTTGCATAGCCAGACCTCTCTCCTCACTTCTTGAAAATGTCTGTGTTCTACTTCTTGGAACAGCTGCGTATGTGAAGCTCTATTTCCACTTTTCAACACTTAACTAATATTACGCCTTGTGCCCCAGGGTCTCCTGACCCGTGAGAAGGTGGAGGTGGAAACTCTAGACAAGATATTGAAGAACAAGAACATACCAGATGGCCATCAGGATGCATTCAAGGGTGGCTTTGCTGAGGGCTTCCTCAAGGCCCAGGCCCTGACGCAACGCACGCAAGGTACATGTTTAAAGCATGCGCACTAGGGGTGTAACGGTATGTGTATTCGTCCTGCGAATTTACGGTACGGCCGTCGCGGTGCGGTACGCGCACCCATATGACGAATACGCCCCACAGCGCACACACACGAGTCCCACATGCAGGCACTCGCAGGTTCCGTGCGAGAACAGCACGCGGCACACCGAGTCCCCGACTTCAGTTCAGACTGAGCGGCGAAAGTGCACGGAGGAGAAAGGCACATTTACATTGGAACAGCTGCAGCGTCATTACAGTTTTCTTTAGTTTTCTTGTTCGCCCAATAACGTTAACCAAATGAAACCAATGGAAAGAAACACACAGACGTCGCCGACACACACGCGCCAACAAACCCATCAAAATTCTCCCCCGCCGGACTCACAGGCACAATCAAAAAAAAAAAAAAAACATACTTTTCCGGACAGATCATCTGAGCTCCACTGTGTTTAAATCCAAATAATCCTCTGCCATTGTTGTAATATGTCATCTGTTGACTGTTCTCTAGTATTCAGTCTCGTCGTGAAGTTAAATTCTCTCTAGTGAAGTGAAAGTGAAACTTAGCAAGGATAAATTGTTTTTTTTTATCCACTTTTTCTCCTATTTTTCTATATTTTCTCCCATCCCAATTTCGTATCATCCAATTCAACCCTCCCCTGTCACGAACGCTGTTTCTTGCCTCCCACAAGCCGGCTGCAATGTGGACTAAGTCATACATAGCACAAGTCCCCTCCGGTACGTTGAGGTAACAGCAGTCGCATCTTTTCACCTGCGCAGCTCGATCTCTCAGTGGCGAGGAGTAACTCGTGGGAGGCTCACGCTGCCCCCGACACTTCCTGATTCTACTGCGCAGGCGCACCAACCGACCTGTAGGAGTCGCTGTCCACAATGCCCGATCCCCACCCATCAGCTTCCCACCCCCTAATACGGCCAATGTGTATTAGTATGAACGACCAGCTAAACTGAAAGCAATGTGGAGCGCTGGGCTCGAACAGGCAAGCCCAGCGTCTCCGTCATTTGTGGCGAGCGCCTTGCCCACTACGCCACGTAGCCGCCCAGCAAGGATAAATTGTTAAAGGGGCACTAGGCAAGTGGATGCCTGAACACAGAATGACACCAGTATCACTGACTACCACGGCAAGCCTATAGACAATTATTCTATTTAATAATAATAATAATTATAATCATTATCATAAATATAATATACCGTAATTCCTCTAATAGTAACCGGGTCTCAAATACAAGCCGGGTCTCTATTAATGGCCGGGTGCGCTCTTGAGCTAAGCAATTATAAGCCGGCCTCCTAATACAAGCCGGGTTACTAATATACTGAGCTGCATACTGAGCTAGTTACTTGATTTCACTTTGAAAACGTTGAAATGACCAGTGACCACCTGTAATTGCACTGTTTACTATTTCATACAGTACTTGGTTTCAATAAATGAACCCAGTACATTTTACTGGGTTCAAACTGACACAAAATGTTGATTTATTCATTATGATCCGTTTGAAAATTTGAAATATAGGCCTCCCTCTTATACAGGCCTCCTCCTAATACAAGCCTGGTACCCGCTACAGTTGAAACAAATACAAGCCGGGGTTACTATTAGAGGAATTACGGTATATAAAAAAAAAAAATTCTGTTGTACCGAACCGTGACTCCAATACCGAGGTACGTACCGAACCGTGCCTTCTGTGTACCGTTACACCCCTAATGCGCACATTATCTGTCTTTATATCCTGTTCGCATTTTATACTTATTATGTATATTTTGGCTTTAGCTTTCATGCCACCTTTGACTTTTGACACTTTATTCATATTTATTATTATTTATTATCATTAACTGTGTACCAAGTCATTATTGCACCCTATATGGCAGAGTTCAGTGGCCTTCATTGGCCTTACGCAGACTCATTCATTGAACGATATTTATTCATAAGTCCATCTGCTTCCTTCTTACCTTTGTGGGTATTTCTCACACAAAAGTATGGTTTGTGCACAAATTACACCCTCTCACTATCCGTCCCTAAGGTTTGCACTGAACTTGGCAAACAGGCCTTTATGTTCTCTGCCCTGCAGCCTGGAAACACTTGCAGACAGATTCGCAGCTAGCTGAGCTGATCCTGATTCAGACGTTCAGAAATGTAGTGAAGGGTTTGGAGGCATTCAATTGGAATTTGTAATTGCTTTCCTTAGCTAGATTCCATTTCCTCTTGTCTGTCTTTGTAGGCATATGATTCTGTGAGTTGCTACTGCATGTCTTGCTATACTGTACTGTAGGGCTGTCCCCGACTAAGGATTTAGATGGTCGACTATGATTGGCCAAAATTTGCCGTTAGTCGACTATTGGTCGACTTAAAAAAATAAATAAATAAAGTCTAATAATTTTTTTTTTTTTTTTTTTATCATTCCATTTGGTCTGTGGGGGGTGCTTAATGTCTGAAGGAGTCGACTGAAGGCTTCTTGTCCTCTGCAAAAGCATGCAATTGGTCCACTGATGGATACATCTTGATATTTGTCTAGTCTAGTGTGTTCATTAGATGGGTGAAATCCTCTTTCTGTGCCTGTTTTAGTAGGCAGTTAGCCTCTGATATGCGTGCCATTAGCGTTAGCCACGCTTCTAGGCATATTTTCTTTTGGAAAGAATGATTTTTTTTTTTAATTCGACTAAGGGGTTGGCCAGTTGACTATGGCTCCTTTCGACCGATTAGTTGACTAATCGACTAATAGGGGTCAGCCCTACTGTACTGTATGTGATTTTAATGTTTGCTTTTATGTTGTTTGCAACACCGTATTGCTGCTACGCTGGCCGTGTGAATATTAAAGGCAACCAACTTGTGTTCGGCTTTTCTCTGATTGGCCGCGCAGGCAAGCGCAGTCGTCCCACGTCCCAAATGAAATCCAAGGAGCGCAAGCGAGCGGCAGCGCGGGCAACCAACTTGTGGCTGCTGTTCCAACGCACTTGTGTTGGGCTGCGGTAGCAGTGGAGCGCTATGAAATGCACTGAACTAGAAAGCGTAACGTTATTATGTTTCGCGTTTTTAACAACCAACTACCAGATTCACTCGTGTATAAACAAAGCCCATACAGTTATGAAATGCGCTGAACTAGAAAGCGTAACGTTATTATGTTTCGCGTTTTTAACAACCAACTACCAGATTCACTCGTGTATAAACAAAGCCCATACAGTTATGAAATGCGCTGAACTAGAAAGCGTAACGTTATGTTTCGCGTTCCATTGATAACGCCATTACCTGCTGTGCTGTAGGAAGCAGAGGTACAGTAAGTTACAGTAGGTGTAGGTTACATGTTTAATCAAAGCCCATACAATTTTTTAGATGAATGATTGTGGATATAATATAGAAAACACATCATTATGATATTGTCAGATGGCGCAAAATACAATGGTGAGTGAGAAATATATCTCCAGTGATAAAACCCAGTGCTCTATGTCTCTATGATACACAGCGTGGATGGGCTTTCAGAGGGAGAGGCATGACTTCGCGACAGCCATATTAGACACTCACTGTACATCAGTGTGGAACTGTAACGTTATATGTTATTTCGCCCGTGGAGGCTGCTGAGCCTGAAGCGCCAGCGGGGCGACGCGGTGGTTTATCCCCGCCTTCCGTGCGCCGCCGCCGGCTTGACTCGGTCCAGCTCCAGCAGCAGCGGCCGTGCTCCGTTGTAGAAGAAGCCCTTCAATGACAGAGCTCTCATATTTTGCGAATGCATAAACTATATCTTAAATTATGGCTATGTGTCTAATATGGCTGTCGCTTATCAATGACTTCGCGACAGCCATATTAGACACATAGCCATCATTTAAGATATAGTTTATGCATTCGCAAATATGAGAGCTCTGTCATTGAAGTGGGTGGTGGCAGCATTACTAACAGTAGCGATTTTTATTGTTTTGTCATGACCAAACATAATCCCAACATAGATAGGAGGTGTACTGTATGTCAAATGTCGGTCATGTGGTGGAAGAGTTTAGTACAGTCACACAACAGAACACTGCTGTAGTACAGTCACACAACAGAACACCGCTGTAGTACAGTCACACAACAGAACACCGCTGGTTCGACCAGCGCTTCTGCCGCGCCGCAAGGGCGTGTGCTAGTGGATTGATTGATTGGCCGTGTGGCCAATCAGAGAAACGCTGAACGAAAAGCTGAACACAAGTTGGTTGCCTTTAATATTCACGCATCCTGGCCAGGGCTCCCTCGGAAAATAGATATACCGGTACATATTATGCAACAATGTTATGGTGGACATTGTGATGGCCCATATTACATAATCACCTTATTTTTTTTTTAACAATGTGCTGGGTGCTATAAGCATATTTGTTTTTCATTGAATCCCATGTCTTCTTTAATTCCATTGGTCAGACTCTCTCAGGAGGACGCGTCTCATCCTGCTGGTGCTGCTGCTGCTGGGACTCTACGGCCTCTCCAAGACCCCCTTCTTATCGGGTAAAAGGCTCCGCTTCCCCTTCAACGCTACTTTGGACAAATTTTTTTGTTTGTTGCACATGAATAATTCGCCCCCCAATGTGTTGATTTCTCTGGCACAACAGAGAGCTTAACCTTGACTTAAACCAAACCCTGTGACTTTGAATTGGATTGAGTGTTTTATAACAGCGGTTTTCAAGGTGGGGTCCAGGGACCCCCAGGCGTCCTTGAGGGGTTTCCAGTGGGTCCCCAGAAAAAGAAAATGGGGGAATATTTTTATTTCACTATTGCTTCATTCACTAGAGGGCAGCCCAATGATAGAATGTATAAGGATTGTTGTAAGGACTGTTCTGTTCATAGGCTTCACACACACACAGTTGTGGAATAACTAAATCTTCTCAGATGTAGACCTGGGACCACATCAGATGGCGGTCCGCGTTACCCCGACGTCTCATCAGCTTGGGGGTCCTTGAGAACCACTGTTTTAGAATGGAGAACCGAGCTTGTTCACTGAACCATGATTCAGTGAGTTGTGGAGTAACTAAAACATCTCGTCGGTGTTGCTCACAGGCACAATACTAACAGTGTTTGTTGTGGTCACTCAGTAACCATTTGTGTTAATAACCTGTGTGTGTATTGTTGTGCGAGTTAATTAACAATGCCATGCGGTGTGATTTCGACCTTTTAATCTAACCATTCTGGACAGTGCGATTCCGAACTACATCAGGCCTGGACTCGGCAGTGGACCCTGTTCAGATGAAGAACGTGACGTTTGACCACGTGAAAGGAGTGGATGAGGCCAAGAATGAGCTGGAGGAGGTGGTGGAGTTCCTCCGGAGCCCACAGAAGTTCACTGCTCTGGGGGGGAAACTGCCAAAAGGTCTGTGTGTCTTTGAAATGCGCAGCTCTTGTTTTTCTGTGCATGGAAGAGTGTGCTCGTTGAATGTGAATTATGTGTTATTTTTAAGGTTTTGTGCAATCAATTTGTGACAACATTTGTAACCGTTTGGGACCTCGCATTCAGTTTTTAATTAATTAATTCAATTGTATTCTCAATGAAAGCACATTATTATACATTACAGTTTTGTGTAGTAACATGTAGTGACATTATTGCATTATGAGTAAGTCGGTAAAAGATTAATAAAAAATAAGAAAAGACAGAAAGATATATATATACACTCATATTTATCACTCACTATGTATGTAAATGTATTCATATATATGAATATATTTACATACATATAATATATAATCCTATACCACATATCCATATAGTAAAGGCCAGGGAAATAATACAGGAAATGTTTTTTTTTCTTTTTTTAAAGGAGAGACAGATTGAGAGCTAAGAATGAGGGTGTGTATACAGTATATACGTATGGGAGGGGTGATGATGAGATGGTGAATATGGAGTAGGGCTGGGCGATATAACGATAAATATCGCGATATATTTTAATAATCGATATCGAATATCGGAATTAAAAAAAAATCGAAAAATCGTTTTTTTTTTTTTTTTTTTTTACCTGCAACAGGGCAGTTTTAAAACCAGAGACAGTGGACAGACTTGTCTTTCTTGTCTGCAACTTAAAGTAATGGCTTTGCTTGTCCAAATGACAATACTGACCAAATTCAGATTTCTTTTTCTCTTGTCCATTTATTTTGTTTGCTTTCTAATTTAAAATACATTTTGAAACCGTCTGTACACAGTAGGCTATGTGTGCTAGCAGAACTAGACTCCAGTCACGAGTCACAGTGCACATGTGCGGTGGTTTGTCCACCAAAAAAGCGCCAAAAGATCGAAAATAAACTAGCAGAGCCAGAACTGTTCAACTCCTCTGGAGCCACAGCCAGCAGAGAAGCCTGTTTACTTTAGCTTTTAAACCAGCTGCAGCCTGAGAACTGGAGTGTGAGGGGATGTAACACTAAAGATGGCGGCAACGACAAAGAATTGCTGCAAAATAAACATACATCTGTTGTTTAATTTTTTTTTTTTTTTACTTTTTTTATACTTATAACAATTCGATAATTATCGATATCGAGAAATAAAATAAAATTATCATATCGTTATCGCGATATGATTTTTTTCCATATCGCCCAGCCCTAATATGGAGTGTGCTGGTGTGTGTTTATACCTGTGGGAGGGGTGATGGTGAATATGGAGTGTGCTTGTGTGTGTATACTGTGGGAGGGGTGATGATGAGATGGTGAATATGGAGTGTGTTGGTGTGTGTTTATACCTGTGGGAGGGGTGATGAGATGGTGAATATGGAGTGTGTTGGTGTGTTTATACCTGTGGGAGGGGTGATGAGATGGTGAATATGGAGTGTGTTGGTGTGTGTTTATACCTGTGGGAGGGGTGATGAGATGGTGAATATAGAGTGTGTTGGTGTGTGTTTATACCTGTGGGAGGGGTGATGAGATGGTGAATATGGAGTGTGTTTGTGTGTGTTTATACCTGTGGGAGGGGTGATGAGATGGTGAATATGGAGTGTGTTGGTGTGTGTTTATACCTGTGGGAGGGGTGATGAGATGGTGAATATGGAGTGTGTTGGTGTGTGTATACTGTGGGAGGGGTGATGAGATGGTGAATATGGAGTGTGTTGGTGTGTGTTTATACCTGTGGGAGGGGTGATGAGATGGTGTGTGTTTATACCTGTGGGAGGGGTGATGAGATGGTGAATATGGAGTGTGTTTGTGTGTGTTTATACCTGTGGGAGGGGTGATGAGATGGTGAATATGGAGTGTGTTGGTGTGTGTTTATACCTGTGGGAGGGGTGATGAGATGGTGAATATGGAGTGTGTTTGTGTGTGTTTATACCTGTGGGAGGGGTGATGAGATGGTGAATATGGAGTGTGTTGGTGTGTGTTTATACCTGTGGGAGGGGTGATGAGATGGTGAATATGGAGTGTGTTGGTGTGTGTATACTGTGGGAGGGGTGATGAGATGGTGAATATGGAGTGTGTTGGTGTGTGTTTATACCTGTGGGAGGGGTGATGAGATGGTGAATATGGAGTGTGTTGATGGGTGTTTATACCTGTGGGAGGGGTGATGGTGAATATGGAGTGTGTTGGTGGGTATATACTGTATACATGTGTGCAACTGTGCATGTATGCTCGCATTACTTTTGAGCCTTTAAATAAGGGGTTATTGGTAAGTGACTAGTGAGCACATTGATAAATGTGCCAGCCTTTCAAAATCCTCTTCTCCTCATCCCTCTTTTCTTTCCTCCTTCCTTCCCTCCCTCCTTCCCTTTAGGCGTTCTCTTGATCGGCCCCCCAGGGACCGGTAAAACTCTGCTGGCCAGGGCGGTGGCAGGAGAAGCAGACGTGCCCTTCTACTACGCTTCTGGGTCTGAGTTTGACGAGATGTTTGTGGGAGTGGGCGCCAGCCGCATCAGGAACCTCTTCAGTCAGTCTTGTTCTAATCCTTCCTCCTTTTCTTTCCGCTGCTCTGTCGCAAATGAGATAAAAATGAATATGAATGGAAGTTCAAGGTCCTATGGAGTGGAAAATAAAGTGATAGAATAATAGAACACACACTTTAACACTACACCATATTTTATCTATTTATTAAAAGAGATTTGCACTACATCCATACCTCATTCTTGCATTTTTTTTTAAGTTAGCATTTTTCTACCTCATTGTCTGCATTTCTACTTCATTGTACTTAGGTTGTACTATATTGTTTTTTTTTGTATATGTATATTGTATATTTGTATATAGTGTTGGGGACTTTATTCCTCTTTTTACTGTATGAAGCACATTCTTAGGGGCTCATACAGAACCAAGCATTTCACTGTAATGTACATGTACTTTATACGTGACAAATAAAAAGAAACTTGAACTTGAATAACACAAATGGTAACAAAAGCCAACGAAAGCTTTAAAACTGTGTTAACTCATCCAAACGCCTCAGATATCACATGGCATTATTACACTCCTGTTATATGTTCGTACTGGCGAATCGTGTCTCGCTCTTTCGCCATATCGAGATATACCTCATCTCCAGTACCTACTGTACTTCATTAACGAAAACAAAGCACCCATGCACTTGACCAGGCCCCGCCCCAGTGTCCCCCTATAAGGCACCAGGCATGGTCACACTCGCCCTTCCTCTTTTTTCGTTTTCCATCATGGACGTGCAGTGCATTCCATGAACTAGCTGTTATGAAATGCAGAGAGAAATTGAACAATGTTGGTTTTTCGCCGGAGATTTGCCAGCCCCTGGAATCTTCTCGGCATGTTCCAACGGCGCGTCGGGCCTGTCCTGGGGTTTCCTCGTCTTTTGACAGCGGATCGAGGGACGTCGCGTGATGTTTAGCTATCGGGCTAACTCGCGCTCAGGTAGGCCCTGTGCCATCAGGCATTAATGTTGGCGTTAGTAATACTGCTTGTTGTCCTGTGAGACAACCGAGTTGTGTATTGGCGCAAGTGGCAGGATATCTGGGTAAACGTGACTCTGAGTTGGACGTTTTATGTGGAGCGCGCTGCTAATGCTGTAATGCTGGGTCACTGTCCCGTTGTTCCCCGCTGTGGGCGGTCACCGCTTTTCCCTCCTCTTAACCGGTTCATTGATTAAGGTCAGTCGGTAGCTAATGTGTTTTTTGAACGGTGTCCCACCCGGAAGCCGACACTTGAGAGCAAGTCGGCCCGGCAGGTGGCAGTATGGACTGATGATGTTTATACTGCCATAGGATGGAATTTAGCTGCGGCCAGTGTCGTGGCTCAGCTGATTGTTTTTCTGTCCACATTGGTGTCTGGTAGTGGGGCTGCAGGGCTGCGGAAACCTGGGCCCCACACCGCCTCACACCATGCAGCCAGAGGTGAGAGCACGGCCTCGTCAGCGACTATGGCGAGGCCCTCGACCAGCGCCCATGTTTCCCCCCGCCTGAGGTACCCTGGGCTCTACGTCAACAGGTGTCCACAAGGCCGACAGCCTTGGCGGCCGAGGGATCGGCTACATTGGATGAGCACGCCCTAAGAAACCGTCGCCGTCCTGCTGTGTGCAGCCCGCTCTCCGATCACTCCCTCCCCCAACACCAGCGGAAAAGGGGCTCAGATTTGTTTCCTTTGGCCGCGGGTCTTCAATGAAGCGCAAGCGGCCCCACGTTTCGCTTCTCATGGGGACAGGGGCTGACACCCAGTTGATGGCTGAGCCTGGGTCTGTCCGTGAGAATGTTGTGCTGTCACGTGGCTCCCTCGCCACGCGTTCTGCGATTGGTGAGCCTGGTGTTACGTCTGTCACCTTCAAAGGTTGTCAGCAGGGGGACTCGAGGCCTCTTTGAAAGAATGCTCAGCGCGGGTTTCCCCGACCTCGCCTTCGCCAGGCCGGGTATCATGTTAGTGCCTCCCACTCCGGAGAGCCCGGTAGTGGTCTGGCAGGCGCGTGTGATTTGGGTGGTAGTAATATCACTGCAGGGCTACGGTGTGTAGGAACCCATGGGGTCCTCACACCTTGCATGTCCAGCTGCAGAATAGCTCCTCAGCGGTCCATGCTGGAGGGGTGTTCAGTGGGGCAGCTCTTGTCACCTGGTATGATGTCAGCTTCTCCTGTATCAAACTGGCCCTTGTCGGGGTCTCCCCTTGGGTGTGATTGCCTCGTGGGTTGTATCAGGGACCGATGTCCCAACTCCACGAAACGCCCTGCCCACACGGTTAGCGGGTCCAGAGTTGGCTACGCACAGCGGGTGGGACCGGGCCGCCTATCTACAGTTCCTAGCGGGCCAGCGCCAAAGGGCGGCGGGTGCGCTTTGGGAGTATCATCACATATGGCTACAGCAGTGCCATATGTCGAAGTGGATGGAGTTAACGTTGAGTCGGGGGCTTGCCTTGCAATTCGCACAACCCCACCCTCCGTTTTCACGTTTGGTGCAGATCCTGTTGTCAGGGTCGGCAGCAGTGACAGCTCTGGCCGACGAGATCCAATCTCTGTTGGCGAAGCAAGCCGTAGTCGTGGTCCCACGGGAGGGTGCGATGTCTGGCGTCTACTCCCGGTATTTTCTGGTGCCTAAAAAAACGGGAGGTGTCAGACCTATACTGGATCTGTCCGTGTTCAATCGTCTGATTATGGCGAGACGGTTCAGAATGTTGACCGTCAAACACCTGTTAAAAGCCGTCAGGGTGGGAGACTGGTTCACCTCCATAGACCTGAAGGATGCGTATTTTCATATCCCGATTTTCCCTCCTCACAGGAAATACCTACGGTTCCTGTTTCAGGGCGTGGCGTACGAATACCAGAGGTTGCCGTTCGGCTACTCTCTGGCCCCCCGCACATTCACCAAGTGCGTAGAGACCGCGCTGGAGCCTCTACGTCGTCAGGGGATACGAATTATTTTCTATCTCGACGACATTCTGCTCCTCAGCCGGTCGGAGGAGGTCGCCAGGTCTCATACCAGGCTGGTGGTGGAATTCCTCACCAAGCTGGGTTTTGCTGTGAACTGGAAGAAGAGTACGCCTCTTCCCAGTCAACAGGTGGAGTACTTGGGCTTGGTTCTAAGTAGGGCTGCACGATTTTGGGAAATAATCTAATTGCGATTATTCTGACAGATATTGCGATTGCGATTTGCGATGCGATTATAACATATTTAAAAAAAAAATTACAAGAAGAATGTTGCTGCTTTCTGTAGTCGGGTCCCAACTGCAAAATTACTGTATTACCCTGTATTATACACTTTTACTATCATGTAATATATACTGCTTTGTGTTTACATGTGATGTATTGTATACATGCACATTTATTATGTTCTTGTGTGATGTATCGCACATTTTATTGCTGTGTGATGTATTGCAAATGTTATTGCTGTCATCTTGGCCAGGTCTACCTTGCAAATGATATCTTGTATCTCAATGGGACTTCCTGGTTTAAAAAAAAAAAATGTTTATTTTTTTTTAATTGCAGGCTTGGCGATTTGATAATTGCATCATTCCAAATCGCGATTTTGATTAAAAAACGATTAATCGTGCAGCCCTAGTTCTAAGCTCAAGGTCCATGAGGGCAACCCTTTCGGAGCAGCGGCCAGTGTCTATCCTCGGCACGCTCAGGGGTCTCCGTCCTGGCGGGACGGTTACGGTGCTGTATGTGATGCGCCTGCTCGGTATGATGGCATCTGCTCACTCTGTGGTCCCTCTTGGCCTCCTCTTCATGAGGAGGATACAGAGGTGGTTTTCCAGTATGAAAATAGACCTGGTGAGAGACAAGTGGAAACGTTTGAAGGTTCCCTTGTCGATACGGGGGGATCTCGCTTACTGGAGGAGGCCTGGTGCCCTCACCAGCGGGTCCCCTTGGGCAGCAGGCGGTCACACGTCAGTCTTCACCGACGCCTCCCTCGCGGGATGGGGGGGGACGTGTCGGAACAACGCAGTGGGGGGCAGCTGGATGGTCCATGCTGCCCGGTCTGCTATGCACATCAATGTGTTGGAATTGAAGGCGGTCCTCCTGGTCCTCAAGCGGCTCGGCCACTTGGTGGTGGGCGAGCACGTGTTGGTCAGGACGGACAGCACGACGGCAGCAGCATATATCAACAGACGGGGAGGAGTACGCTCCATCCGTCTGCACCGGGCGGCGTTCGAGCTCTGGCTGTGGGCGTCTCACAATCTGCGCAGCCTGAGGGCGCTCCACGTCCCTGGCAGGGAGAATGTGGGCGCAGATGTGATGTCGCGAGGCGGTCTTCATCATGACGAGTGGGGTCTACGTCCAGACAGTCAGACAGGTCTGGGACCGCTTCGGGGAAGCCTCGGTGGATCTGTTTGCGAGCAGACAGTCTCACCGGTGCCCCTTGTGGTTCTCGGTCAGTCGGGAGGACAATCCTCCCTTGGGGGTGGATGCCTTCTTGATGTATCCATGGCCGCCCCGGATTCTGTACGTTTTTCCCCCCATACATCTGATAGGTCAGTTGTTGGAGCAGGTACGTCGGGAGCGCAGGACCTTGATCCTGATCGCGCCGGACCGGGGCGCAGCTGTGTGGTTCCCGGTCCTGATCCAGCTCTTGGTAGCCCCGCCGTGGCCTGTTCCTTGGTCATCGCGGGCCCTCTCAAGCGCACGGGTCTCTGGCAGTTCCCTGTGTTGGGCCAGCCGCTGATTGTTTGGCTGGTGAGAGGGTGAGTCTGGAGAGGATGGACCCTTCTGTGGTCGACACCATCCGGAACGCGCATGCTCCCTCCACCATCGTGGTTTACGCGGGTAGGTGGCTTATTTTCTAAGAGTGGTGTAAGGTGGGGGGCTGGGACCCGGTGTCCTGCCCCCTGGACGCTGTCCTTTCCTTCCTTCAGTCTATTTTGGATAAACTGTCTGCTTCGACGGTGAGGGTATATGCCGCGGCTATATCCTCTTGTCATGAGGGGTTTGAGGGCGTTACGTTGTTCAGCCACCCTCTTGTGAAGCGTTTCCTGCTTGGCGCTCGGCGCCTTAAGCCGGTGAAACATTTCTCTGTCTACGAGTTGGGACCTCCAACTGGTCCTCGGCCGGTTGTCCAAGGCCCCGTTTGAGCCTCTTGAGCAGGCGTCTTTGGAACAGCTGTCTTTCAAGACTGCATTCCTGCTGGCCATCACCTCCGCTAAGCGCGTGGGTGAGCTTTGTGCTCTCTCGGTGCGGCCTGAGTGCTTGTCTATTCGTGTCAATAGCGGTGCGACTCTGAGGCCTAATCCAGTCTTTGTGCCAAAAAATATCCGGAGCTCTTTTCGCTCCAGGGATATTGTGGTTCAGGCGTTTCATCCGCCTCCTCACACTGGTGAGTTAGAGGTGAGCCTTCACCTGTCGTGTCCAGTCCGGGCTTTGGGGGTTTACCTCAGCCGGACTCAGGACCTCAGGGCTACCGATCAGCTCTTTGTTTGTTACGGTGGCTCTCGCGCTGGTAACAGGGGAGGAAATTAGGCCACTTTACTCGCCAATTGCGAGTATTTTTTACGTTTGGCGAGTAATTCATGAAGAGCACTCGCCAGTCTGGCGAGTACTAGTAATTACAAAACAAAACAAAAAAATCATTCTGCAATCTGCTGATTCGCTCACTGACACAAACCGAACTCTGACTCCCCCCTTGATTCCTCCCATTTGCGCCACATAATAATCAGACCATAACCAATGAACATCATCGTTGTACAGATGCGCTCTAAGCTCCTCCAATGAACACTCGTTTTCTAGAAGATGCCGCCCATCTAGGGGAAGTGGACAGACCACTGACTGCGCGCAGACCTACAAACTCCTGCCACCGGCAGCCGGCTTGACAACGTAGACAAACTTACAAAAACACATGAGTGGATGAAAATAATTGCATGTAGAGTCGTCGCTTTCGGATATCGGTGCGGTCTGACATGGGGGCGAACAACAGCACGCGACGCGTCTCCTTCGAGTCGGATGAGAATGACAAGTCAACAACATTAGCCGGCTAGCTACCTAGCATGTAACAAGCTACCATAACGCGCATTCAACATAGTGGACTATACTGAGCGGCTTTGCTTAAATGCAGCCGAGTGACATTTTATTATTACCGGGTTTCCCAGCATATCACCACTCGCCCATATGCCCTTCACAACGGTGATGTTGTCATATTTGGCATTCAGAATACACCCGCTGAACCCCTAGCGTTGTCGATTCGGTTCCAATGTATTGTCATCTTACAGCACAAGTACAGTACAACCAGAATACATTTGGCATACAACCAGAGTGCAAATGTAACAAGTCAAGTTCAAGTTGTTTTATTTAGCTATTACATTACAGTGAAATGCTTGGTTCTTTCACTGCCCAACCCAGTATTGATTGAAAACTTTAACAGATTGCAGAATGGGTACAATACAGTACGGCTCAATACACACAATTGTTAAGGGGATGCAGACCAGAGAAGGACTTTAGTCTTGTTTACATCAGGGTCCCCCATTTCAGTCCTGTTTGCTTAATGCCTTGTCCACTTCCTCCACACTCCAATATGTTATGATGAATTGAAAATGGGGGACCCTGATGTAAACAAGACGAAAGTCTTTCTCTGGTCTGCATCCCCTTAACAATTGTATGTATTGAACTGTACTGTACCCATTCTGCAATCTGTTAATACACTTTTCAATCAATCAATCCCTTCAACCCTGCTCCTGTCAAACCTGCTCTTTCCATTCCCTCCATCATGTCCCCCCTTTCTGATGAATATTTCCTGCACTTAAGAGTCAGACACACATTCCTAGTAGTTGAGCTGTGATGAATGAAAACTTTATTTAACAGATTGCAGAATGGGTACAGTACGGCTCAATACATGCAATTGTTAAGGGGATGCAGACCAGAGAAAGACTTTCGTCTTGTTTACATCAGGGTCCCCCATTTTCAATTCATTTTCAATTCATCATTCAGTATAACCTAGACCAGCCCAACCCAGCATCTTTCACTGCCCAGTTCAGCCCAACCCAGTCCAGAATAGTTCCCTCTTTCATGTTAATATGTGATTTAATGATGTAATATTTTGAAGAGTAGAGACAGTGTGATTAATTTACTATGATTGAAAATCAATTTAGACGAAGACGTACAAAGAAGTAATTATCACAATTAGCGATTTTTTTTGTCTGGTAAAAAATCTATTTGGCTGGTAAAAAAAATCAGATACCCGCCAGTTGGCTGGTAAGCCAAAAAGTTAGTTTCCTCCCCTGGCTGGTAAGGCACTGTCGAAACAGCGCCTGTCACATTGGTTGTGCGAGGGCATTGCCCTTTGCTACACGTTGGCTGGGCTGGCCCCCCCCTGGGTGTGTCAGGGCGCACTCCACTCGTGTGGCGGTCTCTGCCGCCTTTTTAGGGGGGGCCTCGGTGGAGGACATCTGTGCTGCGGCCTCCTGGTCCTCCCTGGGTCCCTTCGTTAGGTTTTACCTCATGGACATGACTGGGGGTTCTGTCTCCCAGGCGGTTCTGAGGTCTGGGACCTCCCCTGTGTCCCGCCCTTCGGTGGGTTAGCAGGGGTTTGTGGGTGTGTGCCACGAGGTGATGTGTCACATGTGGTCCCGCCTGTGCTGTGCGTTTTTAGGGGTCTCTAGTTCCCTCTTTTTCGCACTTGGGTGGAGTTGACTGCCGCCCCTTCTTCACTAGGAAGGGGGGGTGACGGGACTCCCCTCCCCCCTGGTGGTAGGGCTTGCGGGTCCTCAGGGGGTACATTTTGTCGGGCCACGCGTCTGCTCTGTCCCAATATCTCGATATGGCGAAAGAGCGAGACGCGATTCGCCAGTACGAACATATAACGATAGGTTATGTATATAACCTAGTTATACGAGTACTGGCTGAGCGTCTCGCTCTTAGCGCGCCCTGAGGTCCCTTGATGGGTTTTTTCTTGATGGAAAACTTTTTCCTGAGGAAGGGCGAGTGTGACCATGCCTGGTGCCTTATAGGGGGACACTGGGGCGGGGCCTGGTCAAGTGCATGGTTACTTTGTTTTCGTTAATGAAGTACAGTAGGTACTGGAGATGAGGTATATCTCAATATGGCGAAAGAGCGAGACGCTCAGCCAGTACTCGTATCCTATCGTTCTAAGTGTGCAGTGCAGTATCTAATCATCCTGCATCTGCAACCCTGTTAATTTTCTTCCAAAAGGCAGTAGAAGAGATAACTTAACTAGATTATTAAATACAGTGCATTGATACAGAATCAGAAAAGACTGAATTGTGATTATTACAAGAATCTATAATTTTACTATCTATTCCTCCTGTCATCTAACCTCAACATCTGTCTTTCCCTTCTCGCTGTCTCCTCCAGGGGAGGCAAAGGCCAACGCTCCCTGTGTGATCTTCATCGATGAGTTGGACAGTGTGGGTGGGAAGAGGATCGAGTCTCCCATGCACCCTTACTCCAGACAGACCATCAACCAGCTGCTGGCTGAGATGGATGGGTATGACTCTAAAGATGACATGGTGTCAAATATGAATTCAGATTACGACTTGTGATTGACTGAGATTACATTCCAACGAGTGCCAACATTGTTTGAAAATGTCTTTCTGAAAGCATCGCTAGTTTACTTTCTGTTGATAAATTACACCAATCGGAGAGATATATTTGAACATTTAATGTATCGATATGTTTTCTCACAGCTAGATTCTTCTGCCCTACATCAGCAAAACGGCAAACAGTATTGTGTTCATTATTAATTAATTAGTTAATTAATTAATTAGTGTGTCAATAAAACAATTATGTACTCCCATCTGTTAACCAATTTTAATAAACTTGAGTCCCTCTATAAACAAGCAGTAAAAATGTTCGACAAGAAGCCTCACAGGTATCACCACTGCCATATTACCCAGAAGAATAGACTAATTTATCTAGAGAGCATTAAATTGTACAGCAACGCTTGCCTTGTTTTTAAAAATGTTCACGGACTGGCTCCCCCACCACTGAGTCTGTATGTAGCCAGAAAGGACAATAGAAGACACACAAGGTCCTTACCCAAAGGGGACTGCGTGGTTCCGCTCAGGAAGAGTGCATTTGGACAATCCGCATTCTCCGTTAGAGCCACACAGTACTGGAACACTATGCCTACACATATCCGGACCTGTAACACGCTTCAACAATTAAAAAAAAAAACTGTTAAAATCTGTCTCAAAGAACACCAGAGCTGCACCCACAGCTAAATTCATTAACTGTGTGTTGTGTATGCAATTCAGCTTTATTCTGTTGTATGTGTATTTTTGTTAAAATGTGTATATTGTGATTTTGTATTTTATGTAGGCCTATTTGATGTATGTTATGTGTGATAACCTTTTGTATCACTTTAGGTTGATGCCCTTTTTAACATCTTGGCCAGGGACTACAGATGAAATCTAGCCTTCTGGCTAATTCTGGTGTATTTACATTTTTAACAGTTTGAGTGCCAGCCATTAACACTTTGATCGCCAGGGTTAAATTCATAATTTACCATCCCTCGCCAGCCCTATTTAACATGGAGAAGTTCCCCTTCTTTGCAGGGCTATAACTTTTTAAATTTTATTGCTAAATTGACATTACTATGGCCCATTCAATGTCTTATATCTATTGTTCAGGGTGTAGCAACGTTATACTTTTTCACTCACATATTCATACTAAAATACGGTCTAAAGTATAAGTATGTTTTTATCGTTTTCTGCAGCTTTCTCCAGAACTTGATCTATAGCCCTAAATGCATTATATTGATGATGAAATACAGTTTGGTAGGAATCTGTGCGAGATAAAAAATTTCAAATGGACGTACTTCTAGAAGTTACTACGTATGATCTGATGATGACCGGATGGGGGGGGGGTCGTTTATAATTCCGTGGGCAACGTTATATCATTCATCTAGTGTGGGTGATATGATCATTAGAGCAGTTAGTATAGAAGACGTTACAAAATAACGCTGAAACTCACCGTAGCTTCCTCTCGCCGTTGGGAGATGAGCGTGGAACAGAATTTTTTCTATTATGGGATGTCGAAATACCCGATCCATTTCCAGGTTGTATAATGGTATACGTCCAAATCATGTTGTTTTTTTATTTTTTTTATCCACTTTTTCTCCCATTTTTCTATATTTTCTCCCATCCCAATTTCGTATCATCCAATTCAACTCTCCCCTGTCACGGACGCTGTTTCTTGCCTCCCACAAGCCGGCTGCAATGTGGAGTCGGACTAAGGTACTGGACTGAGGTAACAGCAGTCGCATCTTTTCACCTGCGCAGCTCGATCTCTCAGTGGCGAGGAGTAACGCGTGGGAGGCTCACGCTGCCCCCGACACTTCCTGATTCTACTGCGCAGGCGCACCAACCGACCTGTAGGAGTCGCTGTCCACAATGCCCGATCCCCACCCTTCAGTTTCCCTCCCCGTAATACGGCCAATGTGTATTACTGTGGACGACCAGCTAAACTGAAAGCAAATGTGGAGCGCTGGGCTCGAACTGACGAGCCCAGCGTTTCCAGCATTTCGTGGCGAGTGCCTTGCCCACTACGCCACGTAGCCGCCCCCCAAATCATGTTGTTTATCGAGTTATTGGTAACGGATCACTATCCGTTGTGATCAGCTCGAGTCCTGGGACTATTACCGAGTGATCGGACCAAATTGAAATGAGCACCAGCTTCCACTTCCTGTTTCTTCCCTGGGCGATCCGCCGATCGGCCACCAGATGGCGCTCTTGAACCGTTAGAGAGTTGATGGGGGCTCACCAGTACATCTCATGTCTCCGGGGGAGAAATATGATTTCGATCACAGATTTTTGAAATATTGATATCAAAGACGCTGTCCAGCGTCTTCGGCAGAATGAGCATGGCGGGGAATGACGTGTTCCAGCGTCAACGGCGATTAAAGTGTTAACATGGGAAACAGGGTTAACACTTTCAGTGCCACCAGGTGGCGCCAGACTTAGTGCTTGAATGCCACCATCCACTTCAATGTTAACGTTAATATTGCCTAATCTATGTTTTAAATTATGGCTATGTGTCTAATCTGCCCGTCGCTTATCAAAGAATCATTTTCCAGTCAGTGCTGTCAAGGCAGATTGGTTTTTTATCGCTTCATTTCCGTTTGAGAGCATTTTGAAAAGCACCCGTTTTGAGGTAAAAAACAGCCCATTCTGGGCCATTCTGTGATAATCGTCTTTTACTGGAATATTCCAGAACGTTGATATTTGTCGGCCTATTTATGAATCGTTTTCAAATAAACGCTAGATGATCAATATTATACGTACACGCACGCCCATTCGAGGCGCGCGCTGATAATAGCCGTTTTCATTTCCTCATGGATTTTACAGTGAAACCGATAGAGCACATTTCACAAAACAGCTTATATCTTCATCAAAACGAGTCTGATTATCCTAACACTGATAACATAGATTCCTTACCTGACATCAGATGGTATCCAACTGGTATATTCCAATTCCTGATCACCATTCGGCTCATGGGCAGGCTAGGGTAGGCTCGCGTGATGCAATATGATTTCAGATCGCTAAAAAAAAAATCTGAGAAATCTCGTGAGTGGCTTTCAGCGTAACTATTATAAATCCGAGAAAACACGTGAGTGGCAATCAAAGTATTAAATGCCAGGACCCACTTCAATGATAGCGTTGTGAGCGCATAATCTCTCTCTTAAATTATGGCTATGTGTCTAATCTGCCTGTCGTTTATCAATGACTTGTTTGCAGTCAACATTGTCGAAACGGATTGTTTTTTAATCGGTTCATTTTCGTTTTATAGCATTTTGAAAAGCCCTAGTTTTTCAGGAAAATATATAGATTCCGTGATGAACGGCATTTACTGGAATATTCTAGCATACACAAACGTTGTAATTTTTCTGCCTATTTATGAATCGTTTTCAAATAAACGCTAGATTATCGATAGTATATGTGTACTTGCACGCTATAGAGGCGGGCTGAAAAATCGATTCTCTCATTTCCTCATCAGCGATCACAGCCACACACACGCATAGGGCAAACGCTTATATCTCTGTGAAAACAGCTCTGATTATCCAAGACTGGTAAAATAAATTCCTTACCTGAGATCAGATGTTATCCAAAAAGATTATTCCAATTCCTGATCGCCATTCCAAATATCGATCATGCTTATTGATTAAAGTGTTGGGTCCTGTAAATACATAATCCACGTGTTTTCCGGGCCGGCGAGCACAATCGATCCTTCAGTTGGCTTGATGGAAAAGTTAAATGAGCAAACTGGCCACCCCCCCTTCAGCAGTGTAAAGTAATGGGGTGCAGTTACACAGGGAGAGACGATAGGGGGCGGTATCTTCCCAATTGAGCTCAGAGAGACTGCAGCACTAACCCGAGGCTCGATTGATGAAATATGAATTCAAATCGCAAAAAAAAAAAAAAAAGACAAACAAACAAACGCTATATAGCGTCTGGGGCACTCAAAGGTCGGCATGAACTAACGACAAAACGCGTCCGTGGCACTCAATGTGTTAATGTTGATTAATATGCACTGTCCCTTTTGCAAATAAACTTAAACTTAATACACTCAAGGTAGTTCTATATAGTGATTCTGGCAGTGTTGTGCTGTGCAACGGCCAAACGCAGTCATGAGGCCAAAGGCACCTAATGCTTCGTTTGGGCCAAACGTGTGATTAAAATAGCCCTGAATGTGCTCTTTGGTTGTTGGTTGGAACGTGAGCAGAAGATTAGGCATCCTGAATACATAAAAGATGAAACATCTTAATGCCATGGGCTAGGAAAATTTAAACAGGTCTGTTTGTGGGTGACTTGGTATAGTACAGCACTGCGGCAGTATGGTGCTTGCTTATACAGTATCACCCTATTGTGCAAATGTCATTATGATTAGTACAATGTTAACTTTTACATTATTGTCTCGTGTCATGCAGGTTTAAACCAAATGAAGGTGTGATCGTCATTGGGGCAACAAACTTCCCAGAGGCTTTAGATAAGTATGTCTGTCCAGGTCTCATTGTTGAGCCAAATGTCAAGAGTTTTACGGTCCCACATTACAAATGTCAAGGTTTACAACCGGCAGCAAGACGGCTGCTCTTGTCATGTCAGAGAAAGGACTGAGATTATACCAGAATGATGGGATCTTTCTGTGCTACTTTTTGCACTCAAACCATAAAAAAAAACATAATTCACCTTTTAGTGTTTCACTGATCAACTTCTCCCTTTTATCTTTAGCGCTCTGGTCCGTCCAGGACGTTTTGACATGCAGGTGACTGTCCCCAAACCAGACGTGAAGGGACGCACAGAGATCCTCAACTGGTACCTCAAGAAGATCAAAGTAGATCCAGGTTGGAGTTGATGTGATCTTTAGGCCACATTATAATTGTGTTGTACATTAAATATGGTTTATACAGTGTACATAAACGTGTGTGCTGACTAAATTGAATTTGATCAATCTAATTAAAAGGATTGGCACATCTATAAGTCTTTTTGGAGCTGTGAACAGAAATATTGGTTTAAAACGTTCATCTTTTGTGTATTGTTGAGGCATTACAATGCAATAGTCTTGGACCAGACCATAGAATTTCATGTAGGGCTGATCAAATATAAATATTTTGAGGGTCCTATGGTGGTTAGCGCATAATAAAAAAAATACAGTATATACAATATACAAATGATTGATTACTATCTGCTTAGGTATGGAAAATGTTAGATGCTTTTAGACATGTTAGACTATCCAATTGATGTTCATCATATTGGAACTGCAGATGAATGGATATATAGTTAATATGTCCAAAATAACTATCCCCAAAACGACAGGATATTATGTCAGGATATTATGGATTCACTCCAACCACTGCCGTGTCCGCAGATCCTGGATGTGAATGCGGTAACTTTCATTCAAATGTTCAAATTTCAAAATTCTAATTTGTGGTGCACATTCATAACCCTTAGAGGAAGAACCCTATTTATTTTGGTGACCCCATGCTGTTTCTTCTAGCGCCATCATCAGGCCAACATTAACATTTTTTAATGCTTTTATCTTCTGACCACTTTTTTCCCTACTCCTCCAAGGCTGTTCACTTGATTCTCACAAAACGAGCTGTCTAGCATCTAGGGACCAATTTTTTTTTAAATGTGTGATTTACATAATAACAGATCCAATCAAATTTTTGAAAAATGCATGGTAACAGGAAATTATTTTCACCAAAGCTCAAAAGTGTGTTTGTCCTATAATGGCAAGGAGGCCTGTGAAGTTTTGAGTAATTTGGCCTTATGGTGCTGCTATTTTCACAACCACAAACGTCACTACTCAATGTTGTTATCTATATGAAAGTTGATGTTTTCCAGCTCTTCCTCGGCCATACATGTCATTCTTACTAAACCCTCAGGGACATGATCAAAGGGTGACATTGAGGAGTTGTGCCTTTTCAGGGATTTAATGCTGACTGCATATGTCTAGTTGAGTGTTTTGACGTAAAAATTTAATATCATTAATTTACGACAAAACATCCCGCAATATGATGACACAGATGAACAATAAATGTCAATATATTGCCCAGCCCTAATTTAATATCTTTCTGCCATTCGACCGGACCATCCATTCTCCTGGAATATCTATTTGACCCATCTATTTGTCTCGGTCTGTTTCCACTGCAGACATAGAGGCCAATATCATCGCCAGGGGGACAGTGGGCTTCTCTGGCGCCGATCTGGAGAACCTGGTGAACCAGGCCGCCCTGAAGGCAGCGGTAGACGGCAAAGACATGGTCACCCTGAAAGAGCTGGAGTTCGCTAAGGACAAGATCCTCATGGGTGAGCAGGGAGAAGGGTTTAGCTGGTGGGTGTAGGAACGGCAGGCGACATTGAATGTCTGACAATGATTATAGAGTACAGGGCCTACATTTTGTTTATCATTTGAAAATGCAAATAAGTGAGGGAGCCCCCCCCCCCCCCCCCCCCCCCCCCAACTACATCCCTGCCTGGTAATGAACAACACTAAGGTCATATATAATTATACGCTTCTGGTTATAATCATTTTCGCTCTTGCTCTGTTTCCGTCTGTTC
This sequence comes from Notolepis coatsorum, assembly GCF_963971535.1. Lineage (NCBI taxonomy): Eukaryota > Metazoa > Chordata > Actinopteri > Aulopiformes > Paralepididae > Notolepis > Notolepis coatsorum. Next base: position 78,613,862 of record NC_140177.1, on the reverse strand, counting down.
CTTTCTCTCACTAAATGCACTAAACCAACCTGTATCATCATCTAAAATGATGAGCAGCCCTTTTCTCTCCTTCTATCTGTCCTTTTCTCTCTTATCATCCTCACTCAATTCACTCCTCTCTCTCTGTCGTTCTCTCTCTTATCATCCTCACTCACTCAATTTAATTCACTCCCCCTCTCTCTCTCCTTTGCCCTTACTCAATTCGATTCACTCCTCACTCTCTCTCTCTCTCTCTCTCTCTCTCTCTCTCTCTCTCTCTCTCTCTCTCTCTCTCTCTCTCTCTCTCTCTCTCTCTCTCTCTCTCACATACATACATACATACATACATACACAGATGATGCTTGGTTAGTGGGACTGAGACTAACTTCACTAAAAGTCCGAATTGTATTCGTCACATTGTCTCTCTCTCTCGTTTTTCCTTCTATTCATGCTCTTCCCTCTCTGTCTGTCTCAGGCCCGGAGAGGAGGAGCGTGGAGATTGACTTGAAGAACAAGCAGATCACAGCGTATCATGAATCGGGCCACGCCATCGTGGCCACCTACACCAGAGACGCCATGCCAATCAACAAGGCCACCATCATGCCCAGGGGGCCCAGTCTGGGACACGTAAGAACACTACAGCCGGGCTCGTGGGTCGTTGACCTCAATGCACGCAGTTGCACTTAACCTAGTTTAAAATAAGAAATCTGTACTGGGAAGGACATTTAATAAACACTAGAACAGGCTCATCGTTTTAAACCTTAATACAGAGACAACTCTGATTGATCAAGATAAATCTTGTATGGGGCTTCCGGTTTACGCTCGGATCAGATGGCGCTGTGACTTTTCCGAGCTCCGTGACGACTTCACTTTAATATTGATTACGACGCTAATTTTACGACATATTATACCTCGTAGATATGGCTAAACAAATACCGAACAAGATTGGAACATTAAATGAGGTTGACGGTGAATTTATCTGGACTTTGTTCTGTGCTGAGCTTGATGCTAGCATGCTGCAGCTAACCAACAGACTGGACTCGCTCCAGGAGGATGTAGCTAGCGCGACCACGCGGCTCTCTAGGGTGGAAGAAGAGATGGCAGAGGTGGCGGTCGTAGCTGAAACCAACTCCACCGAGATCTCGGCGATTGAAGACGAGTTCCTTTTTTACGAAAATAAGATGGCTGACCTAGAGGACCAGAATAGAAGGTGCAACATCAGAATATACGGCTTGCCCGAAAACATTGAAAACGATGCGCCGATTCAGTACCTTGAAAAGATGATTCCACAATGGTTTCTGGCTATTCTCCAAGAGGCCAGGAAACACCCTCCAAAAGTAGGTAATTATACCCTCAGATTCGCAGCAGATTTCAGCGACTACACCACCAGATGTCGCAGGGCCTTCTCTAAGGCTATGGGAGTTGCTCGTGAGAAGGGCATCGAGGTCTACCTATTATACCCTGCGACTCTGAAGATCAAGATGGGCCGCAGAGTTGTCTCCTGCAACCGCCTGTTCACGTCGCCGTCCGAGGCGGAGAGTTTCCTTCGAAGCGGCACGGCGTCCCCCCCGGCCGAGGATGGAGAGCCGGTCCCGGCGGAGCAGGCAACGGGCACCGGGGAGTAACAGGCCTCGGAGCCTTGGTATGCTAAGCGCGAACTATGCTAACTTTCCGGCTCTCCAAGCTAACACTATCGTTACCACTCGCCTACCGCAGTTTTTCGGACCAACAGAACGGTAACACTCAAGGTTCATCTACGCTGTATTATTCCAGAAACGGGTATGCACACTGACTATTTTCAAGTATAATTCAGACGACCTGTGCTTTTTAACGCATTTGCCTTTTTATTGTCTGAACATAGAACTTCGCACTGAACTTCGCATAGACTGTTATGCATATTGTCTTTTTTCAAGTTGCACTTGGACGAACTGTGTTTCACAAGTTTCACTCGGACGAACTATGTTTTAACTTATCTGCCGGTCGAGGGGGATGGTCCTTTCTCGGCGGAGCAGCCTATGTGAATCAGGATATAACAGGCCTTGAGCCCGATTAAGCTAAGCTCGGTGCGTGCTGGTTGTCCAGCTCTCCTAGCTAACATTGCCGTTGCCACGTGTCTACTATGACTTTTTGCTCCAGCTGAATGATAACGCTCAAGGTTTGTATCCACTGTGTTATCTCAACGACGGGTACGCATGTTGCCCTTTTCTCAAGTTTAACTCAGACGAGCTGTGTTTTAATGCACCTGTTTTTATCGTCTGCACTTTTCTTTACCAATTTCGATACAAACTGCTCTGATCAATATATCACCCATACTACATGAATCATTTAACGTCGGTCACGGAATTATAAACGCGCATGATGAGTCATAACGTCTAGGATCATGTACAGTTGAAATTTTTTATCTGGCGTCGATCGGTATCAAACTGCATTTGATGATCTAATATAAATATGCATCAGTGCATGTGAGCGGATTGGAGCGTGAGCGGCGCGGGGAGCGGAGCGGGCGGTTTTGACGTGAGCGAGGAGTGGGTTTTAAAATGGGTCGGCGCGACGTCAAACGAGTTCTCCTCCGCTCCAATCCGCTCCGGGCCGCTCACACAGTGGTTTAACACTGATGTAATATACATGATGTAGTACAATGCCAAAGCAACAGATGGCGATGTACAAACATGAAGGCCATTTTCAACCAATGAGAAGGGTGAACCTGTGATATCCTGTTCAGGCTTTGTCACTCACATCCTGTTAGAAAAAGTTTTGACGCCATTGTTGTTGTCGTTAGCTTACATGCTAACGTTAATGGCAGCGACCATAGCATTGTGGCTAGGCTAGCTATCATCGCTTAATAGAGCTAGTGAATGGATAAACAACGTTATTTAACATTGCAGAATGGGTATAATTACAATGCGGCTCAATACAAACAATTGTTAAGGGGCCCAGGGGGTGTAGACTGTTGTAGTTTGAGCTAATTTACACCATGCTCCAATAAAAAAAAATCTGCCGAGCGATGTGGCGTGGGGAGCGGGGAGCGCTCGATTCAAGGTGAGCGGTGAGCGAGCGGAGAGCGACTTGGGGGCGGGGTCAACATGAGCGATTAGCGGAGCGGACCAAGCTTTAAAGAGCGAAGAGTGGATTTCTCGCCCGCGCCGATCCGCTCACGTGGCCTGATATGCATTTATGGCTATATCTCACGTTCTATGAAATACTGCAGAAAACGATAAAAACATATTTATACTCTAGACCATATTTTTGTATGAATGTGACAGTGAAACCAGATAAAAAAGTAGAATAAAAGAATTTGGATAAAATCATGACTCACTAATTAAAAAACAAAACTATAGGAACAGTGAGGACAAGAAAAAGTGTATGACCAAATTATTGGTTTGTTATGGTTATTGGTATGGTTAACACATTCGGGGCCATTGGGATGCGTCTAATAAATCTCTAGAGGACCGGCAAATGTAAACGGACGTGGGGCTGTTTGTAGAGCTAAATCTATACTTTATAGTATTGCTATCTGTCCATTCTCATTGTCAATTGAGACCATAAACCGTCCCTTCAAAATGGCTTAAAGAAAAAAAAATCATCAATACGTTCTCATTTTATAGCGCCGTGAATATAAGCGTTATACAGGATTTGGTCTAGTATATTTCCTGAAAGGCGAGATAAAGGGCTAATAGCTACTACCGTTATATCCAATGGCATTTCTGTTATACATATGCTACAGTTAAAACTCAAACTACATATGATCGGCACGATCCTCAAGCATGTATGCATGAAAGGGGGGGGGGGGGGCGGGGGACGTTGTTTCTGATTATTGATTACCAATAACCGCGTTAGCCTCATTAGCCTCATTCATTGACCGGATGGATGGCTATCAAAACAAGGCCCGATCGGGATGTACTTTACGTGAAAAAGATCTTACCGTGGGCCGGTGGGATCCCCCAAAGCATTTCCCCGTTATCGATCGCCATCTGGTAGATCGATATGTCCATTGGCTGATGATAAATCCCCTTATTGCATAGTGAAATCTGCTATCAAAAACGTAATCCAAGCTACATGCTGCACATCCAGAATCCTGCTAACTGAAAACTCCATTGAAAGTAAAAAAAAAACTGCTCCGTTCAGCCACAGGGCACACTGCATTATCGCGATAGCGCCCCTAAGAGGATCTGGCCGGTATTGCACTTTCTCGAATTCAAAGAGTAGGGTACATCTGCAGTGCATCTCGGCGACCTTGAATAGGTTATTAAAATGGAATAAAAGCAAAAACAACTTGCCACGGATATATCCGTGCTTCTGTCCACAACGGGTGGAATCGAAACACGGAGAGCTCCGTGGTCGGGCGCCATTGTGTTAAGATATATAATGTTGTTGTGGTTGCTGTATGCTCGTCAGGGGCGACCAACTGATGTTTGATCGATACCGGACAAGTATTCTGATGTGGGGGAGGGAATGGGGGATTGTGTTGTTTTTTTGTTTTTCTTTCCAGTCGACTCGCTCCGTTTTATTTTTGTTTTCACGCTCAGAACTCAATAGGACCTTAACAAGTGGATATGTACCTATTATGGTGTTCTACTCCAAACAAATTACATTCAGTCATACTGCAGCCTTTTTAGACTATGGCTAATTTCAACATATTGATCTGGAATACAGGGGGTCTCAATATACAGCATAAAGTGTACTAACGTGGCTAAAAAGGAAGGAAGTGGACCTTGCTTTACTGAGTGAAACGCACCTTTTATTTGCGGATAACGCAAGACTGGCAAATAGATTTTACCATAACATAAGTTCTTCTTCTTTTAGCACCAAGGCCCGTGGGGTAGCCATAATAGCGAAGCGAAATTTGAATATTAAACTGTTAGATGTGTGGTCTGATGCAGATGGTCGAATTACTATTGCTAAAATAGAATGTTCTAACCGGAAAATTTTGCTGATTTCTGCATACGCCCCTAATTTGTATGACGCTAACTTTTATGCTGTACTGACTGCAGCTATGTTGAAACTACCTTATTACTCATTAATAGTAGGAGCTGATTTTAATGCAGTTTGGGATCCATTGATTGATAGGTCCAATCACGCTGAAACCTCTGATCAGAAGCAAGCTACCACAGCCCTACAGGCCTGGTCTAAGGACACAGGGGTAATTGATATGTGGCGATCGCTCAACCCATCCGCGAGATTACTCCTTCTTCTCGTTGAGATATGAAACCTTTTCCAGGATTGATTGTTTTTCTTCCCCACGTTTCTTTGATAGCTTTGATGTTGACTTATTGCCCATAGCACTGTCAGACCACAAAGGTATCCTCCTCAAGGGTTCACTCAGTAAAATAATAATAAAAAAGATTTGATAAAAAAAAAAGATCAATCTTGTATTTTAGACCCATACAAGGTGACATCGCCTATAAGCAGGGCCGATCGTAATCAACATTTCTTTATTTTTAAAATGTTAAATAAATCAGTAGTTACAAATCTAGTGGTTAATTCTACTAGGTTGTTAGTAGTTTAAGAATCATATCTGCTGATTCTATGTGGACCTGCTGATGTCCTCATTCATTCACACAGATAGATGCACTATATGCATGTGCTGCTTTTCATTTAATCCAGAATAGCCTGTTCTCACTCCTCTGTTCTTGCTCTGCCCGATCTGTCTCCCTCCTCTTTCTCCACATCTACAAATTATTTCCTCACCCCCCCCCCCCCCCCCCCCACTATCTGTTTTATTGTGTATTTCATTTGTTGTTTGTTCTCCACATCATTGTAAACGAGGGATTTTAAATCCAGATTAAATAAAGATTGAATTAATTAATCTTCATCTTTATACTTCTGTCTTCACCCCCCAAAGGTGTCCATGCTCCCAGAAAATGATCGTTGGAGTGAGACTCGTTCTGAACTGCTGGCCCAAATGGACGTCAGTATGGGTGGCCGCGTTGCCGAGGAGATCATATTTGGCAGCGAGTACATAACCACCGGTGAGCCAGCGGAGTATCAGTGGAGCCGGATTATAGGCTTGTGATTTCTACTGCAGTGCCAGATACTGTCTTTAACAGGGAGGGCATGTTTAATTATAACCTTTATTGTCCTAGTGGGAGAAATGAGGTTTAGAGGCAGGTTTAAAAATTTAAAGAATTTATAGTTAATGATGGAACATCAAGCGAGCTAGAGATGCCATGTGCTGCCCTGCATGTTTTTTTCTTTTGACATTATATGACATTATATGAATGTCCTTTCTCCCTTCCAGGGGCATCCAGTGACTTTGATAGTGCCACAAGGATAGCTAAAATGATGGTGACCAGATTTGGAATGTGTGAAAAGGTAACTTATGCAGAGTGGACTGTACTGTAAATGAAAGGCAACCACTGAAATGTGTCTACATAGTATGCATCAAACTATATTTAGGTAATCTAGTATACTGTGTTACATTCACAATATTCAGTATTTTATAAATGTATGTTTTATATACAGGGTTTCAAAACCCAGAAAAGTCTATTTAGAATTATTTTTTTCTTGGCCTGAAGATTTTAAGTTATGGAAATGTATTCATAATCTTGTTTTCACCTGATCAAAATGATATGTCAAGCTTGGCTCCTGGTATATCTAGTTACCATTGAAGGAATAATAACCTAAATCACAGTCCCAAGTGATTGATGTAGCTGGAACATTCAAATCAATCATTCAAAAAGAAAAATACAGTCCATGTATTTGGAACAGTCTAGCTGCTTCCTAGCTGTATATGTAATACAATCCAGGCCACTTATTTGTTAAACATTCATCTCATAGTTGTTTGAAATGTCTCAACTTGTCAAAACTTCAACAGAAAGCCCTGTCAGCTTTCTGAGCACTGGCATCCTGATAAAAACATAAAATTCATAATTTTTACCAGATTTGATTTCATTATGGCAGCCCCCACAAAGCAGACAGACTCTCCATTGAAGTTCTGACAAGTTGGACCATTTCAACAACTTTGGGGAGAGTGTTTGACAAATAAGTGCCCTGGATTTTATGTTTGGGTCATTTAGAATACTTCTGAGTTAGTAAAATTAAATTACATGACATATCGTCGCCAATCTTAAGTTAATAAAATTGTACGTACATTTTCCCGGCTGTTATCTGTAGCTAGCAGAGTGTAGCGTTATATATACACATACAGCCAGGGGACCAGCAAGGAAAAGTATTGGAATTTTATTTAAAAACTAAATAAATAAAACTGTGTAGGAACCCTGTATATAATATATAATCCCTGTCTTCACTCTTCCAGTTGGGTGTGATGACCTACACTGATGTGACCAAGCAGAGTCCAGAGACTCAGGCTGCTGTAGAGCGTGAAATCAGGACACTGTTAAAGGTACACAAGCCTTTATACCTCTAGGTGCTCCTCTATATCAGGGGTTCCCAAACTTTTCAGGCCGCGACCCCCAAATAACGGTGTCAGAGAGCCGCGACCCCCACTATTATAGGAGGTAAAAAAATATATATATATATATTATTTTTTATTTTTTTTTATAAATGGAAATGTATGGTTGAAACATGCAAACGTTCAAACGCACACACACTAATAAGTATTGGAGGCTTTTAACCAGGGCCGGACTGGGGAAATCATTCAGGCCAGGAAATATAGTGCAAAATATAGCCCCAGTTAGGCCACTTTTTAAGCAGGGGGTCTGGGGGTCCCCCACCAGGACATTTCTTGTTACAAAGACTTCATTTCCTGCATTCTGGTGCAGGAATTTTTTAATTCGTACCCTTTAAATGCCAGTGTTTGTGATGGAATCACAAATTATTGTTAAAAAAACAGGCTAGCATATGTATGATTAGCAACAACACAGATTTTTATGGATTTTCAGTTTTTTTGTAATTGAAAAAAATACAATCTTTTATTTAGGGCTGGGCGATATGGCCTAAATATGATATCACGATATTTTCTGACCTTTTCGGCGATACACGATACACATCACGATGTTTTTCCTTTTTTCCCCAAACAATTCATTATGAGGCTTACCAAGACAGTATTTGAGTTTGCAAGCGAACATTAAAGACAAAAGACTCATGCATTTAGCATTTTTATATTATATATTAGATTTAGATTATTGGATTCTTAGATTATATATTTAGCATTTTAGCCTTTCGTTTTTTTTTTATATTATATATTAGATTAGATTTAGATGATTAGATTACATATTGTAACTATTTATTTATTTACATGTATGTATACATTTATTATTTGAACGGCTTAAGGCTATATCTGTACTTGATGTTTGTTTGTTGTGTTGCATACTTGAAATCAAATCAAATCAAACCCCCCCTCTTAAAAACAAAAACCTGTGTTTAACCTAGCCATCTATAAAACATCATGCTAAAACTGTGAAACAAATGTCCTACTCCCCTAAAGAAAGAAATACATAGCAAACATGACTCAGTTATCCAATAGTGCTGCTGCTTTTTATTTTGTTAAAATCTTTTAGTTAATAAGACTAAAAGACTACAATATATATGACTACAAGGGCCAGAAGCCGACTTCATGACGGCTTCCTGTCCTCTCATTCCATTTCCGGTTTTCCGGTTAACGTTACATTTTCAACAACAGATTGCTGCTAATTAAACACTTCATGGAAACGGAGTAACGTTAGCGTTATGTCGAGTTCATAAGTGTAGTGTAGTATGAACTCAACATAACGTTAACATTACTCCTTGTCCACTGTTGCTGCCACTGTTGCGTCGCAGATGGATGGTACACTCTGTTAGCTCCGTAGCTAATCCGCTCATAGACTAACTTACCGATAGCAGTACCGTTAACGTCGGAGCTTACTCCTGGGTTTCAGGCGGCATCCCTAGCACCAAGCCACCGCCTCTCTGTCTCTGGCTAGGTGTGTGCGCTTGCGTGTGTGTATGTGCGTGTAGATGACGTAATTTGGGCAAGTGTGTGTGTGACTGACTTTTTTTTTCTGCAAGAGGGAGAGGCGAGAGGGAGAGGAAAGCATTTAGCACCGCGCTTGTAAGTCTCATCTCAGCCGCGGCGGCCTCTAACGCGAGGGCAAAACATCACGATATCCACGATATCCACGATACGTTTAAAAAGTGTATCGTTAATGAACTGTACCCGATATTTATATAATATCGTCATATCGCCCAGCCCTACTTTTATTCAACTTCAGCCCTGATCATAACACCACATATTCATTTTATAATTCTAACCCTTTAAATGCCAGTGTGTGTGATGGCATATATTTGCAATATATCAAATGCAAAGTAGATTTTTCTGGGGGGGATTATTACAGGCTAGCATGTGTCAATGATTAGCAGTTTTTTGTAAGGGTCCCGCCTCCACCAATCGCATGCGGCTCCCTTTGTGTGTGTGTGTGTGAGAGCAAGAGAGAGAGAGAGAGATAGTTCTCCAACTTGTGTGAGTTGCAGTGATCTCCTGGTTGTTCCCCACCTAGGTTATCTAACTATTGCGCTGGTGCAACTAGAAACACTGGCCTGGCCTGCTTCTAAGTTCAGTGGCCTGACTGCATAAAACAAAAATATATATATATATATAATTTTTTAGGATTTTTTTTTAATTATTATTATTAAATCATCTGGCGACCCCGGGCGGCTAGGTGGTGTAGTGGTCTAAGGCACTCGCCACCAGTGTGGAGACGCTAGGATTCGCGTGTTCGAATCCAGCTCTCCACATTGTTTTTCAGTTTGGCTGGTCGTCCGCAGTAATACACATTGGCCGTATTACGGGGAGGGAAAAACTGAAGGGTGGGGATCGAACGTTGTGAACAAGCGACTCCTACAAGTCGGTTGGTGCGCCTGCGCAGTAGAATCAGGAAGTGTCGGGGGCAGCGTGAGCCTCCCACGCGTTACTCCTCGACACTAAGAGATCGAGCTGCGCAGGTGAAAAGATGCGACTGCTGTTACCTCAAGTACCGGAGGGGACTTGTGCTATGTATGACTTAGTCCACATTGCAGCCGGCTTGTGGGAGGCAAGAAACAGCGTTCGTGACAGGGGAGGGTTGAATTGGATGATACGAAATTGGGATGGGAGAAAATATAGAAAAATGGGAGAAAAAGTGGATCAAAAAAAAAAAAATCATCTGGCGACCCCGACTTTGGGAACCCCTGCTCTATATTACTGAGCTACTGTGAAATCAGGACGCTGTTGAAGGTACACAAGGCTTTATATACCTATAGAGTCTAGGTGCTCCTCTACTGAGCTACTGTGGAATCATGATGCTGTTAAAGTTTCAGATTGTCCGATTCAGTCGTCAAAACTTTAAGAAGCTACGGTACTATCACAATTTCCATTACTCTACATTATTTTCTTAAACTGTTGTAGCCTATTAGGTTTAGTCAAATGTCTGTTTGTTATTGTGCAACCGCTCTTTCTTTCTATGCTTTTATTTTATCTTGGAGTTTGTGAAGCAGTAAATCTTGCAATACATTTAAGCAATAGGGCGCGTGAAGCACTTTGCTGCTTAAATGTATTGAAAGAGTTACTTAAGCTCTTAAGCCCATATTTTCTGAAAATTCGCCTAAAAGTACATACCCAAGTAAATGGACGATTGCTCCACTTCTACAAGGTCCATTTGCATGTTCTTGGTATCTAGGGACATCTATGGACCTCAGGGAATGTATTCCCAGTGTCAGGAATATTGTGTCTGTTACTATGCTTGAGTAAATTGTAATGAACCAAAGGAGAATATATTATTATTTTATTTTCCATCTTTGATGGTGAATAACACCATGCTAACATTGACCAAAAGTGAAAAGATGCCACTGAGCTCATTCAGCACCTTCTTCAGATCAAGTGTACAATCTAAGCAAATGAACAAAGGGCAGATGATTTACAGTTTTTTTTTTTCTAGATTCAGTACTGAATTTTGGCATCCAGACACATGCAATATGAATATAGAATATCAGGCCTATAAATTACCTTATTATGTCCAAGTCATACATATATGGATCGGGCCAAATCTCCTCTTTCCAATGGCGGAGTTAAATCTGGATTTAGTACCACCAGGCGCCCGGTACAGGGCAGCAAATACCATGAATGAAATCTACTGTAAGTACAATTACTTTTGTATAATGTCCATAGCTCCGCCATTTTTTACTGGATTGAGACGCTGCTTTTTCCTAGACGTTCACAGAAAGGTAAATAAACAATATACGTTGTATTTTATGGCAATAACGTTGAGGTTTGTTCGACCCGTGAGATATAAGTATTGACATTCACGTCAATATTTGTAAATAAATTTTTTTTTGGCCCGCCTTTGTCTGCAGCTGGTGTGAGCTGGGTAGTTTTATGAAATGTAGACAATCCATCGAAAGCTCTGGGTCTCCTCTTTCTTTCTTTCTTTCTTAGGACTACAGCGATTTCATGGCGGCTTCCTGTCCTCGCATCTAAATCCTCAGATATCTGATGTAACACTTAAAATCATTGCTAAACAAATGTAGTGCTGAAAATATAGAGTAGGGTTTGATGGGGTTAGGGTCTTTCTTTACTCTTGGCTGTATTTGAATAATAAACACAACATCACTTAATACGGACTGTATTGATCTATTTATGACGTGAAATAAATCTCGGCCGGTAGGTTAAGTATTTTTAAATAACTCATCAGACCAAATTATTATTATTATTTTTACAAAGTGCAATACTAAGTGGGGCACTTTTGCAGCACTAGAGATCGCTGTCTGACGGCATTACAGATTCTACCTTTTTAAATACTTTATTCAGGATCACACACCCTATCTGACTCTTAATTCTCAAACCTGCATTTGTAAACGAACCTACAAGCACTACCCTATTTCCTTTTGTACATTATGTCTGTCCTTCATTGGTTACATTGGTTTATACAGAGCGAGAACGTGCTGCAACTGTTTATATTGCACTCTTCAACATGTGACCGTGTTCATGACCCCTTTAACAATTCTGTATAAATAAAACGCAGGATTCACTGAATTTCTGCACTTTCTTTTAAATGTTTTATTTCCCACCTCATCTCCAACTTGTGTCATGTCTACAGGACTCGTACGAGAGGGCCAAGGAACTTCTGAAGTCTCACTCCAAAGAACACAAGATCCTGGCGGACGCTCTGCTGAGGTACGAGACTCTCGATGCCAAGGAGATCAAGCTGGTCCTGGAGGGAAAGACCCTGAATACCAGATGAAACATGCCAGGCCAGCAGCGAGACCTGGGCCAAATAGGACTTGCACCAATACCATCCGTTCTCTGCCAATACCGATTCCTTAGGTACAGTCCTTACCCGATCCAATCCATTAGTTCTACTGAACAGTACAGACTCAGACCATGAGTTTGGAGTCCCTGGTATCGGTGTATCCCTGCTGTTTCTGGTTTGTCTTCGACTACTTTGGTGCCAGATGGGTTGGATTTGATAACATTTGGTGGTAGAAGGTTCAGACAATCACTGGGAATTATTTCCAAGTCGATGTATTTTACTTTCCTGTGACTAATCTGACACATCAGAATTGTCCTGATAAACCTTGTCTATCTGGTGCTCTTAAGCAGGTTAAAATGGATAATGAATTATTTGCAAATACTATTTGACTTAGGTCTTCCAGCAGAAATCAGGGGTCAAAGGGCAGAGGTCTGATATCCGAGCTCAGGGCTTATGGAGGGAGAGTTGGACCAGAGCCATGCACATTAAGAGTGAAGGCGGTCAGAGCTCAAGCCCTGTATTCATAAAGCATCTTGCTTGCTGCTGATCTGGGATAATTTTACAGTTGGGTTTATCTAGGGCTTTACACACTGTACATATTTAAACTAGGATTATGTTTAACCCTGGTTTAACACTTAATACCAGGTTAACCAGTTAACCAGCTTTGTTGTCAGGGCCCAGTAGTTAAAAACTTTTAATCAGATTTTGAAATCCCATTTTTTTTTGTGATCCAGGATCAGACAACTCAGCCATATTTTGTCCTGGTATTTCAAAGTAATTCAGGATAGGATCACCCTGATCCAGATTCAGACTTTTCAAGATGACTAGATCCTGAATATCAGTGCTTTAATCCTACCGATCTTCATCTAGTGGATATTAAAGGGGCTATGTACTGCTATTCCTAGCACTATTTGGGCAACTTTACACAATTCCTGTTAGTCTATTGAAGACATCTGTAAGGTTTTTTTCAAAAAAAATGCATTGTTTTATATTTCTAATCAAGTACTCAAAACCATCATTTTCCAGCCTCAAGATTTCAGGCTGTTATGGCCTGGCTCCGCCCATAAGCACTTTGAGTGACAGTCAGCCCACACAGTCTGCTACTGGTAGATCAGGGTCCCCCATTTTCAATTCATCATATGACACACGACATACAGATAGACAGTACTGCTACATCTATACATTTATGACATACCAGATTTTCAAATACAGTACTCTTTGTGATACTAAAAAAATCCAGAAAAAGAGTGTATATACATTTGACATATAAACTGTGCATTGGAGGAGGTTGGGTAGGTGGGGTGGGGCTGTACATTGGAGGTGGGGGGGGGGGGGGGGGGTTGGGTAGGGGGTGGGACACTGTACATTGGAATACTGACATACATTTCACATAGAAACTGTACATTGGAGGAGGTTGGGTAGGTGGGGTGGGGTGGGGCTGTACATTGGAGGTGGGGGGGGGGGGGGGGTACATTGGAATACTGACAAAGCCATGCTTGGACTGAGAGAGATAGATAGAGAGAGAGAGAGAGATGGGGGGGGGTGGGAGAGAGAGCGAAACCCGACACCTCTGCACACACTGGAGAGTAGGAGGGAGAGAGAGAGAGAGAGAGAGGGGGGGGGGGGTGGGAGAGAGAGAGAAACCCGACACCTCTGCAGTGCACACTGCACACACTCGCGTGTGCCGCGCAGCTGATCCCAATCCTGTGTTGTCGGTTTGAACTCCGTTTTGAAGATGTGATCCAGATTAACGCTTGGATTTGATTTTCTGATCTGATTGCATATCAAAATGATCCTAATCCTGATTTTTGGTTTTGAACTACCCAAAATCCAAATATGATCCGATCAGATAGGGATTAAAGGTTTTGAACTACTGGGCCCAGAAAATAACCCTGCTAGATCATTTAGGTTAACCCTACTTTGAAGCAGGGCCAGTTAACCCTGAAGAATTGAGGATTAACCCACTTTGGAATAGGGTAGTTTGAAATGCTAGAAGTTAACCCAGGATTAACAGCCAAGTTAGCCCAGGTTAATAGGTTAATAGGGCCTTAAAATATAAAATAAAAAATATCTGAGGGGGAAATCTATTTTTATTTTCTTCTTTTTAAATCCATGCCTGTTTTCACTGAATGTGCAAAGATTGTTGCTAAATGTTATTTCTAGCACACCTGCTGTCCTGCAGATGTCTCTAGTTTCTGCTGAACCACTATGGAAAATGGAGACTGTTCACCAATTACATCTTTTGCAACAATGACAGATGCTGCCCCCCCCCCCCCCCCCCCGAAACCTGCACCATCGAGCCTAATTTAATTGCTATTGAATGGATTAAATCCTATCGAGATCTTGTGATTCGAAATGATCGAGTTATCAATGTCGATACCCAGCCATAATATTTTTTTTAAAGTGCAGTATGAAAAGCCCTTATGTTCTCGTCATCATCACGTAACAGTTATCCCAGATCGGTACTCACATTCTTAGAGGCTTTATGAATATAGTCCCAGGATGTCAGCACTCATGGGTTTATGAAATGGTGTGATGGACGTGGAGCCGTGTGTGGTAATGAAGGAGTTACAACATTGTTATCAATGGGGCTCTTAATAGTGTCCTAATAAAATGTTCAAGAAACACATGTTAAGACCTTTGCCTGGCAATAAGAATTGTTTTGGGAAATGTAGGCAAATTGATAACCGTAATGGCAAGTGTTGAAATTTCGTGGGATATTGGGGTTGAATAGTGTAATGCTGGGAATAGTTTACCTTTTTCCCCTTAAAACATAGTCCCTTACCTTCCTCACAGACTTTCCCACTAGCAATGAATAGCTTTGGACGAGAAGAAGGTACTTGTTGTGCGCATGTGTAGAAGGTGAATATAAAACGATAAAGCTTGTTGCTCAGGTTGAACAGGCGGTGGGTTGCGAGGGGTTAATTGGGAGACTTTAATGTAAATTGTAAATTGTATATGTATCATACGTACAGTACAGTACATTGTATGCACAAATGCTTGAAATGTGGTAAAACATCCATTTCAGCCAAGTTGCCTCTGCCTCACGGTCTGTGAACAGGAAACACCTATTGTAGTAAAGTTAGTTCATTGTACCCTAAAACTCTGGTCAGCTGCTGCGTTAACATAGCAGATACAATTTGATTGAACTTCAGCTCTAGTATTACTATTATTCCCCCCTATCCTCCAGTGTTTGTGTTTCGTCGTCTGTTACTTGTCCACTATTTCGGTCACTTTACTGAGTCGAATAGGCTATACTTTCCACTTCGGTTAGCTCTCTCTATGGCAGTGGTTCTCAAAGTGGGGTCCGAGGGACCCCCAGGGGGCCTTGAGAGGATTCCATGGGGTCTCCAGCAAAAGGGGGAATAGTTCAATTTCATTAAGATTTTAGTACGTGAGAGAATTTATAAGAATTACTTCTGCTCTCTTCTCTTATGTCTAGTATAGACGTTTATGGAATTTTGAATTAAATCATAACAGAAAATATCTTCTCAGATGGGGGTCGAGGGACAAAATCTTGGTCCTTGGCCAATTACTTGTCAATTTGGGGGTCCTTGACATGAAAATGTTTGAGAATCGCTGCTCTTGTCTGAAACTGTGTTCCTGTTTCTAAAGGTGGCCTTTATGGGAATGTGTAAATGTAAATTTATTTGAAGTAGCAACTGTATAGACTTGAGCCACTATGTCTCTCAGCACTTTAGGTGTGTGAATTGAATGCACACTTAACACTCTTTATTTAATGTATTTATGTAACAAAAGAGATCAATGCTGGTGTATACAGATGGAATGGAATGCTGCTTGGCTTTAAAAAAAAAAGAAGAAAAAAAAAAAAAAGGAGGCTTTCATTCACCACAAACCAAATATAGGCAAACTGAATAGTAGAAGTGGGGGAGAAAAATGATGGCGCATAGTATTGTGATATTTTGGTAATGTGGCAAATAAATATATCGTATCGTATCGTGTACGACAATTATTGATATATACTTTTATGCAATAAAAGTCCTTTTTGAAGTGAGATGAACAGACGGAAAACATTATCTTATTAGATAAAAGGGATGTTGTATATATATTTGTATTGCAGATGTCTACAAAGTTTTCCGTTTGGGACATAATTTGCAGTTGAGAAACGGTTATAAATCTCAATATATCGTAACATCGTAATACTATTGTATTGTGACTGAAGTATCACGATAATATTGTATCGTGGGGCCTCTGGTGATTCCCACCCCTACTGAATATTGAGTATTTAAGGTGGTATTTTTTTGTCGTTGATTTGAGCAGGCTTTCTGATAAATGTATTGCCATTCAGATCATCTATTCTTTTGCAAATCAATGGAAACGAGATGATCTTGGTACTAAGATATTTTTGGCCAACCCACCCATCCCTGTTTTGATTAGTTGAGGCTGTCTTTAATAATAATGATGATAATAATAATAATAATAATAATAATAATAATAGATCAAATTTCTATAGCACCTTTCATAGAACCCAAGGTCGCTTCACAATCAAGACAAAAAATATGGCTAGGTAAAAAAGGGGGATGAGGGCAGGTAAGGGATAATGGACCTAATCTAAACTAACTGATGGGGAAAAGCCTTGGGTGAAGAGGTGTGTTTTAAGAGCAGTTTTGAAGGTGTCTCTCGTCATTACTTCGGTATATTAGCGGCAATTCCCCACCCACATCTAGACCGTGACAGCCTTGTTTTGTTTTTTAACAGTGGTGGTGCACAGTATCTCACAATGGAGGCAACAAGTCCTAAATGTACAGTCTTTACTGTCAGTGCTCTGGGCACAATATGGGAAATGGTGAACCTATTATCTTACTATTTTATCTTCGACAGGCAGCCATCAGGCAGTAAGCTAAATCAGGTTATAATATGACTCTTTTTCACAGAATGTAGGGGAAAATGCAGAAGCATCAATCGATATTTAATTGTCCACTGAATGAATAGTTCCAGCATTGAGTCTTTATAAGCCATACCTTTTAGTATTTGAGAACAACTATTTCTGTAAAGGCTATTCTATAACCAGCTTTGTAACCACCAGTATAAGTTATTAATGTGCTTTTTTGTGTATCTTTTTCCTTTGCCTCTGTGACACACTTCAAGCTTCTGTTATTGGCCTTTTACCCATGTTTAGCTGTATATATGATTGAGAGTTATTGGGAACATTGTACATAGATGTATAGAAATGCTTTTAGGCTGTGAAAACATTGAATGGCTCTCCTATTGATTGGCGAGTTCTCTCAACAATATGGTGGCAGAGTTGAATGACATAAATACATGAATAAAAAAAAACTCTTATTGTGGTTTGGTATTTTCATCTTTTTATTTGATGCTTTCCATTTAACATGAAGCTTATTTTTAGACCTGGGTACATATTAAACTTTTTTCTTTTTTTAAAAGAACTCTCAAAGTGGGAGCACTGATCAAGTGTCAGTTTCCTAGTTTGAATAAGGTAAAATGAAGACGACTGTTTACTGGACACTGACCCAAGATCAGGACCCTACTCTGTGTATTTGGGCCACGGTACTTTGGAATCAGCTATCTTGTCTCCATCTGTTGTACACACACTTTGAGATAAATGTTCCATTGTTACAAATATAGAAAGTCTTACGATCACACTACTTATAAGAATTAAATATAACCAAACATGTTGATCAGCAAAGTTACAATTTTAAATTGTACGTTCCTTTCTATTTAGTCTATTTAAAAAATAGACCATGTCATCAAATATGACATTTTCATTGATTGAATATCATCCGTCCTTAACAGCACTTCCTGCAAGTCCCAAGCAATGTCAGAAACACAGGAATAAACACTAAGCCATGGAGCAGCCCGAACGAAATCACCAGAACCATGATCTTGAAAAATGTCCTGAAGATGTAGCTCCCTGCCACCGAAAGCACCGCCACCCCTAGCATGGTGGACACTCTGGCCTGCACCACAGGGTAGCCGAGGTGGGCCAGAGCATCCGTCGCCCTCTCGTTCACGTTCCTCTTGGAGCTCGAGATGAACGCGTAGGAGATGTGGGCTGAGACGTCTACGGAGAAACCGATGCAGATGACCAGGTTGATCATGGAAATGGAGTCCAGGTTCACTTGGCACAGAGACATGAATCCAGCCACGCCAACGATGACCGATGACATGGAGAAGACCACCCATAGGGAGCAGAGAGGACTGGGCATCAGGAGGAGGGAGACGGCTAGCATCGCCACCATAGCCACGAGGACGGTTTGGACGGTGTTTTCCACAATGACCGTGTATTGGTCAAAGTAGATGAAAGCTGGGTGATAGACGATTAGATGAGTTTGACATTCATCTGCTGTTCTTCTAAGGCCACGCAGCATGTCCTTCGCTGTGGTGTTCTTCAGTGTCAGAATGAAAAAGCGAGAGGCCTGGATTTCATGTTCTGCATTGATGTTGATATCCTGTATGAACATGGGGTTGAGTTTAAGGAAATTGGGCAGTTGGCTTTTGAAGGCCTGCTCAGAGTTTATGCTGAGATTAGCAGCACTAGCATACCGGTTAAAGGAAAGGAACCAAGCGAATGTGCTGTTGACGTAATGCAAGGTTTCAAATTTTGCTATGCATAAACCAAGGCTCTGTTGTCCATCCTTGCTCCAGTATGGAATGGTCTGATTCACAGCCACCATTACACTATGACTGTATTCACTGAAGTGCTCGCTTTGCTTGTCGTAGTATTTGATGATGTAGGAATCATCCATTGCTAGGTTCCTGAGGTCAGTACCTTCCTCAATGGTGGAACACCCATAGAGACTGACAGCCAGATACAAAGCATAGACAACAAACACGCACACCTTTGTCCATTTCTGAGTCAGAACTGGCCCATAGAATTTAGCAAAGAATCTGCTCACTGGTTGATCCTCCTCTGCACCGGTGTCTCGATCATAGGTCCCTCCAACACAGCAGACGTGGAACCCTTTGGATTTCCCAGGTGGAAGGTCCTCTGGGATCTTGGCGCAGGTGAACCAGTGCCTGTTCTCCGCTTCCCTCTGTCCATTCAGAGCCATGAATGCACCCAGGAAAGTGATATTATATAAGTAGCAGAAAACCACAGACAGCCCGGTGTAATTGTATAGACAGAAGGACCGGATGGAGCCAAAGGGAGAGCTGAAGCCCAGGAAGAGAGCCAGGATGTCGGTCAGGGTGGTGATGGAGATGGAGACGGCGGCGTTTCTGTAGGTGTCTGCTAGGCGGTCGGCTACGCTGTCCAGAACACGTGTCCTCTGCCAGCAGGAGATCATGATGAACATGTCATCGATTCCAATACCTTGAACAGTTTCAAAGAAATACCTGTTATCAATCAAGAACATGAATTTGTATTTTTTTTTTTTTTTTTTTGCAATGAAGTCTCTTTCTAGTCTTCCTCTGTGTCTTCAGCAAAACATGGTTTGGTGTGTGGATCTTCAGCAGAACTTACCCAGAATCATGAATGGGCATAAGGCAACTGTCATGACGAAAGGTTGACCCAGTAACAGCAGCAGCCCAAAACTGGTCAGCACTGCTAGACCTGTAGAAAGAACTCCAATGGAAGCCACCCACACCTTACTCCTCACATTGTCCAACCTGAGGCAGTTGGGGAATTAAAGGTACAGATCCAGCTCTTAAAGGGGAACTATCTTATAAATGGCCTTTTCCGGCGTTTAGCATGATTTTCTAGCTATGTGGACTTATATTAATAGGATCTAGGTCTCTAATTCTCAATTTGGCGCATTCTTCCAATTCTCATCTCACAATAATGTACCTCACTCAAGTGAGTCGTCTGAAATTTAGCATATCTGTGACGTCAGAGGTTTCTCATCTGCATAATAACGCCCGCCCCATCTATGCTTGTAGCCAACTTCCAACTGCCAGCTATGCATCTATGCTTGTAGCCAACTGCCAGCTATGCATCTATGCTTGTAGCCAACTGCCAGCTATGCATCTATGCTGGTAGCCAACTGCCAGCCACCTGTATTACTTTAAGAGAGACCGCTTGGCCCCTGCGCGGCTTAAACGGCAGGAATTGTGTAAAATTGCCCAAATAGTGAAAGAAATAGTAAAATAGTTCCCCTTTAAAAATGTATATCCAGTACCACAATAAACAAACAAAGAAATTGAGAGATTATTAACTTCTATATAATAGCTTGTATTGTTTAACCATGCAGGCGGCGCGGAGTTGTCCTGTGCTGAATCTACAATGTACCTTCTTAAAATACTAAATTCATACAGAAAATACAATATGACCCTGTCATAATCAACGGAATAATTTGTAAATGTTTCACCAACCTCAAACATGATAGAATTGAAAATGTGATGGCAATGGTGTATGTGATGGCAAAAAGATTAATGATAGAAGATGGAGATTCCTCAAATTCCCACTGCATTGACATGGAGGTAGAGTATGCCACCTATTTAAAAAAAAATAAGAAAACATTCAATATGAAATACTTAATGTATTGCCGAATAAAGGATAATTCCAATTTTTGAATGTTATGTCTTTTCTTACCTTTATGTAAGTTGTTGATTCATTCGAGATCAAACTCACAAAGCCCTTAAGCCAAAGATCTGTTTTTGCCTTCTTGTCCTCGCTTAGATAATAAAAGAGTTGAATGGCTTCAGCACTTTCAATAGCTGAGCTGTTCTTGTCTAGTTTCACACTCCCTAGACTGGCAAATAAGGGTGACCTTTTAAATTCAGAGTAATAATACCATGGAAATGTCAAATTCACTAGGTCTACATTGCTGGCATTGTAGCTAAAGATCTCTAGTATGTCATTTGACGAGCATGTTCCATTGACCGTGGCGCAGATGTCTACATATTCAAACGTTTCATTCTCAAACCGCACCAGCATATTCCTAATCTTATGGTCCAAGGCTAGGATCTCCTGCAGGGATTCCACCGTCAGTATATTCAAGTTATTTGTGGTTATCAGAGCTGCATGAGTCCCATCCGTGCTCACTCTCAACCTCGAGAACATGGAATCATCTCGTGGAAAGATCCCTTGGAAAAACGCCCTCTCCGTCTTGGCCCGTCCATTCAGAGGGGTGAACTGCTCCTCGATGTCGTTGGACATTCTGTCCTTTAGAAAGTAAAACCCGCTCCCCAGTCCTGTGGAGAGGATGAGAGGAGCGATGAAGAAGCACCAGGGATGAGAGCCAATGAAATGGCCTATTGTCTCAAAACAGATACGCAGGGGTCTCTCTATACAGTCTGTCCGACATTTCCCCATAATCATCATTATTGGGATGGGCAGGTATCCAGAGAAGTACTGAAAATGTAGTACAGATAGTACTAATACAGTGTAGTATCCACCTGCATACTTGTAGCCTCTAGCCCTCCTAGCTGTATACCGGAATTCTAGATAATTCCTGTCCTCATTCCAGACTCTGTAGCAGTGGGAAAAGCAGTACCCAGTGTGTACCTGGTACTGAGCACGTTTTCATATATGTAGCGGGACACTTTACCACCCTTTTATTAGATGCATTTGCATAATATCAGTGTAGTCCCTCTCGGCTCTGGACAGAGGTACCATTATGTGGAAGACAAGAGGACTGGCCTCATCAAGGGTCCTATTGAAACATAAAAAGCATAGAATGGCTCACCGGTTCTATAACAGTACTTATTCCTGTCAGTGGGGTTTCCTATATCTGAAACCCTAAATCCTAAGTGATTCTGTTTCATGGATGAAGTAACAGAAGTATTGTGGGCCTTCTGAGACCATGTATAGTCTTGTATACATCCGCAGGACAATAGAGTACTGTTTTTTTTGTATTTCTTTGTTGAAACCATGCAATTAAAAGATTCAGTTCCCCACTTGTTAATTAATTGCTACGGTGGACATCCCTGTAACCTTCCCACGCATGCCTGGGGGGACATTGGTCAATTAGCAACAGAACAATACACAGAAGAACTGACTTGTGCTGCAAATGGAACAACAACCCTTTTTCCTTGAATGGGAGTTAAGTAAAGTCGTAAATAATCCCATGATCATGATAATCAGCAACTCAAAGATATTTAAGTTATCTAATTTCAGGAATTGCAACTAAAGATATTTTACATTATATATTTATTAGTGCTGTCAATAGATACATTTTTTTTTTACAAATTAATCTCACAATTTTCTGTAATTAATCTAGATTAAAAATCGCATTTTTATACTTAAGACCGAAGCTTGTAACAGATATTTACTTGAGTAAAATCATGGAATTAATGTAAAATCAACACAAAGAAAGTATATATAGATTCAAAGACTATTTTAATAGCTTTCTTTGAATACAGTTTCTCTCCTGTGAAATACAAATGTTCAACAAAATCATCAACATTGACTCAGCTAGACCGCTTTCTTATAATATATTGAACATTTTTCACTCCATAGATTAATCTAGATTAATTTTGTTTAACGTTTTAAATCATTTAAATTAATCTCCAGAGTTAAAGCATTAATTTTGACAGCCCTAATATTTATATAAAATAGAACACGTCTTTCAACGTAATTATAAACGTAACGTTTTGTTTGTTTATGACTTCATGAAACATGACATGTTCCACAGTGACGTCACGCTTTGCATGTTGAACGGAAGTTGGATGGCTGCGTGTCGGACTGTTAAAGGCTGTAGCTGCTCGCTGTCCAGATAACCAGGGGATATCTCTCACTGAAACTAGCGCCAGTGAAAGTAAAAACTCGCTCCAACAGGACCATGGATGAAGACATACTGACAACTCTGAAATTGTTGATAATTGGCGAAAGTGGAGTCGGGAAGTCAAGGTTGGTAGCTGTCGTTAGCTAAGCTATGAGCTAGCTGTCTGTGTTGACATTCTTCTTCTGTTATTTCTCATGGGGCTGGGCTATGGCTAAGCTAGCTGGCTGTTATCAGCTCATGTTACTGTTGTTATTCCCTTTGTTCCAGCACTTTGGAACACGATTACAATTGCTAACTTGTTAGGTTGGTTGGGACAATAATTGGGCCTGACGTTACTGAAGCTAGTTGCTAGTTATATCCATAGTTATTAGCTGTTGGTTCACTAGCTGTAAAACGCTAAGTTAGCCCCAAGGCTGTTTTCTGTTGTTGTTGCTGTTATATAGCTAGCAGATGTAACATTAGTCATCAGTGTGTTGCATCATTGCTACTTTTATCCAATAATCATAGCAGTCAACACACACACAACGCAAACTGTAGCTATCTGACAGCCTATGCTATTGATTGTTTTATAGCCAACGCGAATATGACAGAAACTTTCTTTAGCTGAACAGGACGTGTCTGTTTGGTTGTGCTGCTTCTGCTGCGCCAGTCAGTCTGAGCTGAGCTCCACCTTGTCTTTTGTCTCCCAACAGTCTCCTCATTAGGTTCACTGACGATACTTTTGATCCAGAGCAGTCGGCAACCATAGGTAACACACACAGATACATACACACATACATAAATAACAAACTCAGCAAGACCGACGGCTTCTCCGTTACAGTGGGTGACAATATTGTCACAAGGAAAGATGAAATTACCTACCTGGGTTCCATCCTAGAGGCTAATCTTTCCTGTGACAAAATGGCATCCAATGTAATAAAAAAAGTCAACCAACGAACTCGATTCTTGTACCGGATCTCTTCTCTGGTAAACAAGAATACCCTGAAGACTCTGGCAGGAGCACTCATTCAAGGGTACTACGACTATGCGTGCACCTCATGGTACCAAAGCACCTCAAAGGCGCCAAAAACTAAATTACAAACATCTCAAAACAACCTTACTCCTAGAACCCACCTCACCCCTGCCCACTTTGACAACCTAGGATGGCTTAGAGTAGACGACAGAGTACAGCAACTTGCAATGGGCCTGGTCTACAAGATGCACTACGCGACCAAGGTACCCATGTACATGTCAAAATACTTCCCAAAGGTCAGTGAATACCACGATCACAACACCAGAGGGAGCTCCACAAATCATGTTAAACCCAGATTCTGCAGATTCGGCAGACAAGGGACTAAACACGTTTAGCAAATTATGCCACATCAATGTGGAACGCCCTACCCAAAGCTGTAAAGGAATGTGAATCACTACCCACTTTCAAAAACACTCTCAAAAAACACCTACGGGAGACTGCAATTCGAAACTGGCCCCTACAAATGTCCTAACCCAGTTGTACAGTAAATGACCAAGTATGGCTTTGTCAGTATTCCAATGTACAGTGTACAGTGTCCCCCCCCCCCCCACACACCTCCAATGTACAGCCCCCACCCACCCAAACCCACCCCACCCACCCAACCTCCCCCAATGTACAGTTTCTACGTCAAATGTATATACACTCTTTTTCTGGACACTTTTTGTATCACAAACGGTACTGTATTTGCAAATCTGATATGTCATAAATGTATAGATGTAGCAGTACTGTCTATCTGTATGTCATGTATGTCATATATGTTATGATTAATTGAAAATGGGGGACCCTGATGTAAACAAGACGAAAGTCTTTCTCTGGTCTGCATCCCCTTAACAATTGTATGTATTGAGCTGTACTGTACTGTACCCATTCTGCAATCTGTTAATAAACTTTTCAATCAATCAATCATACATACATTACATACAAACAAGGTCTGGCCCCTGTAAATGTCCTAAGTCTAACCCAACCCCCTCCAATGTACAGTAATTTACCTAGTATGGTTTTGTCAATATTCCAATGTACAGTTTTGCTTGTTTGTACAGTGTTTACCCCCCCCCAACCCCCTCCAACGTACAGTAAATTACCTAGCATGGTTGTCAATATTCCAATGTACAGTTTTGCTTGTACAGTTGTACAGTGTTCCCCCCCCAACCCCTCCTACCCAACCCCCCCCCCCCCCACCCAACCTCCTCCAATGTACAATTTTTACGTTAAATGTAAATACACCCTTTTCTGGACTCTTTGTATCACAAACAGTACTGTATTTGCAAATCTGGTATGTCATAAATGTATAGATGTAGCAGTACTGTCTATCTGTATGTCATGTATGTCATATATGTCCTGATTAATTGAAAATGGGGGACCCTGATGTAAACAAGATGAAAGTCTTTCTCTGGTCTGCATCCCCTTAACAATTGTGTGTATTGAGCTGTACTGTATTGTACCCATTCTGCAATCTGTTAATAAAGTTTTCAATCAATCAAGTCTGTCTCTATGCTAAATTATCTCTCTCTCTCTCCCTGCAGGGGTAGACTTCAAAGTAAAGACAATTGCTATAGATGGGAACAAAGCAAAGCTTGCCATATGGGTACGTTTTGTGTTGAAGATATAATGTTTAATGCAGCACTTGAGCACTGAACACTTATGGGCATCCTAAAATTAAAATAAAAAAAGATAGTGTATTTTTGTAGCCTTGTCTTTGATGGGATTTTTTCCTCATCAGTTAGCAGTGTGCATGTTCTTTCTACCTTGATTGATTGAAAATTCTATTAACTCAGGACGCCACCGCTTAAGTGCGTGAGAGGGCGCTAGAGCGCCACCGCTTTAATCAATGTGAGGACTGGGAGATTTGCGAGTGCTTAAAATATATCTTAAATTATGGCTATGGGTCTAATACACCCGTTGATTATCAGTGAGTTGCTTGCAGTCAACATGTACAAAACGGATAGTTTTTTCATCTGTACATTTCCGTTTTATACCGTTTTGAATAAGAGTATAGTTTTGGTGATTTCTAGTAATTCCAGAGAAAGACGCGATAATAGCCCTTTAGTGGAATACAAAAAACACGTTGTCATTTTTCGGCTGATTATCGAATCTTCCTGAAATCAACGCTAGATCATCATTACTATCCTTCTTCATGCATACATGAAATGGCCCTCGTAGCGCGGCGCCCCCCCACCCCACCTCCTGCACCCAACGGAAAACAGCCACACATACACACACAGATACAGTGTCGATCGGGGTTGTAGGAGCCAAAGCTATATATTTAGGTTATTGTATTATATGAATGTTTATGTTTATTTTTATAACCTTACATTGAAACGGCATTAGGAATATTGATTGGATTTAGATAGTCATTGAACCGTCTTATTTGTCATCATAGAACATTTGTGATGTCACAGTATGATGTCATGACCGAACGTTCTAGAACATTTGTGATGATCTCATGATCGAACGTTCTGGAACATTTGTGATGTCACCGTATGATGTCATAACCGAACATTTGTGTAAGAACCACAACAGTAGGGTCTATAGTCACAGTCAGGACAGTAGGCTCTACAAGTAGGCTCCCTTAAAACTCTAACGCTATTAAAAAAAAATACAGTGGAGATTAAAATAAGAATATAACTTGGCCTGAAAAAAAGTTCAGTCAGGAGATTTTTTTTTGCTTTAATCCCTGTGTATAGCCAACGGTTCTCTCAGGACAGGCAGCGTGAATACTTTCCCAAAGGTGGTTGTCCTTCCGTGTTTGGTTTGTGCCGCCTGATTGGCCACTGACTCTTCTCTCAGCGCCCAATCGCGTTACTCCTAACGCTCGCTCCTAACTTTCAGTTCCACAGCCCAAGTCCTTCAGTTCCACAGCCCAAGTCCGTATTGTTGTCATCTCTCTATATTAACACTTTGGTGACCACAGTCTTGCGGCGATTTATGCCTCAGAGGACAGAGGTTTGTTTACAAACCGATGTACTTTCTAAGAGCTATATATATAATTTATAGTATTGCTATCTGTCCATTCTCATTGTCACTTGAGTGCATAAACCGTGCCTTCATAATGGCTTAAAGAAAATAAAAATCCATCAGTTGGTTGTCATTTTATAGCGTCGTGAATATAAGGTTTATCGCGTTTTTCGTCTCGTCTTTTTTCCAGTAAGCTAGATAATAGGCTAAATGTTGGCGCCGTTATATCAAACGCCATTTCTGCTGTATATATACGAATGAAATAAAACAAACTGCGTAGCATCCGGACTATTACAGAGCATCTATGGATGAAATGGGGGCGGCGGGGAACGCCGATTAGTATTATTGATTAGCAATAGAGTGTGCGTTCAGGTAGCCAATGTCAGTGATCTATCATGTTAGGTTTTAAAACAATGTCCAATCCAGCTGTAATTTGGGGGAATAGTATCCTACCGTCAGGCCATGTGATCGCCGGCAGCATTTCTTCATTAGTCATCGGATTCTGGTAGATCGATATGTCCATTGGCTAATCATAAATCCCATTATTCCAGGCTGAAATATGCGTTCGGTAACGTGATCAAAGATGGAGGGTGTTCGTTTGGAATCGAGGCTCATATGATCCGCCCACAGACTGTAAAAGATTTTTTTTTTTCAATTCCTTCAATGATACTGCAGTGGAGCGATGGCGCCCCTAAGCGGATCTGGCCGGTATTGCATGTTTCGAAAATCAAATATGTGGGTAGGTCATGCATCTCGATCGCGGACGTTAATAGCGTTATAAATATGGAATAAAACAATAACAACTTGCCACGGCTATATACGTGGCTCTGGTCCACAACGCATGGCACCGAAACCCGTATATATACGTGGACGGTCCACATAGTGTTAACGTAACTAGCTATTCACATCAATATAAATAACGTATTGTTTTCATCTCTCTATATTAACGTAACTAGCTATTCATATAAATCGACATGACATCAATATAAATAATGTATTGTTTTCATCTCTCTATATTAACACTTTCAGTGCCCAGCAGGGGGCGCACATTTAGTGCTTGTATGCCCACCATCCACTTCAATGTTAGCATTAATATCGCCTAATCTATGTTTTAAATTATGGCTATGTGTCTAATCTGCCCGTCGCTTATCAATGACTCATTTTCCAGTCAACATTGTCGAAGCGGATTGTTTTTTTATCGGTTCATTTCCGTTTTATAGCATTTTGAAAAGCCCTCGTTTTCAAGGGGGAAAAAAAGAATCCGTGATAAACGTCCTGTACTGTAATATTCTAGAACGTTGTAATTTTTCGGCCTATTTATGAATCGTTTTCAAATAAACGCTAGATTATCGATAGTATATGTGTATGTATGCACGCTGGTGCCGCAAGCTGAAAATCGATTATCTTAGTTCCTGATCGCTCGCACAGTCAAACAGCCATATCACATATAGCGGAAAAGCTTATATCTCCGTGAAAACAGGTCTGATTATCCTAAGACTGGAAAAATAGATTCCTTACCTGAGATCAGATGGTATCCAAATGGATTATTCCAATTCCTGATCGCCATTCCAAAAATCGATCCTTTTATTGATCCAACGCGTATACTGTAAAACACATTACCATCCATTTCATTGAGCAATCCAAAAGGGTGCATTACCATTAGCGATGCACGATAATATATAATACATTTTTTGGTTAAAAGAAATCCGGTGTGGTGGATTGGGATGAAGGGCGCTTGTTTTTATTATAGCCTCCTCCTGTTTTGCCAGTACTGTGGTACAACTGATAGCGTGTGGTTTAGGAACAGGGAGTTTTTCACAAATCCAGCGCTCCCTTTCTTGGCTGTGACGTTGTCACGTGACATTCAGAGGCAGCAGATGGTAAACACTAAACAAAGATGGCGTCGTCGCCGTCGGACTTTTTCAAGTTTCAGAGGAAAACAGTGCGCTTGCTATTTGTAACAAATGCAGAAGTTCCACGAGGAGGGAAAGGGGCAACAAGCTATAACACATCCAACCTAATAAGTCACCTGAAACATCACCACCGCTACGATGGTGTGTTAAAATCCGACGACGACGCCGAGCAGCTAAAGGCTAAGCTCATCCAAAACCAGCTACAGACCGGCGCGGCTTGTACCTAGGCTATTGATGAGGCGTTTGCAAAATTAAAGATGTTTGACAGAGATGATTTGTCTGGTTTATTTAATTCTTTTTGAGGCGTGCTGTCTTATAAATGCCAAGTAATAGTTGTTTCATGGACCAAGACCACAACAGTCTCCTCTCTTATAGCGTCAAATGTTTTTTCTGCTGACAAAGCACAATACCTGTTGGTTTTTAGTTCACTCATTGTTCAGGGATTGATTGATTGAAAACTTTATTAACAGATTGCAGAATGGGTACAATACAGTACGGCTCAATACACACAATTGTTAAGGGGATGCAGACCAGAGAAATACTTTTGTCTTGTTTACATCAGGGTCCCCCATTTTCAATTCATCAGTGAAACACATTGTTAATGACATTGACGGATTGTGAATTTTGTGATTGACTCAAATTATATTTATTTGGAAAAATAAATATAGTCACTTTATTGGAAGAGTCAAAACTGTTCTCTTGGCTTTGTTTTGTTCATAGTAGTAACGCTCATGTCATGATAAATCTGGTTAGGTCAAAACTACAGGAATATACATTTAAGTTGGTGTTAAGTTATTGTCCTGGGAAGTCTTTTTTATGTATGATTATTGTGATGTGTTTTGTTTCATGTTGAGAAAAATATAAAAATGTTTGATAAAAAAAAAATATATACATTTAAAAATGTTTTTTATAATACAATAAATATCGGCTTGAGGAGCATAAAGTTATCGGTATCGGTGTCAAAAAATCAATATCGTGCATCCCTAATTACCATCTGGGAGACGATAGGGGGCGCTTTTTTCACATCTGAGCGCCTGATGAGGCTGGTTTACCAACTGTAGACTCGGTTGATGAAATATGAATTCAGATCGCTAATTAAAAAAAATCACGAGAATTCTCGTGATGGGCATTCAGGGGGCGCGCTGATAACCCGAGATATCTCGTGATGGGCATTCAAAGTGTTAACGTAACGCGCTATTCATATCAATCGACATCACATCAATATAAATAACGTATTGTTTTCATCTCTATATTAACGTAACGCGCTATTCATATCAATCGACATCACATCAATATAAATAATGTATTGTTTTCATCTCTATATTAACGTAACGCGCTATTCATATCAATCGACATTACATCAATATAAATAATGTATTGTTTTCAGTATATTGCACGGCGGTAGCAGTATATTGATGCACGGCGGTAGTAGTTAGTGCATTGATGTGCTAGTTAGTTAGTATATTGATGCACAGCGGTAGCGAGTTAGTTGATAGTTAGTAGTATATTGATGCAGGTAGGTAGCTGATGCGACGGACTTGTGGAACTGAGAAGTTCTGAAAGTTAGGAGCGAGTGTTAGGAGTAACGCAATTGGGTGCTGAGAGAAACGTCAGTGGCCAATCAGGCAGCGCAAACCGAACACGGAAGGACAACCATTCCCAGTGGAGTGCAATACCAGCCGGAAGGCGTAGGGGGTGGTATTTGCCTTTCGCGAGCTCAGACCCATTCCCAACTATAACATCAGGCTGGATGGATGAAAATGAATGGATATCGCTAATAAAATAAATAACGATTAAAAACCGACTATACTCGTGATTGGCGCTCAAGCTATGGCGAGTTAACCTGACTATCATCGTGACTGGCGTCCAATGAGTTAACAGATTGCAGAATGGGTACAATACAGTACGGCATGCAGACCAGAGAAAGACTTTCGTCTTGTTTACATCAGGGTCCCCCATTTTCAATTCATCATGACATTTATGACATACAAGATATACAAAATATACAGTACTGTTTCAGAGACAGATCATAGAAGAAAATATAATATATATATATATTTGAAACTGGCCCCGGTAAATGTCCAAACCACCCCCCCCACCCAACATTCAAGGGGGAAGAAACTGTACATTGGAGGGGGTTGGGTGGCGGGGTGGTTTGGACATTTACCGAGGCCAGTTTCGAATTGCAGCCACCTGTAGGTGCTCTCTGAGAGCGGTTTTGAAGGAGGGTAGGGATCCACATTCTTTTATGGCTGTGGGTAGGGCGTTCCACATTGTTGTGGCATAGTTGCGAAACGTGTTTATTCCTTTGAGCCGAATCTGGGTTGAACATGATTTGTGGAACTCCCACTGGTGTCGTGGAATTCACTGACCTTTGGGAAGTATTTTGACATGTACATGGGTATCTTAGTGGTGTAGTGTATCTTGTAGACCAGGCCCATTGCAAGTTGCTGTACTCTGTCGTCTACTCTACTCTACGTCCACTACGCGACCAAGGTACCCATGTACATGGCAAAATACTTCCCAAAGGTCAGTGAATACCACGATCACAACACCAGAGGGAGCTCCACAAATCATGTAAAACCCAGATTCGGCTCAAACAAGGGACTAAACACGTTTCGCAATTATGCCACATCAATGTGGAACGCCCTACCTAAAGCTGTAAAGGAATGTGAATCACTACCCACTTTCAAAAACACTCTCAAAAAACACCTACGTGAGACTGCAATTCGAAACTGGCCCCTACAAATGTCCTAACCTAGTTGTGCAGTAAATGACCAAGTAAGGCTTTGTCAATATTCCAATGTACAGTGTAAATGTGTGTGTCCCCCCCCCCCCCCCCCCCCCACACCTCCAATGTACAGCCCTCACCCAACCCCACCCAACCAACCTCCTCCAATGTACAGTTTCTACGCCAAATGTATATACACTCCTTTTCTGGACACTTTTGTATCACAAACAGTACTGTATTTGCAAATCTGATATCTCATAAATGTATAGATGTAGCAGTACTGTCTATCTGTATGTCATATATGTTATGATGAATTGAAAATGGGGGACCCTGATGTAAACAAGACGAAAGTCATTCTCTGGTCTGCATCCCCTTAACAATTGTATGTATTGAGCTGTACTGTACCCATTCTGCAATCTGTTAATAAACTTTTCAATCAATCAATCACTCTAAATGTCTGAACCCCCCTCCTAATGTACAGTTCCCTCCCCCTCGTATGTATATATTTACTGTTAGGATCTCTGTTTAACAGTACTGTATATTTGCATTATACATATCTTGTATGTCACAAATGTAACAGTACTGCATATCTCTGTCATGTATGTCATAAATGTCATGATTAGATTAGATGATTAGATTAGATATCTTGTATGTCATAAATGTCATTATGAATTGAAAATGGGGGACCCTGATGTAAACAAGATGAAGTCTTTCTCTGGTCTGCATCCCCTTAACAATTGTGTGTATTGAGCTGTACTGTATCCATGATTCTGCAATCTGTTAATTAAAGTTTTCAATCAATCTAAGCCAGCCTAGGTTGTCAAAATGGGCAGGGGTGAGGTGGGGTTTAAAGGTCAAGCAGTAGTCTGACTAGTTTGTTTTGTTATGTTTTTAGGGCCTTTTTTGAGGTGCTTTGGTACCATGAGGTGCAAGCATAGTCGTAGTACCCTTGAATGAGTTTAGTTTATTCGGATCCCCATTAGCCATTGCCACAGGCATATGCTACTATTACTGGGGTCCACACAAATCAATACAATACAATAAAATCAATACAATACAATCAATACAATAGAATAAAACAATACACCTCAATAACGCATACAAATATTATATAATAAAATATCTAAGTTCACCAATCACATACCCGGCATCTACTCAATCATGTCTCAAGGCATACAGTATATGTTCACTTAAAGTACAACAATACATCTCAATACAACATACAAATATATTAAAAATCTAAGTTCACCAATCACACATACAATGAGCACAATGAGTGCTCCTGTTAGAGTCTTCAAGGTATTCTTGTTTACCAGAGAGGAGATACGGTACAAGAATCTTGTTTGTTCTGCTTTATGACCTATACGTTTTGTGTGATTATTTAAAAAGAATTCTAAAGCCAAGCCAGTAGTACACTTCTTTAAAGGTCCCCTATTGTAAAAATAGCCTTTACAGTGTTTTGCATTGTTTTCAAGCAATGTGGGGTTGTACCAACACTGAATGTGAAATCTGTACCACGTCCCATTTCTGCAGTTCAGCTGAGACAATAACGCCCCCCACTGAAACAAGCTATTCTGAATTTACTCGGATCTGTGACGTGTAAGAATTCTGATCTGCCATTGCCCACCCACAATCAACTGTGATTGGAGGAGTTAGCTTAACGTTGAAAGTATTAACAAAACCAAGCGGCAAGTGGAAATAATGCGGAAGCGGTTTCGACAGCAGAGTTGCCACCTTCAGCTGTTCCACTGTCAGCAGCACTTCCTCAAAAGTGTTTGGCAGTGTTCCTAATAATTTCGTAATGATATCCTGCTCCACAAGCAATGAGCCAGGGCAGTGGCAGTTTTTGTGCTACACGCAGAGCTTCTCTCCCCTCATCTCTCCCGCTCATAGACGCACACACACACTCCCGAACGGCAGCGCTTCTCTCTTCTCACAGACGCACACACTCGCCCAACTTACGTCACATACATACACACACACACACAGAGAGTGTGTGGGTGTGTGTGCACTTTGAAAAGGTTCCTCCATCCTAGCGTATCTGCCAGTGCAGGTGGGTGACTGTCAATCAAAGTGCATTGCGAGTATGGGCGGAGCCCAGCCAAAAACAGCTTGTACTTTGGAAGGGGAGAAAGTGGTGCACCAAAGTACCTGATTAAAAATACAAAACAATGAATTTTATTGAAAAAAAAACTTACAGATGTGTTCCATAGACTCACAGGAATTGTGTAAAATTGTCCAAATAGTGAACAATAGGGGACCTTTAAACACCTGATGAAAAACATGTCCATGTACAATGTTTCTCCATGAGATGGCGCCATTATACAGGAAGGGAGGACAGAAGGGCCATGTCTGAAAAGTCCTCAGTACCCACCCACCTACATAATCAGACGGATGCTACTAACCCTACTCACACTATGTTTTTAGAACCTACAGTACTACTGTTCAGTACTGTAGGTCCACCCAGTAGGGCAAAAATCATCTCCTGCTGTGCAGTAGGGACGTTTTTGTTCTGCCCTGTGTCATGGGACGGTTGGGTCACTGTTATTAGTGTCAACAGTAGCAGTCTGAAAGCCCCTGAAGTGCGGCCTGAAAGCCCCTGAAGTGCGGCCTGAAAGCCCTGTTCATCTGTTCATCACAAATGAACAAAAAACAGAACTTCTCTACTGTATAGTAGGAGCTGATCTTTAACCTACTGGGTGAACCTACTGAACAACAGGTTGTACAAGCATAGAGTGTGGGGTTAGTAGCTTCTGTCCAGTTTTGTTGGTACCTAGGACTCGGACACAGCCATTGGCCTCTAGAATTACACCATGATGTAGGTAGGCGTTCCTTGGTTTTGTCTGGTGTTGAGAGTCTGTGTTTATTTCCTTGTTTCTGCAGGACACAGCTGGGCAGGAGAGGTTCCGCACACTAACGCCCAGCTACTACCGCGGGGCACAGGGAGTCATACTGGGTGAGCTATGGTGGCTAATAAAGAGTTATAATGTGACATTGTGTCTACTGTCTACCAGTGATACAGGTAGCATTGTATCAGTCCGATCTCATCTGGTATGAAATGCCAGTGGAGTAAGCATTGCATAGCCGTTCGCGGACGTATCGAGTCCCTTGGTTGTCGTGCTGCTGAGAACCTCTGGTTTTGAATCACTACGAGACAACGGCAATCTTATTCTTCATAATTGAATTCATATGGCAGCACAGTACAGAAGTAGAGCAGTTTGTATTCATGTAGAGAGGATATATTGCAGTGACACACATTGATAGTCATATTCTCTTTCCCTGTGTTGCTGCCAGTGTATGATGTCACAAAGCGGGACACATTTGCGAAGCTTGAAAACTGGCTGAATGAGCTGGAGACCTACTGCACACGCAATGACATTGTCAAAATGTTGGTCGGGAACAAGATTGATAAGGTGGGTCTGTGTAGGACTGCTTAAAGAGGCCTTGCATAGGGCTGGGTGATATGGCCAACATTTTTATCACGATACAAATGTTCATATCACTCGATATCGATAATTATCTCGATATACATGAAATAATTATTTCTTTCAAGTGTAAAGGCTATTTTTGCTGCTGAATGAAAGCTGAAGAAACCAGAAGGTTAATGTGGTTCAGAATATTCTTTATTGTCAGAACATGACAAACTAGGCCTACTTGCCAAACCACAAATCTGAGGTTGAACACGAACTGTATAACAATAAAACTTGTATAACTGGCATTAACAATGAAAATAAATAAATAAATAATCTCAATTCTGGTATTAATAATGAAAAATAAATGATCTCAAGTCTGATTAGCACACATAGCCTACTGTGTACAGACGGTTTCAAACTATTTTAAATTAGAAAGCAAACAAAATAAATGGACAAGAGAAAAATAAATCTCAATTTGGTCAGTATTGTCATTTGGACAAGCAAAGCCATTACTTTAAGTTGCGGGCAAGAAAGACAAGTCTGTACACAAATCTGAGGTAGAACATGAACATTAACTGTATAACAATAACACTTTTATAATTGGCATTAATAATGAATAAATAAATAAATAAATATTGACCGTTTCATATTTATATAGAGGAAAAATATATTGCGATAATTATCATTATTGTTTTATCGCCCAGCCCTAGCCTTGCATGGAATGTTTGTGTAGTTATCTTACTTTCAACATGGCTGCCTTTAACCATTTGTAGCCACTTTAGAAAGAAAAGGCCACATTTTTGTGTAGTGGTAAAACACTAGAAATGCATGATATTACTGTTGCACTTATTTCTACAATCCAGTAATAAGGCACCATATTATAAACATTTTGGTGATATACTGTTTCTCATAGCAAAATAGTAGTTGTGCACATAGTGTTTTGCACATAGCAACCGTTGTTTCTTCTAACATGAAGAACAATTGGGCATTCTAAACATTATGTAAAGCGCCTATATTTGATGTGTAAAAGATCAAAGTAAACTTTTTTATATATAAAATGTAATGACGATCATACGTCTCTCTCTCGTACTCTCTCCTTGATGGAGCTTGATAAGTGTTTACTAATACTCAGGCACATCAGTGTTTCGTGGCCTGCTGCTCAGGCTTTGTCCAGTAATGCCCCACCCTCTTTTTTTTATTTTATTTTTTTTAAACCAGTGGTACGAAAATTCTTTAAGGTTTCACTATTCACTACCCCCCCCCCCCCCATATTTATACATAATAATACTGTACATACATCAGAATAGCATATTAACCAGTAGTTTTGTTATTTATATTCAATTGAATCACTTGTTACACTGTATATTGTTATGCACTTTACTGTTACCTTGCACTCTGGTTAGATGCCAACGTCTTTCCATTATACTGTTCTTGTGCTGTACAATGACAATACATTTGCATCTAATCTACTTGAATAAATGATGTATTGGTGTGACTTGCATACAGTGGTGTCGGTTAAAACGGCTTCATGTTTGATTTCAGGACGCCCGTGAAGTGGACCGGAACGAGGGCCTTAAATTCGCCAGGAAACACTCTATGCTGTTTATTGGTACGTATCGTTGCGTCCATAACGTGACATGTCGTCATCGTGTCTGATAATCTCATGTAACCACAGTTGCACGTGTGGCCGTAGTACTGAGGTTGTGTGTTTTGACATCAGAAAAACTAATTGGGTAGTTGGAACAAGGGAAAGACATCCGTTTAGCGAGCCCTGCATTTAGGTCGGGTAAGTCCCTTTGTTTATACTGCTTTGACATCTTGAAATCTCCACTGTCAGCACCTCGCTCAAGGATGCAACCACTCTACAAAAACTGCATTATGATTCAAATCTAGTGGTCTTTCATTTATCAAATCCATGTGTTCCTGATTCCCAACTCTTCCTGGAAATTAGGTTAACATTTCTGTGTAGACTTTCCATTTTAGAATGACTGAATTAAGTGGTTTTGAAGAACGCTGGGCAAGAGATGTTATGGACTTTCCTCCTTGTGTATATGGGTAGATGTGTCTTGTTTGCGCAGGATGTCAGTTGCTCCTCAGATGATGTAATTTCATACTTTCATGGCATTTTTTTCCTTAACACATGTCCATCTTTTTAACTACTACCACAAAGCAATGCAACATGGGAAAAGTAGAATTCTTATTTTTTTTTATCTTTCTTTATGGGCTTTCAGTATGTGGAAACAAAATGTCACTTGTGATCGAACACGTACTTCACAAGTAAATCACAAGTATGATTTATAATTGTTTTCATAATTTTAGGGTATGTTATTATTTGTGGGTTTATAAATTTTTGTATCCACTTTTTCTCCTTTTTCTATTTTTCTCCCATCCCAATTCCAATGTGCCAATTCTCCCCTCCCCTGTCTTGAATGTTGCTCGCATATGCCCCCCACTGGCCGGCTGCAGGGAGGATAGAAGCCTTGCATCACGTGTCCCCTCCGATACACGAGGAGGCAGCCTGTCGCATCTTTTCACCTGCCAGCGCGGACTCTCATTGGCGAGGTGTAATGTGTGGGAGGCTCACACTACCCCCGCCGTTTCCTGTATCTGCTGGTGCAGGCGTCCCCAACCGACCTGTAGGAGTCGCTGTCCACAACGTCCAGATTACCACCCATCGACTTCCACCCGCTAACTCTGCCAATTGAGTTAGTATGACGGCTGGCCCAAGCCAGTGCATGTGAGCGGATCGGAGCGTGAGCGGCGCGGGGCGCGGAGCGGCCGGTTTTGACGTGAGCGAGGAGTGGGTTTTAAAATGAGTCGGCGCGACGTCCGGAGCGAGAGTTCTCCTCCGCTCCAATCCACTCCAGGTCGCTCACAGTGGTTTAACACTGTTGATGTAATATACATGCAGTACAATGCCAAAGCAACAGATGGCGATGTACAAACATGAAGGCCATTTTCAACCAATGAGAAGGGTGAACCTGTGATATCATGTTCAGGCTTCACTCCTCCTCCTTCACTCACTCCTGTTAGAAAAAGTATCGACGCCATTGTTGTTGACGTTAGCTTACATGCTAACGTTAATGGCAGCGACCATAGCATTGTGGCTCGGCTAGCCTATCATCGCTTAATAGAGCTAATGAATGGATAAACAACGTTATTTAACATTGCAGAATGGGTACAATTACAATGCGGCTCAATACAAACAATTGTTAAGGGGCCCAGGGGGTGTAGACTGTTGTAGTTTGAGCTAATTTACACCATGCTCCAAAAAAAAAAAAATGCCGAGCGATCTGGCGCGGGGAGCGGGGAGCGCTCGATTCAAGGTGAGCGGGGAGCGAGCGGAGAGCGACTTGGGGGCGGGGTCAACATGAACGATTAGCGGAGCGGACCAAGCTTTAAAGAGCGAAGAGCGGATTTCTCGGCCGCGCCGATCCGCTCACGTGGCCTGGCCCAAGCCGGAGGCAACGCCGACAGCCGGAGTCGAACCCGGTGTCTCTTGCATTGGTGACGAGCGCAATGTCCGCTGTGCCACCCAGCCGCTATTTGTGGGTTTATTAACTCATTGGGGGCCAACAGCAGAGGGCGCTGATGGCCCGTCAGCGCCAGTGCTTTATCCAATGTAGGGATAGCTTTACTTGCAAGTGCTTAAAATATATGAAATAGTATAGCTATGGATCTAATTAACACGTTGATTGTCAGTCAGTGAGTTGCTTCCAGTCAACATGCACAAAACAGATAATTTTTCCATTTCCGTTTTATACCGTGGTGAATATGAATATATTTCTAGAGCGTTCTGTCTAATCTCAATAAACTAAAAAAAATAAAAAAATAAAAAAACGTCAATGTACTTCCTTAGAAATTGTGCCATTTGTCGCTTGATTTATGAATGGTTTTCAAATAAACGCTAGATTATCGATATTATGTGGCATCATTCACGAACAGAAGCAGGGTCTGAAAAATCGCTTCTCCGTACTTTGGTCGGCACGAACCACACACACACGCTCCGATGGCGGTGAAAGAAACATCGGATTAACCCAAGATTCGTAACATAGAGTCCTTACCTCACATCTGATGTAGTGCAAAAAGATTAATCCAATTCCTGATCGCCATTCCAAATATTGATCGCGTTTATTGACCCAACGTTATATGTCCAAAACACATAATCCACGCTGCTCCAGTGTCCCCAGTCCTTGTTATAAACGTTCCTCTTGCCCGAGAAGTCAAACCTGGACCGGACTTCTTAGATCGATGCACAGCCCCAGCCAGAGGGATTCCAATGATGTGCAATACCGGCCGGGAGGCGTTAGGCGGCGGTATTTGCCCTTTGCAATGATGACATCAGGCTGGATGGATGAAAAATGTATGGATATAGCTAATAAAAGAAATAACGATTAAAACCCGGGATTTCTCTGGGTTTGGCGCCCAGCGCATGGCGAGTTAACCAGAGATATCTCGGGTCTGGCCCCGAATGTGTTAATGTATCATCATCATTATTTTAGGGTTTATTATTATTTCGGGGTGTGTTACTACTATTATTATTAATAATATTTCCTATTGTTATTATTATTCTGTATTACTATTATTATTTTTATATTTTGTATTACAATTATTATTACCATTATTATAATAATTATTTTGTATTTGAATGTGTGTTTTAGGATGTTTTTTTTTTTGTTCCTCCCCTCATGCAGAGGCCAGTGCTAAGACCAAGGACGGTGTCCAGTGTGCCTTTGAGGAGCTTGTGGAAAAGATCCTCCAGACGCCAGGGCTTTGGGAGAGCGACACCCACGGGCAGGGGGTCCGCCTGGTCCACCAGGAGCCACGTGGTGGCGGGGGCTGTGGAGGGTACTGCTCCATTCCCTGATCGGCGTGGAACATAAAGTAAAAATTAACCAACCCTAGAAGAATGACTACGGACCGGAACACCAGATGTGGAGAGGAAAAGAGAAAGAGGACTTGATGATTACTATGTATTTTTTGAAGAATTCATTGTTGGAAGACCTCAGAGGTCAACCGGTCAGAGGGACTTTGCTGTTTGCACACTTCCTGTTCAACCATCATCTGTCACTGTGTCACAGTTCATTACTTGCTGACTGATAAGACATGTTTAAAATATTCTCTTTGTATAAGGAAGTATGTTATTTTAAATTTATTTAACCATGCCAAGTATATGTCATACAAACATACGTCTGTTTTGAATTTATTATGTATAGGCAATATTGGATTTGCTCTCAACAAATTCCGTCGCACATTTTGGCATCAAGTCGATATATAGTGGCTACATCTATACTACATAAGCACCAGATAGTAGGCTACAGTGCATAGCCTGTCAAATCTGATCTCAAATAGGATAGGATTATATAATCAACATGTTACTCTTCCTATTCTCCTCTTAAGAAGCTAGACTAGGCCACTCCTTATTCTTTCAGATCTACAGGTGTTATTTTGGGTGGGGGTATTGTGCTAGTTGCTAGAGGTTGTTTCTGGAAAGTTCAAGTATTAGTTAGAAAGATTGATCTACAAGCCTTACGTCATACATACTATAAAACTAGGACCGAGGGAGATTGGGGGGGATGGGGGGTCTTTTTTTAATTTTTATTATGGTGATAACTTGATAAACATTTTCTGACAGTTGCTTCAGAAGAGACCTTTTTCTGATGGAGAAAGTAGCCTTCACAAGCATCTGGCCTTCATTATAAACCAGAACACTGTGAATGCTCCCAAAGAAAACATTTCATGAGGCTCTGTCTTATCTGTCCATGTAGCAGAGGTATCTCCCCCCCCCCCCAACACACACTGTTTTTTATTCATTCTCACTGTGGACACAGTTATTAGTTCCCTTTATTGTGTTTTCTTTGTCATTTATGCGTGTTGCATTTTATGCTCCTAAATGTAGAGGCGCTTTAAACGGATGTAGTTCCTTCCAAATGTTTCTGTGTTAACATGGGAACATGCAATACGCTCCCTTGTTGTCAACCCAGTGTGTTTCCCTAGATGCTTCCATGACAGGATCATGATTCTTCACAGTCTTGGCTCCAGGTTTACAAGACGATGCTTAAGAGCTTTTGCAATTAAAAAAACTGCCTTTTTACTCACTGGAACTTTCTCTTTTTTTTTTTTCAACCTAACTGCTCTGGCAAGAAGGCAATTGACCTCAAACTGAGGGACGTGATTGGTTTGAGAAATGAGGGCGGGGTTTGAGATGTCAATTATTCTGCTCACTTTGGTTATTATATATCAAGTTAATGAGGTGAAGTAGGAAACGGCATTGTTAGATGTTATAGGCTCTCTTTCATGGCTTTCGCTTTATGTTCACATCCTCTGATATAGTGGTCTATAAAGTGTCATGTTGACTTAAAGTAGAAATTCCCAGCATACTGTACTATTTGTCAGGACATTCCTGTGGCGTTCATTCATAAATGTAGTGTCAAGGCCTGTGCTCCAACCATCCACTTCAGGGGCATTATATATGTCTGCAATATATTCCATATTTCCTGCATGTTTTCTATTTATTTGAATTGTATTGTGTTTGAAGAAAGTCTTATTAGCTTTGAGTTGACCTTTTAATTTCTCCCTATGCTTTCTCTTGTTTTGTTTGTCATCTGTTTGAAGTACAGTATGTTTGTCATCTGTTTGAAGTACAGTACTTTATAATTATATATTTGCCTTAACATTTTGCACCACTTGATGGTGTTATGATCTCTCATATCATGGGACATTTGTATTGTTTCAAAGTGTAATAAATGACAATCTTAAAATGACAGTCACTGCATGTCTTTCAAGAGGCTTTTACTGCGACTTTACCCTTCAGTGGACAGAAATAACAGTTTTCTTGGCAGAATTGCCACTCAGTTGTTTCCATGTTGTGTGTGTTATAGGTCTAGTTAATCAAATAAGAGGTTACAGGTCATTAGCGGAGCAGTCTTTTCCATAAAAACATTGTTGATGACTAAAGGCTTGTCCTACATGCGAGACTGGGAACAGCACAAGATGTCACAGAACAGGCAGAAGCTGGGGTGCGAGTGGAAAGTGGCGGTAAGCATGTTCTAGAATCTAGACAGAGGATCTTCCCAGAGGGCAGTGTGTGATTATAAGCTTATGTTGAGTGTCAGTACCATCCCCAGAGGAAGCAGGATTGTCCCTATGGCTTTCTACTGCACACAGACTAATGAGACCCATTATGTTTTCTCTAGTTCCTACAGCAGGGATTCACAACTTTTGGCAGGCGATCCCCGCTGAGGTCAGAAAATTCCAGAGACGACATAATATTAACAGTTTCTCAAATGTTTGCATGGAATTTGCCTATCTCAAGCTCCGCCCTCTTTTATTGATCCTCCAGTAAGCAACAGTTGTTTGGAGGATCAGGAAAAGAGGGCAGGGCTTGGGATAGGTCAATTCTACCTGGGAACTTTATTAACTAATTGTAACAAAAAAGATCGAATTACTGTACACCAGCAACATTAAAATTGAAGCAGGAAAAATCACAGTATAAAAGGAGAGGGCGGCTAGGTGGCGCAGTGGGCAAGGCGCTCGCCACCAATGCAGGAGATGTTGGGTTCGAGCCCAGCTCTCGGCGTTGCTACCAGCTTGGCTGGTCGTTCATACTAATACAATTGGCAGTATTAGGGGGTGGGAAGCTGGTGGGTGGGGATTGGACGTTGTGGACAGCGACTCCTACAGGTCGGTTGGTGCGCCTGCGCAGTAGAATCAGGAAGCGACGGGGGCGGCGTGTCCCTCCCACGCAGACCCCCGCCGCTGAGAGATTGCGGCCGTGCAGGTGAAAATATGCGACGGCTGCCTCCTCGAGTACCGGAGGGGACACGTGATGCAAGGCTTCGTCCACATTGCAGCCGGCTTGTGGGAGGCATGGCCTACCAACGTTCGAGACAGGGGAGGGTAGAATTGGACAATACGAAATTGGGGAAGGGAGAAAAATTGAAAATGGGGAGAAAAAGTATAAAAGAAGAAGGCCTATGTATACACCTGGTGGTAGGGTCTCATTATTATTCAAGTATTTTTTATTTTATTTTTGCTAATCACTAGGGATATCATTTTCATATCATAGGGTCGCATATCGTTGCAACCCCAAGGACAAAAAGCTGGCAAAATGTTTCATGCGCCTTTTTTGATTATTTACTGAAATGTGACACATGTCAAATGGCTACGTTCAACCACAAATCCTGTAAAACAATATTTAAGTGTAGGTTACTACTGTATATTGTTGGCGAAAATGATAAAATACTGTAGTGTAGTATAATGCTAATAAAACATACAGTGTGACCCAAACCACTCAGAAGCAAGGATGTAAAGAAAAAAGGTTTCACATTGACTTTATTCAAACAGCTGCTGTTAAATCTGAGTTTAGTTTGCATTGGATGATAATCCAGTCTCGTAGAAATCATTATAATTTAATAGAAAAGAATGGCAACAAGTTACAGATGTAGCATCAACAGCACAAACCATCACGGGGTTTAGGCTACATTAAAAGTTAATTATTTACATTTTACAATATTGAAAAGGTCAAAGGTTATCGTCATTAGAAAATAATGCTCCCAGAGGCATCAGAGACATATTGCAAGGCACTGACTAATTTCCCACCAAGTAAAACACTTCTCATACCCCTGTAATACGGTATGTCGTGAAGCCGTGTTTCCACCGCCATGCCACCGAATAGGCCGCCTACACGCTGTTTGCCAGGGCCACTTTGACAGTCTTTATTTCAGAGATGTGAGAAGACTTCTGGATAATGCAGCTGGTGATGGTGGGTCCTGTGGTGTAACTCGCTGCTGTAATAATGGGCCCTACTGAGCAGCTCTGCCTCGTAGCGGTGCCGGGTCCTCCCGCCGCGGCGTAGATCTTTCCCATGCTAGTGGTCCTTGTAGTGGTGGTAGGTCCTCTGGTGCAGCTTCGCCCTGTGGCGCTAGCGGGCCCTGTGGCGCAGCTCTGCCCCTGAGCCAAGTTGGTCAGAGCCATGGCTGCATGGATCTCTCTCCACTCTTGGTCCTGTCTTCTCTGCTGGCCTCTGTCTTGCGGCTGGTCACTGGGAGGCAGATAACACACAGCCCAAGATGAGAGACTCCAGTGTAATAATAAAACAGAAATAAAACTGGATGAAGTTTTTGCTCAGTATGTGGTGCCGCGCAGTTCAATGGTTAGAGCAAGGCATTAACACTGCCAGGTTTGGGGGTTGGATTCCCACTGGGGCCACAGAGGCTAAAAATACAAGTACTCATGCTACTAAGGGACATTTTGGATAGAAGTGTCCACCAAACGACATACTGTATGTTAATATGAAGAAAGAAGAAAGACTCTCTTTGCTTGTAAAGCCAGTGTTACTATTGTTACATGCAGCTTGGACTTCAATAAGAACTATTTATCAAGAGATTTATTATTGAAGTTGATGGATTTTTGAGTTGAAAAGTGCAAGCATCTGATCAGATAGCGGATGGAGCAATGAAACCATCACACCCACCTGTCACATTTAGTTGAGGCATAGTCCGCCGCGTCTGAAAGAGATAGGAGAAAAAGGCTAAACTAAATTTACAAATATAATGCATTTCTTTATTTAATAATTTTGTATGTGCATTGCCCAACAAACAAAACAGCAAGGGCATTATTTACCATGTGGTAGGGATAGTTTTAAATGTATGGATGTTTTTGGCTTTGGTCTTTGTGTGTGTTTGTGTGGGTGGCACTCATGTGTGTATCTTTGTGTAAGTGCATGTGTTTGTGTGTATTTACAGGGCATACATGTGTGCGTACGTATGTCTCTCTGGGTGTGTTTTACAGCGCCAGAAGAGGCTTAACTCGGTATGAAGTGCTCCAGTCTGGCTGCTCTTGCTACTCCAGCCAAAACAAATGCAATTATGTTCTCCTGCGCTTTTGAGATGGAAAAATACAATATCTGTGTAGTGTCATGAACACACAGACGCAGTGTTTCCAGCTCTCCAAACGCTCCCAGCTACAGCATCTATAAAAGTTAGTCCGGTGTTTTTCCCCTGGCCCCCCCTCTCTATGTTTTGACTGAGGGCAGCACAACAATACATCATAGGTCCAGGCCAAGGGGGGGGGGGGGGGGGG
This sequence comes from Notolepis coatsorum, assembly GCF_963971535.1. Lineage (NCBI taxonomy): Eukaryota > Metazoa > Chordata > Actinopteri > Aulopiformes > Paralepididae > Notolepis > Notolepis coatsorum. The sequence goes on along the minus strand of NC_140177.1, from coordinate 78,568,969 downwards.
TCTTGTGAATGAACAGTATGGTTAGAGGAAAGAATCCCTGTGGATACATTAAGGAGAGATAAAAGGAGCAGTGTGGCTGTCAGGCTACCACTCTACCAGGAGTCAAAAGTCGAATGTAGTCCAGCACACGCTCCGGGAGTGTGCACGTTCATAAATTATAGGAGCGGATTATGAGTCAATCAATCACTAATCACTTCACCTCGTTTCAAAAGAGAACTCTTGCCATTACAATGAAACGAGATATGAGTTTGGAATTAAGAGTACACTTGAGTGTGTGATTTATGCCGACGTGCATAGGTTACGTACATTTATGAATGTTTATGTAATAATGTGCATGGTGTGTAAAGCATATTTTCCACTTAGATTTTGGAGTAGGAATTTTTTCTTCTGCTGAGTAGATTGAGGCTGGTCAAAGGCTATTTCTCCTTCAGGGAGCTATAGAAAGGCTAAATTAGAGGCCAACGCTGGAGCACACAAAATACTGCCTTTCAATGCTAACAGCCTGAAACATCTCTGTCTCTGATTTCTCTCACTAGATCTGAGCCAAGAGCAACTGAGAGGTTGATAGTAAATCATTTGGCCTGGCTTATTTTTTGCTACTGAATGTCCCTAATCATTTTTTATCTTTTGCCATAACATGTTTTGCCAAGGTAAGTATTTTCACAATGTTCCCTCAGTTGTATTTATTACCAGCACATTTATTTTCATTTGTCTTACCAGTGGCATGTCTGATGTAAGGAACCAGCTGCGATTACATATTTGCAGTCTTTTCCTAATGAAGTTGCTTCTTTGAGAATTCCATCTAAAAATCATTGTATATTACTGTTGTAAGCAGCAGTGCACTGGGCGCACACTTCACAATAATCAAACCTCATCTGTTATAAATGTATTTATAGAGTATCATATGTTTTACCGCTAACATGAAACCCATGTTTCATGCACCATGACTACATAAGTCATATACTGTATGGTTCATATACTGGGTTTATTATCGTTCTATTGCTATAATAAAATCTCTGTCTTGTAACTTTCCAGAAGTCATTCCTACTTTACCCCCCTCCCCCCAAACCGGAATGCCATGCACTGTGTGCAAGTTCATTAAATCCTCGGGTGTTCCCTTAAAATGTTCACATCCTAATAAAATGCAAACCTCCTAAAGTCCCAATGGATGATGATTCCGTGTCAACCTCACCAGGGGCGTGTTCTTGTGACCCACGCTGGAAAATTATTATTTATTGACCAAACATTCAAAACTACTTCACTCTCCATAGACCAGGCTCGCCCCCTTCCGAGGTGCTGGAAAGCGCGGGGAAGGCCCTCATCCCACCGTGTGCGTGTTTTCAGACGTAACAAAGATGGGTGGAAAACAGAGCGCTGTACATATGTCAGGATCGGTTTTTGCTCACTCTGCGTCCAATAAAACACCATTCCAGTCATTTTTACGAGTCTCTCGTCTCTTTAGGGGAAATCCTGGACTTTATGTGAGGACCACATCTAATGCCTTCTCAACATAGTTCATTGTCAAGTTCAGCCGCGTCTCACATGTAGCAACACGAAGAGAGTGCTCTGTCTCTGCGCCAAGGTCCCCTCTTCTCGCAGAGGGGATTTAGACTGCCGTTTTAAATTCGGCATCCTCGCAAGAAGCCCTACTGTGTAGCGGCACCGCTGGCACCCCGTGTTACACCATCAGATGTAGACGTTGTGATAATTTTAACCCCTCCCGTGAGCGGAGACCTGTTAACAGCGTTGGTGCTTTTCATGGATCTGGGCAGCTTTACTTTCCACTCCACCTCCACAGAGGAACCGTACCAGGGAACAAACACTCGTTCAGTAGGGACACATAAAATTTAATTAAATTAAATGAACAGCATTTCCACATAGTATGGAATTTGTACAGGGTCCTATAGAGACCAGTGAATACCATAGAAGATTGAAGGAGGTGGTTAATCTCCAAACGTGCATGAGGTTTTTAGAATATCTTCATGGAATTGCATTATCCTTGGACTCGTAATTCAAAAGGTTAAAGAAAACATACTTCTTATGCATACATTGAATGCATACCATTTAATTGGTGTAATAGTCCTTTAGGGCTCAAACATGTACCGGTATAGTTGAGCAGAGAATCCTTGCCGATCTGAAACTACAAGCCAACTCACTCAATTATTATAATCTTTCTTTTAACCTCTTTAGCCTGTGCGGTCCGCCGGCGGACCGCAGATGGCATCACGTCATAAATCAAGCTCTACAGACAGTCTGACAAAATGATCGTTTCATTTTTCAAGTATAAACATCATAACCATGTAACAACAGCAGTTTTAATGTATATTATCATCAATACGTTAGTTTACCAATAGGTTAAAGAGTTCGATTTTAGTTTTAGTTTTTCTGTTGTTGTGATCACGAAAGTCGGCCATTTTGAAAAAGTTACCTTGGTAATCCTTCAAAAATACACTTCCCAGGGGCCTCTAGGTCAAAAAAAGCAAATGGTTTCTGTATGCATTTTTTTAATATCTCTTATTACTCGGGATAATATACCACAAAACTGAACGTTATTGGCATATATTGGAGTGCAGTTAGTTTGTCTCCCCTATTTTGAGCATTTAGCAACAATCAGATTTGAAATCTGTTTAAAAATGGTGGCACTCTGGCAAGAATAAGAATAATAGAAGAACAATACACACAATTGTTAAGGGGATGCAGACCAGAGAAAGACTTTCGTCTTGTTTACATCAGGGTCCCCCATTTTTAATTCATCATAACATATATGACATACACGACATACAGATGCAGTACTGCTACATCTATACATTTATGACATACCTGTTAGATATTTAGTATCCCTTCATTTAAGAACGACTCAGTATTTAAACAATAGTCTTTTATTGTATCTTCTGTTCTCGTGCTTCAGCACGCCGCTTGCTCTCAGTCTGCAAACTCTGGAGTGCACGCACAGCGTCAGCTCCAATGACGTCACCACGTAACAGCGTGGTACGTCCATACACAACATCCCCTCCTTACTAGGACATAAACTCCAACTCACCCCTGTCCTTGCCTCCCTTCATTGGCTCCCAGTACGCTACAGGATAGATTTTAAGGTTCTCCTATTTGTTTTTAAAGCCCTTAATGGTCACACACCCTCCTACATCTCAGACCTCCTATCCCCCTATTCCAACACCAGGTCCCTCAGGTCAGCAGATCAGAGGCTCCTGACAGTCCGGAGGTCTAACCTCAAGCTCAGGGGGGGCCGTGCCTTTGCTATCGCAGCCCCTGAACTGTGGAACAGCATCCCCACCTCCATTAGGCTCGCCCCCTCGATAGATGCCTTCAAATCGAGGCTCAAAACCCACTTCTACCTACTAGCCTTTCCCGTTCACTGACTCATGCCCTGTTTTTCTATGTGTTTGCCTGTGTGTCCTCCCATAAAACGGAGTGTGATTGTTGTCTATATGTATCTTGTGTATTTACCCTCTGTACAGCACTTTGGTTGACACGCGTCATGTGAAATGTGCTTTATAAATAAATTTGATTGATTGATTGATTGAAGGTCCCATACAGAAATGTGTGTGAATTCAATTACTTTCTTTTTTCACTTACAGGATACCCTTCAATTCTGTTACCTGTTATCAAAAATAAACAAATGTTCACCATGAACAAAACTCCACCTTTCAATTAGTGAATGCATGTAAGTGTCATTGAGCATGAATAATAATACATAATACATAACAATATCTGGCACCCACTCTTTTTTTTTTTTTTTTTTTTTTTGTGTGCCAGACAGGCTCATTTCACTTAATGACAAAATCCATCAGTCTCTGAGGCATTTTGGTCTGTCTGTGGGGTCTCTCATACCTAGCCATAGGCGGTGTGGCTTTGGGTGTGGACACCCTAGTGTGAGTCTCTGCTTCGGACTCTGTGTCAGGTGTGTTTTCCTTCTCCTCACCCTCAGTCCATGTTAATCGAGTCTTGCTGGACGATTGTGGAGCAGGATCCTCTGTGTAGTACCTCTTGACGAACGTAGTGTTCCTGGAATAGGTCGCTCCACTTGGTGATTGGACAACCACATTGTTCCCATCTCTACTGATGACCTTGTGTGGTGTCTTGTCAAAGGCTGTTGTAAACTTGTCTGTTTTGTCTTGTTTGAGTAAGACTTGGTCTCCCACTGATACATCAGAGTATTTTGCTCTGTTCTTGTTGTCAGTGTACAGTTTTGACTTTCCTTTTCTCTCGGCGTCAGTGTCTCTGACCTCCAGGTCTCTTTGGAGTGTCATGATGTCCGGGAGCTTCCCTCTGATCTTTCTCTTGAACAGGAGCTCTGCAGGACTTTTCCCTGTTGTGGAGTGATCAATAGACCGGTAGATGGTCACATACTTGCGTAGCTCCCTCTTCCAGTCCAGCCCCTCAGACTGTGCGATGCGAATCCTCTTCATCAGTGAAGCGTTTTGTCTCTCCACCTCCCCATTGGCTTGTGCCCACTTGGGTGTGGTTTTCACATGCTCAATTCCATTCTCCTGGCAGAATGCTTGAAACTGGGCAGACATATACTGTGGTCCACAGTCTGACCGTATGGAAATCGGTAGCCCGTGTCTGCTGAAGATATTCTCCAGGCTGTTAATGACCTTTTCAGCAGTGGTCGACTGCAGGATATCATACTCGTAGTACCGGCTGTAGTAGTCTATTACAACTAATATCGAGTGTCCTGTCGGTAATGGACCAAGTAGGTCTGTGGCTAAGTCCTGCCACGGCCCATCTGGAAGTGTTGTAGGTCTCAAGGGTTCAGGCACATCAGGCCTCGACACTATTTGGCATCCGTGACATGACCTCACATACTTCTCAGCTGCCTTATCTATACCTGGCCACCACACTTTACTCCTGAGGTGCTGCTTCGTACCAACAATCCCCAAGTTTCCCTCATGAGCCAACTCCAGGGCTCTGTCTCTGAGTGTGTGTGGCAGTACAATGCGTGTCCCTCTCAACACCAACTGTCCAATTATACACAATTCATATGCAATGCGTGCATACACTTGGCTTTTGTCAAAACATCCACTTTGTATTGCACTTCTCAGGTCACTGAGTTCCTCATCGGTTGCAGAGGCTTCCTCTACCTCCCTGGTAGTCAGTGCTCGTGGCGTAGCGTGTGTGGCTACGAACCGAACGTATTCCTCCGCTCCGTGCTTGTGGTTCCCGTCTGTCGTGCTTTCTCCCAGTAGTCGCGACAGTGGATCTGCAATGTTGTCCTTTCCAGGTATGTGGATTACTCTGAACTCATATGGTTGGAGCCGCAGCACCCACCTCTCAATACGGGCACATGGCTTAGAGGTCGGGCTGTATATGGCCTCCAGCGCCTTGTGGTCTGTTACTAGGTCAAACTTTTTACCATATATGTATGGGTGCAGCCTCTCGCACGCCCAAACTAAGGCGAGAGCTTCTTTTTCAGTTTGTGAATATCTTGTTTCACAATCAGTCAGGCTCCTACTCACATAACATATTGGCACCATTTCCTGTTGCTGTTGCTGTACTAAGACTGCTCCTATTCCTACTGGTCCTGCGTCTGCTATGACTTTAGTAGGCGCATCTTTGTCAAAATATGCTAGAGTGCCGGCCTCAGCTAGCTTTTCTTTCAGCATTCTAAATGCCTGTTTTTGCTCTGGCCCAAATATGAAAGCTGCGTCTTTCTTGGTAAGCCTCCGCAGTGGCTCTGATATGCTAGCAAACTGTGGTATAAAACGGCTACTATACCCTGCTAGGCCCAGAAAACTACGGGTCTCAGAGGCGTTCTCAGGCTCTCGTGCCTCTGCTATTGCTCTCACCCTTTCTGTGGTGGGGCCTATGCCCTTCTGTGAGAGTAACATGCCCATGAAAATCAACTTGTCCATGTTAAACTGACACTTTTCTTTGTTTAGAGTCAGCCCACAGTCCTCTAGTCTCTTCAGAACTGCATGGAGTCGTTTTTCATGAGTCTCCTGATCTGGGGCATGAACAATTATGTCATCGGATATATTTTCTACCCCCTCAATGCCCGCTGTAGCAGTGGCTATCTCATGTTGATACTGTTCACTAGCTGATGACACTCCAAATATGAGTCTCTTGTACCTGTAGATACCTGTGTGTACTGCAAACGTAGTGATACCCCTGGACTCTGGTGTGAGCTCTAATTGGTGGTATCCCCATTTCAAATCCAGTTTACTGAAAATGACAGACCCGTTCATTCCCTGTAATAGCTCATCCACTGTGGGTATTGGATATCTCCCTCTGATGATAGCTGCATTAGCTCTTCTCATGTCTAGACACATCCTGATGTCGTCCTCATTAGCTTTTGGTGCAATTACAACAGGGTTAACCCACGGTGTAGGTCCCTCAACCTTCTCAATAATGTCCATGTCTAGCAGCTGATTTACTTTCTTCTCTACTGCTTCCCTCAGGTGAAATGGCACCCTCCTCGGGGGTTGTACCACTGGTGTTACACTCTCATCAATATGTAAACTGATTTGCTTTGTGTTCAGTTTACCAACACCTTTAAACAGTTTGGGGTATTGCCTCTGTATTTCAAATTTAGCTTCTGTCACTGCTGCTATGTTTGTGCCCACCCTCAGTACACCTAACTCAATAGCAGTCTTCCTGCCTAGCAGCGGCTCCCCCCGTCCCTGTATTACAGTGAACTCTGCTTCAGTGTCACACTTTCCCACCTTAACATGACATTTGAATATACCCAATACTGGAAGAGGTACCTTGGAAGAGTATGTGTACAGCGGTTTGTTAGCTGCCTTGGTAGAAACACACTTAATATTTTTACTCTTAAGCATTTTCCATGTGTTCTCATCTACAATGTTACTTGATGCACCTGAATCAATTAACATAAGTAAATCTACTCCCCCAACGTCAAATGTGACCCTTTCAGTATTTGAATCATCTTCAACCACAAATGCATAGTCTCTGTTCCCAGTGTTCTGATCTTCAGTTTCAACACATCTCACAGTCTGTCTTTCTTTACCTTTGGATTTACAGACTTTGGCATAATGTCCTTTTCCATTACACTTTCTGCATGTCTGTCCTCTTGCAGGGCATGCAGAATCGTTGGCCAGATGATCCCCGTGTCCACATCTGTAGCACACTTTGTCCGATTTGGATTTCTCTTTTCCTTCTCCACGATCTCCACGATCTCCACGAGGCGATGGTCTCCACTTTTGGACTTGGCCCTCCTTCTTGAAGACACGGTTCACCGTCTCTCTCCCCTCAGCGCCGTCACTCATCTTCATCGCCGCCATTTGCAGCTCCACTCTTTCACACTGCGACGCTATTTCCAACGCACGTGGCAGCAAAAGTTGTGGTTCCTCCAGTAACTTTCTCCGTACATAGTCCGACGTGCCCCTGCTCAGCACCGCATCCCTTATTTGGTTGCTAATGTCCGCAGCAAATGCACAGTCTCTAGCAGCCTGACGAAGCCTCGTCACAAACTGCTGTACAGTTTCACCTGGTTTCTGTGATACTTGGTAGAAAGCCTGGCGCGCAAACGCAGTGTTTACCTGCGGCACAAAGTAGTCATTTAGCGCCTTAACAGCCTTAGCATAGTTCGTCGGTCCTCCCCCGTCGGGCAATGTAGCGAATATATCTTGTACGTCTGTACCTGCATGATGTAAGAGCATGGCCCTTCTTCTCTGTCTCACTGTGGCGTGTGGCGTCCACACCGACAGATAGAATCATCCCTTTTCCATCAGCGTACAGCTCAAACGCCATTAGCCACCTGGTCCACCTCGGTCCCAGTGTAGCAGGCTCGTTGTAGCATTCAAACTTCGGCACGTTGTCCATGTTCTCTTCTCAACGCCGTGATAACTCTACTCTTCTGAGTTTATCCTCGTCGCCATTGTTAGATATTTAGTATCCCTTCATTTAAGAACGACTCAGTATTTAAACAATAGTCTTTTATTGTATGTTCTGTTCTCGTGCTTCAGCACGCCGCTTGCTCTCAGTCTGCAAACTCTGGAGTGCACGCACAGCGTCAGCTCCAATGACGTCACCACGTAACAGCGTGGTACGTCCATACACAACAATACCAGATTTACAAATACAGTACTGTTTGTGATACAAAAATTTTCTAAAAAAGAGAGTATATACATTTGACGTAGAAACTGTACATTGGAGGAGGTTGGGTAGGTGGGGTGGGGGGGTTGGGTAGGTGGGGTGGGGTGGGGGGGGGGGGGGCAACTGTACATTGGAGGTGGTTGGGTGGGTGGGGTGGGGGGGGGGGGGGGTTGGGTAGACAGGGTGGGGGAAACTGTACAACTGTACAAGCAAAACTGTACATTGGAATATCGACAAAACCTTACTTGGTCCCAAGAAGAGGATCTTTACTGTACATTTACAGGGGCCAGTTTCGAATTGCAGTCTCCCGTGCTCTTTGAGAGTGGTTTTGAAAGTGGGTAGTGATTCACATTCCTTTACAGCTTTGGTAGGGCATTCCACATTGATGTGGCATAATTGCAAAACGTGTTTAGTCCCTTGTTTGAGCCAAATCTGGGTTTAACATGATTTGTGGAGCTCCCTCTGGTGTTGTGGTCGTGGTATTCACTGACCTTTGGGAAGTATTTTGACATGTACATGGAGTCGTGTAGTGTATCTTGTAGACCAGGCCCATTGCAAGTTGCTGTACTCTGTCGTCTACTCTAAGCCATCCTAGGTAGTCAAAGTGGGCAGGGGTGAGGTGGGTTCTAGGAGTAAGGTCAAGTAGTAGTCTGACCAGTTTGTTTTGTGATGTTTGTAATCTTGTTTTTAGCGCCTTTGAGGTGCTTTGGTACCATGAGGTGCAAGCATAGTCGTAGTACCCTTGAATGAGTGCTCAGAGGCCTACAGTAGATTTCATTATCTGTTCTAATACACGCCTGGTGATACTAAATCCAAATTGAACTCGGGCATTTGAAAGATTTGGCACAATCCATAAATGTGCGAATTGGCTATAATAAGGTAATTTATAAGCCTGCTATTCTATATTCTATAATAATATTTCTAATTGCATTGGTCCGGATGGGAGAATTCAGTACTGTATCTACAAAACCTTCTGTTTAATCATCTTCCCTTCATTCATTTCCTTAGATCTTTTGTACACGTGATCTCAAGAATGTACTAAACGAGATCAGTGGCAGGGCTTCATGTCTGGTCATTATTAGCATGGTGTTATTCACTGTCAAAGATGCAAAGAAAAATCATAATTCATATTCACTCCTTTGTTTCATCACAATTTAAGCAAGCCTAGTAATAGACACAATATTTTTGACACTGGGAATACATTCACTGAGGGTCCTAGATACCAAGAACATGCAAATGGACCTTGTAGAGGTGGAGCAACATTCCATTTACATAGGTATGTATTTTAGGCGGATTTTCAGAAAATAGGGCTCCGGGCTTAACACTTTGTGCGCCATTCACGTCGTACAACGGGTTTCAAGTTCATGCGAATTCTGCCAGATCACGGCGTACGACGTTATTGTGATCATATTTCATATTTTCGCCATGGTATTCATATTTCACTCACGGAGCCTTGTCTGATGCTGTGGGACTCAGCACAACTCTGCAACGCTTCAACACTGCCACCTGGTGGATGATCGGCGAGTTGCCAAACCGGATATGCCGGTTGCATATCGGTGCGTCTCCTAAATCCGTCCGGCCACTCGCATATCATCCCAGGACTCTAGCCACACACCGTGGATATGGATCACTGCCATAACTCAATAATCCACATGATTTGGGCGTGTATTAGTATTATACAAACCGGAAATGGATCGCCTCGATCCCCATCAAATAACTGGGATCTGTTTGCTCCAGTATCATCGGCCAACGGTAAGAGGAGGCTGCCGTGACTTTCAGCGTTTTTGTTTATCATTATCGATGCAAACTGCTCTGATCTATATATCACCCATACTACATGAAGCATTTAACGACGATCACGGAATTATAAACGACCCCCCCCCCCCCCCCCCCCGTTCACCCGCGCATGATCAGTCATAACGTTTAGGACCATGTACAGTTGACATTTTTTATATAGCTTGGATCGGTATCAAACGGCATTTGTTAATCTATATAATGCATTTATGCCTATATCTCACGTTCTACGATAAAAACATATTTATATGCTAGACGGTATTTTTGTATGAATGTGTGAATGAAAAAGTAAAACGTTCCTACATCCTGAACGATAGATAATCGATGTTGAATGGGCCATAGTAATGTCAATTTAGCAATACAATTTAAAAAGTTATAGCCCTGCAAAGAAGGTAAACATCTCCATAGACTTAGACTGGTGGCAGTGATCAAACATTGATGGATATAAGCGTGGCAGTTAATGTGTTAAGAGTGAGCCTTCATTAAAGTTGCAAAAAATGTACTTGTCATGCAGCGTACAATTTGAGGTGCAACATATGATTGTTATTATAGAGCTGTAGCCTTGCTCTGACAAGTCTAGCATTTTAATGAGGGACATATCATTTATTTTCAATAGGAAAATGACAGCCGCTGTGAATGGTACAGGGCCAACGCATACAATTGGAAATACACCTGCACTTTCAAAAAGCAAAATGGATATAATGCATTTCCATTGTCTCACAGTGCATCTCAGTGACAGCATTAAAGTTACTCTAAGAAAGTCCCTCTATTATGACAGCACTCCTTTTTTACATTTGGCAGACGTCTCCCCCTCTCGCCCTGGGAAGAATAAAGTCTCAGACATTCTGTAATTGTCCTTGAGACAGACTGGACATTTCCACCATGGCAAAGGCTGAGGTGGAATGAACAACACATTCTAGAATATGGAAATCATATTGGCAATGTACAGCAGCAGCCAGCTCCATATTTCGCAGAGCCCTATTCGATTTTAAGACACAGGATTTTAGTGTCTGCATGAGCTACTATTAAATGTATGTGAAAAGGCCCTGGTCTCTGAACCACGGTGGATTTGAAGGTTGTTGGCATTATTTAAGGTTAAAAACCTTAACAGTAAGGCGTTCAGGTGCATGGCGTAGCGGAGATTGCGCTCGTCACCAATGCAAGATGCTGCGGTCTCGACTCCCGGAGTCAGCATTGCCTTGGCTTGGGCTGATCGTCATACTAACTCGTTTGGCTGGGTTAGGGGGAGGGAAGCCGTGGGTGGGGATCTGGCGTTGTGGACAGCGACGCTTACAGGTCAGGTCTGGGCGCTTGCTCAGCGGAGGCAGTGTGACCTCCCACGCGTTACACTTCACCAATGAGAGTCCTCGCTGCCAGGTGAAAAAAGAGTCACTGGCTGTCGCCGCACGTGTGGGAGGAAGCGTGCGGATGACTTCAGGATTCCCTTGTACCGACCAGTAGGGGAACATGCGCACAACAAACAGGTAGGGGAGGGGGGGAATTGGCACAACGACTAAATTGGGACGGGGAGAAAACAGAGAAAAATCTGAGAAAGAGAGGATTAAAAAAAATAAAAAATAAAAAATAAAACCTTAACCGTCCACGTTTGCGACAACATTCTAATTGATTCCTTGTAAGCTCTTTCGCTTGAAAGCCAGAGATCTGTTATGTCAGCCTCCACAGTAGAGGCATGTGAAAGTAATTGTGCGTTAAATTTGTGTTTTACTATACCCAGTGGCAGACGTGCTCACGTTGAACAAATTGAATGGAAGGTTGTTAAGTTAAAGTCAAGTTAGACTGCGCTCTCAGTATCTAACACTGGGTGCTGAAATCCCAAACATTATGAGGAAAAAGGCGAAGGCCGGATTTTTAGTTCTTTCTGTGTACAAGACGGACGCCACCGCCCACCCACATCTGTACCCCCACAATTTATTTATTTCATCTTTATTTATCCAGGTCAAATGTCATTGAGATTAAGAATCTCTTTTGCAAGAGAAACCTGCAAAGACAGCAGCATTCAAAACACACATTAAGGTTACAGATGCTACAACATATACAAACAAATGCAGAATAAATACATAGAATAATATCATACAAAACCCATTAAAAGTCAAGTGTTCAGGGTAAACAGGTTAAAGGAAGTGAGATATTCAGAAACACAGATGGCTCCAGGTCGTTCATTAATGTTTTTAATTCATCAAAAGTAATCAGATTTTCCAGCCACAAGTTAGTTTATATTGTATTCCACCCAGAGGGAGTGGAATACCTAAAAGCCAATTTGCCTAGTTCTGTGTGGACCTTGGATACAGATAATAAGGTCTTTACTCTTGGCAAAAAAAAAATATAATAATCATTAACCTCTTAACATCCAAGGGCCCACATGTGGGCCCTTGTGAGGACGATTTGCGACGTGCCACTTTGCCGACCTCTAGCGGCTCGGTGTGCATTTCTTTTAATACAATATATATATATATAATTAAAGCCCTATTTGTTGTCTGTCAATTGCCCTTTCAGGTGACAAAATCCGTTCAGCGGATATGTGAGGCGTGCGCCAAAGTACACATTACCACCGCCGACTTCCGGGGCTCTAGCTCCGTCAATCATTTGGCGATCTCGAGAATATTTGGACAGGGTTGTAGCCAATGAGTGTGGCTTTCCAATGATACCCCATGCTATGATAATTGCGGATCTAATCCGGTCTCTATTGATCGATTTATGATAAAGAAAAGCAGGATCCCCCAATTGGGGGACCTTAAAAGAAAGCTGACTATCAATTAAAATACCCAAGTAGTTGTACATTTGAACTTTAATTGAAGTTATAAAGCTTGAAGTAGTATCAAAAGTCTTCTTGGAATTTGAAAACATAAAAACAACAGCATTCAAGAGTATATAACTGCAACTGAACAATGTTAAAAGCAGATTGTAAATGTGCATAAGTTTAGCTGAGAGTGGGAGCACAGGAGTAAATGGCCGTGTCATCAGCTTAGAAGTGGACATTTGTATTTAGAACATTTTGACCCAGGTTATTGATGTAAATAGTAAATAATATTGGACCAAGGACTGAACCTCAGGGCATCTCTGAACACATTCATTACTGTGGAGCTGGCACCATTAAACTGAATGATTGATTGATTGATTGATTGAAAACTTTATTAACAGATTGCAGAATGGGTACAATACAGTACAGCTCAATACACACAATTGTTAAGGGCATACAGACCAGAGAAAGACTTTCGTCTTGTTTACATCAGGGTCCCCCATTTTCAATTCATCAGGACATATATGACATACATGACATACAGATAGACAGTACTGCTACATCTATACATTTATGACATACCAGATTTGCAAATACAGTACTGTTTGTGATACAGAAGGAGTCAAGAAAAGGGAGTATATACATTTGACGTAGAAACTGTACATTGGAGGAGGTTGGGTGGGGGGGGTTGGGTACGTTGGGATATTGACAACCAACACAATGAGTTATTTCAGCAAGGTAATTAACAAACCAGCCAACAGCATGGTTAGACAATCCTATATCAAGTATAGCCTTTGTTTCAATATAGAATGGTCCACTGTGTCAAACGCTTTTGACAAATCAATAAAAAGAGCCACACAGAATGACTTGCAGTTCAAAGATTCAATAAAATCATTCATTATTTTCATAGCAGCAGTAACAGTACTGTGCTGCTTTCTGAAGCGCCAGATTGGAACTTAAATAAAATAGCATTTGAAGCCAGATACTCCTTAAGTTGATCACTAATCAGCTTTTCCAGAACCTTCGCCAGAACAGGCAACTTCGAAATGGGCCTATAGTTATTAAAATAGTTTTATCAGCTCCCTTTGAAAGAGGGAACATAAGTTGATTTCCAGATATTTGAAATGTCGTTGCTGACAAGTGTGAGATAAAAAATACTCAAAATGGGGTTTGGAAATAAAATCAGCACCTAATCTTAAAAAAGCAAGGCTCCAGATGGTCTGGGCCAGGAGGTTTACTAGGGTCCCATGTAACGAGGGCTCTGTGCACTTCGGCAACAGAAAAGTAGAGTAAAACAAAAAGGCTCAACAGGTTTTGGGACAAGTTACTGATGACTGCATAAGGTTAGTGATGGCCGAGGTATCTGAGGAACATTGGTGCTCAAACAAGGAACCAACCGGAAGCAATGAAGTGCTCAGTGAAACATTCCAGCATGGCAGACTCCAATGACCTTTGTGATATAATAAGGTCACTTATTTTCTGTGGTAGCTGGCGCTGCATGATAAAAGTCAGATCTGGTTCTTTTGATAAAAGAAGTGCAGCGGTTACGCAGTCAAACAATTTGCCAATCACCATCAGTCCCACATTTCCTGGCCTTAGTCCCGGCTACGTTTCTCTCAATAAGGAGGTTAGACAGATCAGGGGTGATCATTCCGCACCTTCACTCTGAATCTCTGTTTATTGTTTATGTTTATTCACAAACCATCATAAAGCGATTGTCAGGCTAACTCAACATTGTCAACAAGTGACATTTTTCCAAAGTAGAACAAATCATGCAAAAAAAGCTTGTTCAACAAATTGCTTCATGTTGTGTTTATAAATAATCCGAGGTTGTCTTTGGCAGATTAATATTTCTCACTACTGCAAAAACAGTGCTCACTCAAATCATTGGCAAAGACACTTACATCTGAATATTTATGAGGATTTGTCGGGGCATTTGGGATTTGGTGGATTGGGGTATCAATTATGTGAGTAAGACTCAAAGAGTTACATTGACTCTTGAACTCTGGAACTACAGATGATAACCAGTTCCAATTGAAATCACCAACTAAAACAATATCACTCAAATCTAATCCAGACAAAAGGTGCATTCAATTAGGCAAAGCAGAGCAGAGGGGGGTCTATAACAGCCAACAATAATTATGTGGTTCTTGGCTACTTCAAGATTTCAAACTGTTGTGTATGTAGATTTAGAGATCAAAATCCTGGTGTGAATGCACACACACACACACACACACACACACACACACACACACACACACACACACACACACACACACACACACACACACACACACACACACACACACACACACACACACACACACACACACACACACACACACACACACACACACACACACACACACTCCTTTTTTTCCACTCAGGCTAGCTGTTCCATTAGTTACAGAGCAAATAACACATAATAAAGTATATTTAATCTTTCTTTGTCAACAGGCAATAGTTCCAAGAACCTGGAACAGCTCATGTATCTCCATTACATAAAGGTGGGGTTAGAATTGATTGATTGATTGATTGAAAACTTTATTAACAGATTGCAGAATGGGTACAGTACAGTACAGCTCAATACATACAATTGTTAAGGGGATGCAGACCAGAGAAAGACTTTCGTCTTGTTTACATCAGGGTCCCCTGTGGGGGGGTTGGTGGGGACTGTACATTGGAGGTGGTTGGGGGGGGGGGGGGGGGGGTTGGGTAGGAGGGGGAAACTGTACAAGCAAAACTGTACATTGGAATATTGACAAAATCATACTTGGTTCCAAAAGGAGGGTTTCGTGTATTCTTGGGTTAGGTCATTTACTTTACATTGGAGGGGGTTGGGTTAGGACATTTACAGGGGCCAGTTTCGAATTGCAGTCTCCCGTAGGTGTTCTTTGAGAGTGGTTTTGAAAGTGGGTAGTGATTCACATTCCTTTACAGCTTTGGGTAGGGCGTTCCACATTGATGTGGCATAATTGCGAAACGTGTTTAGTCCCTTGTTTGAGCCGAATCTGGGTTTAACATGATTTGTGGAGCTCTCTCTGGTGTTGTGATCGTGGTATTCACTGACCTTTGGGAAGTATTTTGACATGTACATGGGTACCTTAGTCGTGTAACTTGTAGACCAGGCCCATTGCAAGTTGCTGTACTCTGTCGTCTACTCTAAGCCATCCTAGGTTGTCAAAGTGGGCAAGGGTGAGGTGGGTTCTAGGAGTAAGGTCAAGCAGTAGTCTGATCAGTTTGTTTTGAGATGTTTGTAATTTTGTTTTTAGCGCCTTTGAGGTGCTTTGGTACCATGAGGTGCAAGCATAGTCGTAGTACCCTTGAATGAGTGCTCCTGCCAGACTCTTTAGGGTATTCTTGTTTACCAGAGTTCTTGAATTTAAGCAATTCAAATTAAAATAAGTTTTATTTTGCAGTAGATATATAATTGTACAATAAATAGCAACTTAAAGTTATTTTATAAGGCAGAAATAGCCATTTTACAATCAAATGGAATTTTAAAAGTCCACCACGGAATTTTCTATTATTATTATTATTATTATTATTATTATTATTATTATTATTATTATTATTATTATTATTATTATTATTATTATTATTATTATTATTATTATTATTATTATTATTATTATTATTATTATTATTATTATTATTATTATTATTATTATTATTATTATTATTATTATTATTATTATTATTATTATTATTATTATTATTATTATTATTATTATTATTATTATTTTTTTTTTTTTTTTTTTTTTTTTTTTTTTTTTACTGTGGAATCCTGGGGGGACTGACTATACCAATATTATAACTGCACAATATAATTTTATTTTACAGATATTGGAATGGATCTCCAGATTTGTGACATCACACACATTGCTTTCATTGCACAATAAAGTTTCATAAAAATCTTAGTCAAACCTTTAGTATTATGGATATTAAACATGCTGGCAGAGTACATGCATCCATGTTGTCGTGAACATTTTAATTAAATAAAGAAATTCCCTATCCATAGTCGCCGTGGGAAAAATTTTTATAAAATAAATTCCCTACCTACCCATGGCCCTAACTGACAACCAACAGGAACCAAAAATTTTTTTTAGGCCTCTCTTAGTATTAGATTAGATTAGGTATCGCCCCAATTCCAGTATGGGTATCAACGCAGCCCTACTTCAACATTTCCACGTCATTACACTTTTCTGTCAGAGCTCACAATGCAATATACTTTTCCTGTCCAACTGGGACACACAAAAATAGAAACCAGTTTCAGTTTGTTTGGTCTGAGATGAGAAGCAACACTTTTTTGATTGAACATTGAGTTTTACCTACTCTTACCACTGCACAGAAACTAGGCATTTTCTTCTTCTTGAAAATAGTTACCAGCGTTTACAGGCAGCCATACTGGAAGAGAACTACACAAACATTCTGTGCAAGGCCTCCATTATGTGCGTCTTTTGGGAGTGTTGCAGAAGTGACCTAAATAATTATTGACCAATCTCCAAAGTATCCTGTCTAGCAAATATTCTGGAATCATTGGTAAATAGCCAACTTAAAGCGTTTATCTTAAGCCCACACCAATCTGGTGTTAGAGCAAAAAACATAGCACGATCTTTACTCATACTCTATTTTCGAGACAACATTTTTTTTTCTTACCCGCGTGGTAGACGAAGTTGGTCTCCGTCTCAGACGATGACGCCGGAGACACCAGGTCCTCGTCACATTCATTGGAGCTGAACGATCCTGAGTGGCTCCTCCTGTGGCGAGGCGTCGCCACGTCATCGGCGGTCGCCGCCATCACGTGCCGCAGCGTGTCGTTCAGGTATCGATTCAGTAAACTGCTCTTGTACTTGGAGGGTGGCGAGACGCCGTGGTCACTGTGGGCGGAGGAGGCCCTGTTGAGGCTGCTGCCCTGATGCTTGTGGTGGATGCTGTTGTGGGGAGGTGACCTGCCAAAATCTAACTGGCTGACTGAAGCCTGTAAGGGAAACTCTTCATCTGCAACACAAGAGAAGGGAAGTGAATAATACACATAAAATAAAATAAAAGATGGGTTGTCCCTATATATATATATATATATATATATATTATTCTTTTATTGATGTTTTTGCACAAATCTTACATTTATTTCAGTTATTTTATGGCGTACACCATCAAACTATTTAACGATTTGTTTTCCTTATAATACAAAACCAACAAATGACTAAACCACAGACATAAAAAATTATTATAATTACAAGAAATAATAATATATATTAGTGCTGTCAGGCGATTAAAAAATGTATCTAATTAATTACAGGATTTGTAATGAATTAATCTTAAATAATCACATTTTTATCGCATAACCATTTTAGGCCTGATATTCTATATTCTATAACCATATTTCAAATGGCATGTGTCCGGATGGCAGAATTCAGTACTGTATCTACAAAATCTTCTGTTTAATCATCTTCCATTTATTAATTTGCTTAGATTTTTCAGGTCTGGTCAATTTTAGCATGGTGTTATTCACAGTTAAAGATAACTTTTTTTTTATTGATATTCTCATTTGGTTCATTACAATTTAAGCAAGCCTAGTAACAGACACAGTATTTCTGACACTGGGAATACATTCCCTGAGATCCATAGATGTCCCTAGAATCAGATACCAAGAACATGCAAATGGACCATATTTAAAAAAGTCTGTAAATGTGTATTCTGCATTCTTATGGAATTAATGAGATTAAAACATATTAAAATACAAATAAAAATGTAATACATTTTTATAACTTTTGAGTACATTTTCATAACGCGATAATTTGCTGTGTAATTAATGAATCTAATTAACACGATAAACTGACAGCCCTAATATATATGTAACGGTTGTGACAACGTCACCTCAAACTTCAATGCCCCGAGGGAGATTCGAACACAGGTCTGCCACGCCGCGTGCAACAACACAGACCGCTATACCAAGAGGTGAATTCACTTCTTTGTACCGTGTCTATGTGTCTTTTGAGGATGTAAGAGTGAGTTTAACCCATAGCACCGCTCTCACCCCAGCCCTTCTTGACTGCACTTCACGATACCATCCGTTACAATTACATATATATAATATACATAAACGGCAGAGGAGAAATAGTTTGGGTTGTCCCTATATAACGGAACACTACACGTTTTTTTTTGTATCCCATATCGTTGTTTTTTTATAAAAAAAATTACACATCTGTATAATGTTTAGTTAGTGCTGTGTTATTTCAACACACTTTTTTTTTAATAGTGTAAATGCTCACACTGAGCAGAACTGACCTATCTCAAACCTTGCCAGACTTTGTTCGTTTGGAGGAAGCAACAGTTGGAGGATCAAGGAAAAGAGGACTGGTATCCCACACCAAAAATCTTTAACAGAGAGGGGTGGGGAGTCCTTTTTTAAATAGGGTACCTATTTTTGAAGGGTATCCTGTCCCATTTCTGGTGGAGATTATAGATGAAAAAACGAAGATGATGAAGATGAAAATAATCATCAATAAACTCTTTGTAAGAGGGAACTCTCTGTTTGCCAGGGATGAGCTCAAGCCCCCTGCGCCTGATAAATCTTGATTTAAATGGACAGTAAAGTCAACGTAACCACTGCATCACTGTGTATAACCACCTCGTCAATTACTACTACACTGCCGGCTGTTTGGCAACTAAGCACTGCAGGACGCTGCATTACGAGTTCCCACAAGAATATGAGAAATGTGTTCTGAGAAATATGGTGAAAGCCCCTCTCACCTTCTGAATTAGTGTCATCGCTGCTCACGCTCAGCCTCTCCGCGTTTCCCTGGATGTATTTGTTGTATAGTTTGATCCTCAGAGCCCAGCTCAGGTCTGGCTGCCTCACCGTGTTCTTCAGTCTCCGCCGAGCGTTGGCAAACCAGTTAGACACCTGCAGAGACATCATGTTAAGATAGAGGACAGTATTAAGTATTAATTCACATGGTCTCTGGAGATGAAATATTCAAACTTCAGGAAGCCAGTCGGCCTGTAGCCAGTCAGCCAGCCAGTCAGTCAGTCAGCCTGTCAGCGCGTTACACAATAGCCTAAGTCAATGTCTGTCCTCTCGATCTGTCTGTACCGGTATATCTGTTGCTATTGCTTCTAAACAAAACTCAAGGTTAGAGGCTGCCTCTGATGCCCAATGGTCTCTAGATCATCCATTGCATTCTCACTCTCTCTCTCACACACACACACACACACACACACACACACACACACACACACACACACACACACACACACACACACACACACACACACACACACACACACACACACACACACACACACACACACACACACACACACACACACACACACACACACACGCACACACGAAGACAGGTATACATGCCTGGACGCAAACACACACATGCACACACACACGCACACACACGCGCCCGCGCGTGCGCACACACACACACATACATGCACTCCTCTATTCCTGTACACACTGCAACACATGCTCTTACCTGCACCAGTGTCATGTGTGAGCCCAAGGCTAGCAGAACCTTCTCAGTTTTGGTGGGGTAAGGATTGTCTCTGTGTTTGTACAGCCAATGTTTCAGTGGCCGCGCCATGTCCTGCAGTGCCTGTCTCTTGTGGCGAACCTTGACCCCGCCCAGACGAGACCTGGAGGGGTCAGAGGTTAAACTATAAAGAACTCCACCCGCAATTATCTGTGTTAGGAATCTTGGTTCCAATTTATTATCGTAATTCTTTTGGGATGTTCAGATTGGATGATTTGGATAAATTATCTAAGTGATGATCATAAATAAATAAATGATCAATGTTGTCAAAAATGCTTATATATATGTGTGTGTATTTATATAATACATAAGACGTTTTATTTCTAGATATGGACAAAGTAATGAGGTAATTGATTTGTACATGGACCTATTGTAGCTATTTGTTAAATCTAGAAAACCATTCAGCTTTATTACTGTGCAATTGCTAAACTATCATTAAAACATTTGTTAAAATGTACTTGTATCGTAACTGCCTTATTGCACAGGTATGTGGTGTAACAATAATGTAAAGTAGGACATTTTGCTGCCATCAATAAGTTGCCAATATAACATCACAAGGACTTACCCGTGTCTCCTGTACTTGGGTGAAGTGTTTCCAGGTGTATTGTTGCACGGCAGCAATTCTGCATCATTCTGTCCACCTGTTAAACTGGTATGACCATTAGTTACGTCCAAACAGTTCAACCTGCTCCTGTCCTCTTGTCTCCTGTTGTCCTCCAAGTAAAGGACATTATCAGACGTCATCATGCTCATTCTTTGACAGAAAGAGTTATCCCAGATCGACAGGTGCATCAGCAGATTCTCATATCCAAATGCATAAAGTACAATCCCATCCTTTCTGCCATGTGGTTGATAAATGATAAATCAACAGATCTGGGTGGACCAAGAAAGTCTCCTTGTTGTGGGTCAGAACCTCAAACCCATGGGGACTGATCACAGATCTGCCTCAGTTACAGATACGATAGATGATGCAACAGCAGTTACCAGTCAGAGAATTATGTCTGCAAAAATGAGAGAATCTTGTCTGTTTTAGCTGAGTGGGTTTGGAGGAGAGTTCAAATAACCTGTTCCTCTGTCTCCCATTGGCTGTCTCACCAGCCAATCATATCTCATGAGAGCCCAGTGTGCGGTGTAGGGAAGTCTGCTGAGCAGCAGTACAAGTAGCAGCAGACCATGTTTTTGAAAAATTTATCATGCAGGAATATCAGCAGATGCGGTCATACAATTTATTGTGTTTTTTTTTGTCTAGTGTGCTGTGTGTGTATATGTGTGTACAGTATGTGAGTGAATAAGTGTGCGTGCGTGCGTGCGTGCGTGCGTGCGTGCGTGTGTGTGTGTGTGTGTGTGTGTGAGTATGTATGTGAG
This sequence comes from Notolepis coatsorum, assembly GCF_963971535.1. Lineage (NCBI taxonomy): Eukaryota > Metazoa > Chordata > Actinopteri > Aulopiformes > Paralepididae > Notolepis > Notolepis coatsorum. Next base: position 78,547,426 of record NC_140177.1, on the reverse strand, counting down.
TGAATAAGTATGTGTGTGTGTGTGTGTGTGAGTGTGAGTGAGCTAAGAATGTATCAGATATCCCAGTTAAGTAATCCAACATGCCTTCATATTTTCTCCATGAGGCCTCTGAAGCTCTCATATCTTGTGGTTTTACCAACAGCCATGTCAGCAGATAATATATGTTTTACGAAGGGATTCTGGAAATTTATGGGTGTAATGACATGGTTCCTAATGGCCGGCAAAAACCACAGAACTGGGTTTTATATTCGCCAGCAAATCCTGCTGAGTCCAAATGCATATGAATACAAATTGGCTCATAATGAGGTCAACGTAAACAATGGAAAAACATGGAATGGATCTCTTTGCATCTCTTATAGTCCTTGGGCAATGTTGCATTGAGAGTGTAGTTCACTGAATGATTATGTTAGTTTGTACAGAGTGTATGTGTATACCTATCTTTGTGTGTATGGGAACATAATAAAGAACATAAATATAACAGGATGAACCCACTTCCAGTCCCAAATCAATTTGTTTTAGTTTTAGTGGCTTAAAGTTGTCTTTTTCGTAGTTATAAATTAACTAATTAAATGTGTACATGTATGTATTTGTATATATGCGTAGGAAACCTACATGCATAAGTTGGTGTGTAAATATTTTGTATGTAATTTTCTTTGGCTTATACATATAAGAAAAATGTACATTTATATTTTCAAAAACGGCTAAATAATTAGTATTAAAAGAAAGTGTGTGTGTATGTTGGGAGTCTAGTACAGTAAATGACTGGCTTCATCTGTATAATGTGTATGTGTACACATACGTGTGTGTGTGTGTGTGTGTGTGTGTGTGTGTGTGTGTGTGTGTGTGTGTGTGTGTGTGTGTGTGTGTGTGTGTGTGTGTGTGTGTGTGTGTGTGTGTGTGTGTGTGTGTGCACGCACACATGTGTATGTGTATGTTTTGCATGGCAGTGTATTGCATGTGTTGCATTTGCATGTGTTTTCCGATGCCTGGGGTGTGAGCGGCTGTAATCTGAATAAAACGTGTGTATTTGTCTACTTGGGTCTCGGTATCAGAGCAGAACTTGGTATGACTTTGACCATGATGAGGAGTTGCTCTGACAGAAGCGTTCGTGTCCTCGTTAGTCTAACTGAAGGCTGTGACAACACGCTGGCACTTGATCCCAGCGCACCACTTTATAGTCCCGTCTCCAAATGTCAGCCAGAAATGTTCATCCCCCTCTCGACATCCCAACATCCTCCCAGAAAAGGACACCAGATGACTCTTTAATGACTGCTATGCCAAGTAACAACTTCACAATATAATCTGTATAATTAGGGCTCGAGGTTTAGCCTAAACCGGTGGTTTTCAAACCTTTTTCAGGAGACCCACACTTTTAGAATAAATATTCTTTGTGGCCCTGAAAACTGATTTGGTAGATTACTGTGTAGTTAATAGGACAAAAATGTATTGTGCATCTAGAGTCTGGACGCTAGACTGCTAAATCATCAGCCTACAGGCCTGTTTTATTCAACATGCCTATTTTGTCAAGGGACTTGAGGGGGCTTTGGCTTGAACGAATGAATGAATGAAAATTTTATTTAACAGATTGCAGAATGGGTACAATACAGTACGGCTCAATACACACAATTGTTAAGGGGATGCAGACCAGAGAAAGCCGTTTGTCTTGTTTACATCAGGGTCCCCCGTTTTCAATTCATAGTGAATACTTCCAGAGAATTCGAGAGTCCAGCTTCATTCGATACTTCCAGAGAATAATTCGGGGACCCATGTTAGTCTTCCCAAGGCCCATTTGTGGGTCCTGACCCACACTTTGAAATACACTAGCCCTAAACCACCCACCAAATGTAAAATGATTGTGGCTTCTGCCTCTTGCAGGCAACAACCCGTGGTCAAACAGTTTTCTATTAAAAGATGGTGCTGGTCAGCAGTCGCCTTTCTTGCAGCTCTGTTTGACTATACTCAAAGGGATAAAAAGACAAATGATTATCTTATTCTAAAATGACTTTGATTGCCAATAAATGTAATACGCTGGTGAAATCCTGAGCCCCTTAATCCCTATGGTTGTTTGACAAAAATTAAAGTTAGGTTCATACCTTGTGTGTATGTACTGTACACAGCTATTGGAACAGTTGCCTCTTGTGTGACAGCAAACCCACGTTCTTGTACAAAACCTCTATGTTCAATACATTTGTACCTTTCACACATGCTAAAAACCTAAGAAGCATTTATTCACAGTCCTCACAGATCCATCAATAAACATACTCTACAGTACATCACCTATCCCCCTGTCCGTTATTCACCAACCTCCGAGGGAAGGTTCAGTTTCAGGGTTTTCAAAGCTGAAAAACACATGGAGCGGCAGCATCTCCGCTAGGTGCAGTAAAATTCCAAATTCCAAGCCGGCATTCCTCGGCGGTAGTCAGAGTGCGCTACATGGTATCACAGACCATTTACTTCTTTCCCCCTGTGATGTCTTCACCGCTTCAGCTGTTGATATTAGATGGGAACACACCTACATCCAGTAGCCTGGAGACCTGTGGAAAAACATTGTCAATGGAAGTATATTGCTTTGTTTGGATAGCGTGGTGCTGTTGGGGTGTGTGTGTGTGTGTGTGTGTGTGTGTGTGTGTGTGCGTGTGTGTGTGTGTGTGTGTGTGTGTGTGTGTGTGTGTGTGTGTGTGTGTGTGTGTGTGTGTGTGTGTGCGAGTGTGAGAAGTGATTCCGATGTAAAGAGGTACTATTGAGCAGGTTGATTTGGCCGCATCATCCCTGGAGTTTATTTGGTGTGTCTAAGTCATTTTCCCTGCTTTGACATGCTTCTATCAGTGAGGAGAGGGGGACAGATCATTTTGAACACACGTACATAGCATTCAAAGTCATTTACGAGGTCAACCTCTCCTGATGCCTTCAACGACAGACATCAAGTGTGCCATAATACTTTACGTGTGTGTTATACAGTTTTTTTTTAATAGCAGTTTATAAGTTATGGATCTTTTATATACAGACAAAGGGACATTGCGTAACATCAAACATATTTATTTTCATGTCCTTCAAATAGACAGTACATGATTGGGCCAAATTACCCAAGACCAATTGACATCATACTTCTGTGTGTGCACTGTTTGAAGTAGGACCTGCAGCTCATATATAGACGAGGGGTTTTCATTGGATCATACCCCCATCTTTAATCGTTATGACCTCAGAGGGTGCCTGCAGATTCTCAGCGGTGTGATGAAATTACATTGCCATGCTCGGCTGCACGGCACTGATGTTGAGTTGTAGGTCTGGCGGGGAGGCAGAGTGGGTGCACGGCAGGGGCGTATCTAGACCCAGCACTCTACTGGGGCACAGGGGGGCACAAAAGTATATGAAGAAGACATTTTTTTTTGCCGGTTTTGGACGGTTTTTTGGGCGAAAATGGGTGGATTTTGTAACGTTTTTTTTTTTTTTTTTAACTTTATTTCGGTTTTAGGGTTAGGTTAGGGTTATGTTATTTAATTATTTTGGGGAGCCAGCCCCCCAAACTCCTGAAATGCATAGAAATCTATGAAATAAATAAAACAATCTGACATTTATATTAAAAAGAGCTAGCCCCCCAAACCCCTAAAATACATAGAAATCTATGTGTGACGGGTGGCATTAATGAGAAAGGAGGAGGGGCCTCAATGAGCCAGGTTCCGTTATAGGGGGATACCTGCGGGAGGAACGTTAGTTGGAATTGTTTGTTGCGGCCGGTGCAGTGAGGTAGGTGCACACCTCACTCCGGAATGCAGGAACAAGCATTACACGCTAAGGTAGGCAGTGGTAGTATTATGGTATAGGAATAGCGGGTTTTAAGGTGCTCGGCAATATGTGTGACATGGAGTGTTTGTTCCAGATCACTTGCCTGGTTCCCAGCGGGATTGAAAGTAGTCGGTAGGATAATAGGACCACCGACGAACCAGGTATTTTAAATGTAGTACTTTGTTTTAGCATGTAATGTTGTTTAATAATTATGCGTGTTATTGTTTTAATAATAAAGTGTTTTAATACTGTTGTGTTTGTTTCCCGGCAGAGCACCAGTGGTCCAGCTGCTCTTGTTGTGAAACACTTTTAGTATTTGTTTGGTAGTTATAATATAATGTCTAATCCGCCCGGGCCAATGGGCCGGTAGACGGGAAAAAAGAATTGGGTCTTGCCCTTGGGCCGGATTAGTTTTCTTTACATGTATGTTTGTTTGTTTATTTGTGTGTCCGTTTCCCCCCCACCATAACACCAACCCATGTACAAGGTACCTCTCTCAGACGTGAACACGGGCAGGCTTAGTGTGCCATTATCATATGGATGCCGTGGTTATGCACAGTTTGCACAAGTTGAATCACCGAGTGGTAGGATATCTGTTTACTTCATTGTGAGAAGTTTGATATCCCTTTTTATACAGTTCTTGACGTGGTATTTATTGATGTGTGATAAAGTTTCCTTCATTGTGTGAAGTGCTATTTATTGACAATCGATATCGTATGAAGTGCTATTTATTGACAATTGATATCGTATGAAGTGCTATTTATTGACAATTGATATTACTCTCCTTCATTGTGTGAAGTGTCACCAGGTTGCTGTGAATAAAACCCTGCCCGGTCAAGACTGATTGGGGTTCCTGAGCATGAGGTTGAAGTGGGCTTATAGTAATTTTGTCCACCCCTTTTTATGTAATAAATATTATGGTTAAATTAACCTACACTCTTGTGTCTTTCTTAAAGCTAGGAACTTAGCGGGTGTAACATATGCATTTTGGAAACAGTTACTATATATATAGTCAAGAAAGCATTTAGTCATACTTAAAGTTTAAAGTGCTTTACTTGCATTGAACATTGCATTGAACATTGAACATTGAGGAGACATCATTAGAAAGCACAATGTATGTTTCCATAGTTACGCAGATGACACAATTGTTCATCTCCGCTGAACCAAATGATCACACAGCTATAAACTCCATTTCCGCCTGTCTCTTAGCAATAAACAAATGGATGACGAACAACTTCCTAAAATTAAATGAGGGCAAAACTGAAATCCTACTAGCAAAAAGAGAAAGAGAAAGGTTACAGAGCAATATGGGGCAACTTACTCCTTGGATCAAACCCGAAGTTACAAGTAAGTAACCTACACTGGCTTCCGGTAACATTTAGAATTGATTTCAAGGTCCTCCTCCTTATATACAAAGTATAAACATTGCGATCATCTACTACTGGTCTATTGAAGGTTCCAAGCCACAGTCTAAAGAAAATTGGGGATGCAGCCTAACTATGCACCAAAGTTATGGAACACACTACCTGACATTAGGGAAGCTAGATCTCTTAATATTTTCAGAAATAAACAAAAAAAACGTATCTCTTCACCATAGCCTTCTAATACACCCCGCTGTTGATTGTACTGTAGCACTATTTTACTCTGGCCATTCTATTGCATAATTTTACTATCTATTCTACTATTCTATTATTGCACTGTATTATTGGTGTGCAAAATATTTCACTATAATATTTCAAAGCGAAGTAAAAAACATTATAATAATTATTTGATCATGTTAAATGATCATTTGATCATGTTAAAAAAGGGAAAATAAAAAACATTTGTAAAAAATAAAAATAAAAAAATTTATCAGTGGGGCACAGATGATCATCAGTAGGGCACGTTCGGTGCTGCCACCACTGGTCGCCAATAGGATCAGCACCTTGACTGGACAGGTCAACAGTGATAGTAATGTGTTTTATTGGCGACCAGTGGTGGCAGCACTAAGCGTTCGTTGAGTTTTCCCAGAAAACCACAGAAGAAGGCACCATTACCGTGAACATCTCGGCTGGAGAATTTGCAAAGACACACCGGAGAAAAAAGGGTAATTTTATACTGTTTTTCAGCAGTGGCTTTTGTTTTCACCACACCAGCCTCTGTGGAGACTCTTTGAGCTTTCTGTTGATCCCTTCCAAAACACAATACATTAATTAGTTAGGACGAGTTTAGACTTTTTTTTTTTTTATCAATTTTTTTTTATTATTACTTAACATGAAAACAAGACAACACAATACAATAACCATAATAACAATACACAGAACTTCACAGGGAGATAACAGAACAATAATAATAAAATAAATAACAATTTATAAAAACAGAGTACAACATTTTAATTTTAAAGGGGTACTATCTTACAATTGGCCTTTCCCAGTATTCAGTACCGTTTCCCGGCCGTGTGGCTCTATATCAATAAGACTTATGTCTCTAATTCTCATATTGGCGCACTCTTCCAATTCCCCTCACAACCCTCACCCTCACCAAACTGAGTCATCTCAAAACGTGCATATCAGTGATGTCAGAGATTTCCAGCTGCATAACAATGTGGCAATTGTCACCAGGCCACACAGTGGTTGGAGCCCAGCCTCAAAACGGCTTAAGATCCTGAGGTAGAAAAACGCTGCCCCTGAGTACCCGACCAGAAATACAAAACAATGAACCTTTTCGAAAAACAAAAACCTACAGAGTGTTCCATAGACTCACAGGAAACGTGCAAAAGTGCCCAAACAGTGAAGAAATAGCAAAATAGCAAAATAGCTCCCCCCCAATAAAATTCCCCCAGTTAAAGTTAAGAAGGACAAGACAAAAGACAAGACAGACAAGACATTTCCTCCTCCCCCTCCCACGAGACCGCCGGACTCCCCCGAACAAGCACCTCAACCCCGCTCAGCCGCACACGGCGGTCCTGACCTTCTCAGCTGTTGCAAACCACAGGTCAATACCAGCCTGCCCCACCCCAATCACCCGCGCCGTGGATATCTCAAGATAAATCACATCCAACAGTGTTAGGGACCAGTTAATCACTGTGAGCTTCTCAGGCTCCTTCCATCTCAATGCTAGTAGCTTCTTCGCTGCTGTGACGCCCGCTAGGACAACCCTTTTTAGTTGTACGGACGCGGGTAGTGTCGTTATATCGTTCAGGAGTAGCGTAACAGCTGTGAATGGGATAGTTAAGCCACACAAATCTGAAAGTTTGTCCGTTATTGACCTCCAGAAGCGCGCCACTGGTGGGCAATCCCAATACATATGCATATAAGTGCCAGCGGCCCTTTGAGAGCACAAAGTGCACCCAGAGTCGGTTACCAGTCCCATAGCAAATAGCTTCCTAGGTGTAAGATAGGTCCTATGAATATAATTAAAATTAATTTGCTGGTGATTGGGGTTGCGGGAAGACAATGCCACATTTGCCCAAAACATCATCCCAGTCAAACTCGGGGTCCAACTCCGGGATATCCACACGCCAGATTGTATCCAATGACACATTTTTATACGTGGATTGAATTAAGAGCGTATAAAAGTCTGAGACAAACCCTCTGGAGGTCGTCCTGTCCACTATGAGCCTGAGGAAGGGGTGTGGTTGCAAAGCTTGAGCCCACGGCACGCCATGCGCCCTCAGCGCTGACCTTAGTTGAAGGTAAAGAAAGAGTATGAACTCCCCTCCTTTGCCATTGAGGAATACTAACCGGCTTGTGCCCAACAAGTAGTTGCTGATTATTAAAAATTGGAGAGTCCAGGTAGGACGAGTTTAGACTTAACCCTCAGAATCCGCAGTGGTTCATTATAGAGCTTTGTATATGTAATTCATACAAAGCTCATCAATAGAGCCATTTTAAATGCTACTCATACTGTAGGTGGGTATCCTTTATTTACTCTCTGTATACTCTTGACTTGACTAGATAAGTGACGTTATATCCAAATCAAAGGTAATAATGAATGAATTAATAAAAATGATATTCAGACCAGAGAGGCTTACTAATGTGAATGAACACTTGAGTCATGTCAAGACTCAACAGACTTTAACAATGCCATTGATTCGAGCATCGTCTCTGCCCAATGCACCACTTTGAGCCTCCCTATGCTTTTACAGTAGAGTTTTATGTCCAGTCGTAACTCCCCTAGACTGTCAGACAGGGCCCAAATCCCTAGAAGCATATTACACACATACACCACCCCTATATATACACACACACACACACACATACGCATGCACGCGCACGCACACACACAAAAACTCACAAAATACAAAAACACACGAAAATACACACACACACACGTCATGCTGCTTTGCTTTCCTCCCAAACATGACATGGACACATTAACACTGCTTCACACCCAATTGACCACAGCGTCCAAAAGGAGGAAGGAACCCCCCCCCCCCCCCCCCCCCCCCGAACGTAAAAGAATGCAAGCATCCATTAAATGGAATTAGCTCAAGAACCTCATGTGGAGAGGGGAGATACACGTGTGCCGTGTGTCGAGCAGCCAGGCAGCTGGAGGGCTTTCAACCTGGGTATTTGTCTAATGGAAAATTGATGCCAATTATTCTGAAACGTTTCATTATTGCTGATTTACAGTACAGGCCTGTTCACGAGGTACGAATCACGTTTGAGTCACTTGATTCTAGAGCAGGGTTTCTTAAACCACGGATCGGGACCCACAATGGGTTGAGGGCCTGTGCCTTGTGGGTCCCCACTTGATTGGAGTATTATTATTACCTTTATTTAGCCAGATAAAACATTAAGAACAGGTTTCTTATTTACAATGTCGATCTGGTCCAAGAGGCCTCAACAGGAATACACAAAAAAGTCTAAAATAAACAAATAAACACATGCACAACTTACTGTATGTAAAAAAAGAAAAAAAAAAAAAAAACAGGGGAGGAGTAGGGTGGGGGGTGAAAGTACGTGTATGTGTGTGTGTGTGTGCGCACACATGTGTATGCAAACAGATGCATGTGTCTAGGTGCAAGTATGAAGATGAATAAGTGCTTGTATGTTGTTTGTGAGAGGGTGTATGCAAGTGTGAAACTGGGGTATCAGCAAGAGCAGGAGGGATCTACTAAGAACGTGTTCAGTATATTCTTGAAGGCAGTCAGTGAATTAAGAGCTGTAAGTTTAAGGGTGTCTTGAATAGCGTTCCAGTCATAAGCTGCTGCAAAGTGAAAGGAGTTTCGGCCGAAGGTGGTCTTGGATCTTGGGATGTTTAGTTTGATGAGCTCGCTTGATCTTGCTCCATAAGTGCTAAGAGAAAGGTGGAGCAGGGAGGAAAGATAAGGTGGGGTCTTGCCCAGGATTGTCTTGTAAATGGAGTGGAACCAATGTTGGAGTCGGCAGGTGTGGAGGGAGGGCCAGTCAACCAGTTTGTAAAGGTCACAGTGATGTGTATTAACTTTAAGTTGATTTGCAAAAGGGACAGTGCATATTAATCAACATTAAAATGTAAATAATACGCCAGAATTTGCCAGAAGGCTAGATTTCATCATCTGTTCATTCAAGGGTACATTGGTGGCAAAGCGGATGGCAGAATGGTGAAGAGTGTCCAGTTTGTGTAGAGCCGTCTTTGAAGCCATTTTATAGATGACATCACCATAGTCCAGGATGGGCAGGACAGTCATCTTTATGTAGCAGGGTGGATTATCCCTGCTTTCTGGGAACGGTTGCTGGCAGTCACAAGGTAGCTGGACACAGTAGAGCTCTGACTGCACCCTCGTCTTTGGGCCTGGAGCGTCAAACTGGGACCCGGTAGTGGGAGTGAATGGGGCCCGGGATTTACCAACCTGGTTTGGTACTCTGGTCTTCCTCGCCTCTCCGGGGCGGTCAGCAGTACTCCCCAACTCGCTCTCACTTCCCTGAATACCTCCGTGGGCCCTCCCACACCTAGTGACTGATATGCATAAATAGATTTGTTCCCCCCGCAAGCAGTACCCTCCCTCGACGACCACTAGAGACCTTAATGACTGGAAGGAGAAAGGGTCAAATAATAATAATATTACCCGCATCAAAAGGGTTAGGGTTAGACTCAATAACGGACACGCACACACAACAATTCCCGTCTTAGTTCGTTTAGTATTACTTATACTGGGCAGTGACAAGTACTACTGGCAATGAGTCAAATGGCATACACTATCATTATTCCTAATTACTAATAATTAGAATAATAACATATATAGCACTTATACCATAATACCTTCGACTCCAGGAAGAAACAGTTTGACCGAGACGGGAAATTAAGAGGCATGGCCATACACGTTATTACACTCAAAAGAAATGAAAAGGTGGGCCCACTGTACCAGAACAAAAGTCCTATGCTAATGCCGGCATGTAATGTTTATGGGGTACCCCTATGAACTGTGGTTAGCAACCATTAGCTTCGCCCGTAGGCCGCACCACACTGTGTACTGTGTAATAGATCCGGAGCATCGACACTCTATTGTACTTAACCAAAATGGCGGCCTCGCCGTGCCACCACCGTCCAGGTAGCAAGATGGCGTTGAACGGTCTCGTCGCGGGTGCTAGCAAGCGGGGCTGAAGCAGAGGGGCAGTAGCTGGCTGAGAGCGTGTGCTGGGTGATGGCGACCTCTGCTGGACGGAAGAACTCCCGTGCTGGGCTGTCGACCGCCGGAGCAGAGCAGACGTCGAAACGCCGGTGAATGCTGGTTGTTGACAGCCGGCGCTGGGTCGATGCGCAACCATACACTTGCCCTACCTTAAACTGAAGCTACTCTCTGGGTCTCAAACAGCCCACCTGCTACACGGTTATACTGTTGCGCAACGTGGCTGACTATACCACCGGTCTTCTTCAGCGCCTCGCGCTCGGTGTACACTGGAGTCAATATAGCCGTTAGCAGCATGCTACTTATACCGTACACACTGCTACTATAACACGCTACCTATGGACGTTAGTCCTTGGGTTCAGTTTCTCTTACTCATGCACTATCACGGATACTTCTAGAATAACCCGTCACTAGCAAGTATGTCTCGTCACCCGTCGCTCGCTCCGGCGGGGCTCTCTGGTGGTTCTTTAACGGGGCTATTCCAAAGCACCTCCCGTTGTAGCTGCAACCGTTCACGGCTACATCCCACGCCGAAGAGGTCTTCCGGTTCTCCCCACCTCCAGGTGATTCCCTCTTCCTCGTTGCCTGCCTCTCTCCACGCTCCGCCTGCCGCCTGCCGCCCCCTGCTGGCACCGCCACTTAGCCCCACAGGAAGAGAACTGGGTGGATCGAATATGAATCAATTTCTGTTTATAATCCATATTCCAGCCGGTAGGAGAAAGAGACACCTGCGTCATTGTTCGTGAGAATATCAATGGAAACTAGTCAACATATCTTTGTGCACAAAGGGGAGATAAAAGGCAAGTCAGCACTTCTGAATAATAGCCATATTTTCAGGGTGCTACATTTACAAGGGTGAGTTTTGCGGAGTGTGTGAAGGAAGCTTTGTTACGGAAGAGAAATGCCAGTCTGGCTTTCATTTTAGACAGAAGATTGTTAATCTAAAGTACTAGTATGTTTTAATGTGGGGGCGACAGTGGTTCAGGAGGTACAGCAGTCGTCCATCAATCAGAAGGTTCCTGTTGGCACTCACCTCTGTGGTCATGAAATGTTTCGAGAGGCTGGTCAAAGACCACATTTGTGCCTCCCTCCCCAGTGATATGGACCCTATGCAATTTGCATACAGGACAAACAGGTCCACTGACGACGCGGTCTCCCAGGTACTGCACAGCACCCTCTCTCACCTTGACCGTCAGAAGGGGGCCGGGCTATGTGAGACTGTTGTTCATTGACTACAGCTCAGCGTTCAACACCATAGTCCCCACCAGACTGGTGGACAAGCTGATCGAGCTGGGTCTGAGCTCCGCCCTGAGCGCCTGGGTACTGGACTTTCTGAGCGAAAGACCCCAGGCGGTCAGGGTGGGGGGTCAGACCTCCAACACCATCACCCTGAGCATCGGGTCCCCCCAGGGCTGTGTTCTGAGCCCCCTGCTGTACTCACTCTACACACACGATTGTGTGGCCAAGTTCAGCTCCAACTCCATAGTGAAGTTTGCAGACGACACGGTGGTGGTGGGGCTGATCTCGGACAACGACGAGAAGGCCTACCGGGAGGAGGTTGAGGTACTGGAACGCTGGTGCCAGGACAACAGCCTGCTCCTGAACATTGGTAAAACCAAGGAGCTGATCGTGGATTATAGGAGAGGACAGCAGGAGACACACACACCACTGATGATAAACGGGGCTACCGTGGACAGGGTGAGCAGCTTTAAGTACCTGGGGGTCCACATTTCAGAGGATCTGACATGGTCAACACACATAGACACAGTCGTAAAAAAGGCGAAGCAGCGCCTCTACCACCTGAGACAGTTAAGGAAGTTCAGAGTATCGGGGAAGATACTCCAGTCCTTCTACTCCGGAGCTGTAGAGAGCATCTTGACTGGAAACATCACTGCCTGGTATGGAAACAGCACGGCACAGGACAAGAAGGCCCTACAGATGAATTGAAAATGGGGGACCCTGATGTAAACAAGACGAAAGTCTTTCTCTGGTCTGCATCCCCTTAACAATTGTGTGTATTGAGCTGTACTGTATTGTACCCATTCTGCAATCTGTTAATAAAGTTTTCAATCAATCAATCAATCAACAGAGAGTGGTGCGCTCAGCCGAGCGTACCACGGGTATTGCACTACCTCCCCTGCAGGTTCTATACAACAAGAGGTGCAAATCCAGAGCCTGCAGAATAATGAAAGACCCCCACCACCCCAATAACAGCCTGTTCAAGCTGCTGAGGTCAGGCAGACGCCTGCGAACCCCAGCTACTAGGACAGAGAGGCTTCGGCTCAGCTTCTTCCCCCAGGCCATCAGAGCCTTGAACAATGAACACTGAGTGCCACAGAACACTGAACTTCTCACACACAAGCACACATGAGCACACACACGACACGCACGCTGTGCACGCTCACACACTAGCAGCCACTTTAACATGAGCAGGCACACACTCATGCCGCACACGCCCACACTTATGGCCAAAAAGGAAAGGTCACTTTAGAAATAGTATAACAACAGTAACAGTGTATTGCACTACCAAAGGACCCAGCATGTCCTATATGCTCTGTAAATAACTATATACCGAGAACACCATGTTACCTGTTTATTGCACAATGTTTTTTTTTTATTGGATTCTATTATGTTGTACCACTGTATTGCACATCGTTGCGGGCAAGACCACCCGCATTTCATTGTATACTTGTATGCCGTGACAAATAAAACTCTTGACTTGACTTGACTTTTGATTAAAGCTCTTCCCAGCAGTGTGTCGAAGTTAACCTCTAACTGCTCCCGATGAGCAGGTTGCCTCTGCCATCTCTGTTTGAATGTGTGAGTGAATGGGTAAGTTGTAAAGTGCTTTGGATAAAAGCACTATATAAATGCAGTTTACCATTTACCATTAATGTTCCAGGGTGAGACAACATTTCTCAGTTTCGGTCCCTTGCTAGAAAACCTTAAGAAGTCATGTTCTCTAGAATGAGTCTATAATTCACATTTGATGACAAAGTCACTAAAAGCTTTATTGTACACACAATTATTTTATATGATTGTGACTATTGTGATCTGCATCCCTATTCTGCACAGCATGTTGTTGATGAATGTTGATGAACTGCTCTGCCTACTGGTAATTCTTTAGGCTACATTGCAGTTAATTGAAGTGCAACAGCTGTCAGAATAATTACATGCTGATGTTTGTAACTTGGCAGAGAAAGGCTCCATGCCACAAGTTCTGGGGGATTTTATTTTCTTCCTCATCCTCTGAGCTGACGTTTTTCAGCCAAATGCCAACTCAAAGACAGAAAAACTGGCTTTGGGACAGAGGGAGGGAGAAAGTGAGAGGGTTTCTGTTAACTCTAATTAGCTATACACTACGTACAAGGGATTCTAAGAAACACATAGGATTGTATCAACAGCATTAAAGTATCTCAAATGAAAGAAAATGAAAATGATTGAAAAAGCATACTGAATAACATACGATACATATAATCTCACATATTGTACATATGAGCATATAGTTTTGTTTTCATTTTATCTTTTGATCCGTTTGATTCCTCAGGATAAAAGAAACAGTGACCACATTGCATTTGTATTATGGAGTATCTATGACATGTCCTCTGTTTAACATGTACGGTCTGGTAAGTGATCACAAGATCCCTGTGCTTTGGTTGGCGAGGTCCACTCCGCAGGAATCCACTGGACCTCCGCCGCCTGCATCTTCTCCAGCTCTGCCGTCATCTCTCTGAGTGCTGTGGCCATGTCGCGATTGACTACCACCGCATCAAACAGGTGACTGTATTGGCCCTCCATGGCTTCGGCAGAGCCGATCATATCCTCAAAATCCTCCTCCTGTGAAAAAGAAAACAAAATCAAAATCAAGAGTAGAGCAGAGAAAGAGTAGCCTATAGAATCAAGTAAATTCAAGTACATTAAGTAGATTTGTAATGATCTAGATGGATGAATGATGAGTGTAGCCTAATGTAAAAGGATACAAACCGACTATTAACTAACAACATTTTAAATGCTGCAACATTTTGTAGCTGATATTACGCTCTATTTTTTGTGTATGCTTCCATAACTAGGGGGGGTCTGGAAGCATGACCAGGAATAACACAAAAAAAATGTATAAAAAGAAAACAGCTCTGGAATACTCACTTCCCGGGCCTGGCGCCCCTGTACTTCAAACAGTATGTTGCTGGAGCCCCCTGCAATTAAATTCCTCCTTGCATGGGCACATATTCTGATTGAAATGAGTGAGATGATGAAATTAATCTACACACTCCAGACATTTGGTGGTCCCAGGGGCATTTGCCCAGTATGCCTCGTCGGTAATCCAGGCACGGCTTAAAGTAAAGAATTAGTTTTATTTCCACTCCAACTGCAAGTTGAAAACATAGCCCTATAACATGCCTCTGAACTCTGTTAAGGCTTTGGTGCTTGGCAATGGGGAACCTTCAGTCATGCTATAAGACAGGTGTAGTTTTAACAAGGCCATCTGGGGTCACACACACTGAATGAGAGGACAGATGGGTGTGATGACAGTGACCTGACGTCACTCTTTCTGCTGAGGAGACCTGCCCCACCCCGAAAAACACACACACGCACACAAACATACATAGCCATACATGTAAACACAAACAACCACACATGCTCACATATACTTACAAATGCCCACACCTCCCCCCCCCCCCCCCATCCCCACACACACACACACACACGCACGCACGCACGCACGCACGCACGCACACGCACGCACGCACGCACGAACACACACACACCCTGTCTCCCTCACTCACTTACTACTAAAATTATCTGTATAAGAAGCGGATGGGACAGTGTCGTCATGGAAACGTTAAAAACTATTTGTGCTGAGTGTCTTCTGTGAGAATGGGCTCTATCCCATCTTCTTCTAAACACACTATCTAACCACCTTCCCTAGGACAGCTGTTGAGTCGCTGGAGAGTCGCAGGATCGCGTTGTGGGATTGCGAAAGTCTAAAGCCTGCCTCCAATTATAAAGCAAGTGAAATTGCCTGAAAAGGGAAAGGAATGACCATTCCTTGGTGTCAATATTCAACATTCCATCTATGTTTGACCAAATAGGTTGAGAGTGAGGAGAGAGGTTGAGAGGCTGAGTGTCCTAGGACATGTTGTACGTATACTTTACCTGGATGTTCTTATACACCGCAGACACACAGAACATCCTGACCACCCAGCAGTCTCATAGCCTTCTGACCCTCTGTCTAGTAAATGTCACGTGTAGGTGAGAGGGTCAACCATATGTAAGCCAAGGTGCGTGTGTGTGTGTGTGTGTGTGTGTGTGTGTGTGTGTGTGTGTCTGTCTCCTGTGTGTGTGTGTGTGTGTGTGTGTGTGTGTTGTGTGTGTTGTGTGTGTGTTGTGTGTGTTGTGTGTGTGTGTGTGTGTGTGTGTGTGTGTGTGTGTGTGTGTGTGTGTGTGTGTGTGTGTGTGTGTGTGTGTGTGTGTGTGTGTGTGTGTGTGTTGAAGGTGAGGTGCATGACCTTACACCACCCTACCTTGGCATGTTACAAGACATGGAACAACTACCTGACTTCACAGATGATACAAACCTGATGTGCTTGCATTTGTGAGACTGTGTATTTATTCTTGGGTGCATATATGCATGCACGTTTGTGTGTGTGTGCATGCATGCGTGTGTGTGTGTGTGTGTGTGTGTGTGTGTGTGTGTAGGTGTGTGTGTGTGTAGGTGTGTGTGTGTGTGTGTGTGTGTGTGTGTGTGTGTGTGTGTGTGTGTGTGTGTGTGTGTGTGTGTGTGTGTATGTGTGTGTGTGACTGTGTAGGTGGGGGCAGTGGTTAATGGGTTAGGTTAAGGTTAGGGCCAAGGTCAGGAATGTATTGATGATGGTTATGTTTAAGGGATTGGGAATGAATGCATGTTAATGTATCTAAAATGTTGGCCTGTGTGAATGTGTTTGTGTTTGTCTGTTTAACATATGGCAGTGGTTCTCAACAAGGGGTCCCCAGAACCACTGACATGAATGACTTACTGAGAAGGTCCTGGTTGGTGTCCCCTGCTCTGGTTGAGCTCCCCTCCTGGTGAGGCGGAGCTGCTCCATGGTGGGTGGCTTCACAAATACCACAAATGGTTTGAAGGCAGATGTGTACAAACTCCTTACAGTCTGTGGTCCCAGTAAACAAACAATATGGGGGGAAAAGAGGGGCCTGTTTTTAGTATAGCATGCAGTCTGCATTATACACACTCACCCAACACAAGCTATGAATATGCAGGAGATGGGATAGGCCTGCCTTCAATCGCATATCCTCCAATAAAGTTTGTGTCTATCTGTTTTCAGTGCACGTATGGCACGAGACAAAAAATATCCAACAAAATAATGAATTCATAATTTTTGTTTTGTTTTAATTCTTTACCCCAAGCCAAGCGTTCGGCTGGACAGACAATAAACAGCATAGTAATGTAGCTACAAAGAGATTGTCACAGCGGAAACAGCTGATTATTCTCTCTCTCTTTTCTCTCTCTTCTCCATTCCCCTATTCTTAGCATTAAAGCTATAGCACTGAGCCTATAGAAATCAGAACTTGACACCAATAGGCTATATGCATTTTTAGTGACCATATCTACCCCATTGTAGTTGGGACAAATACACACTGAGGGATATTCCAGGATATACCCTGTCTCCTAATTATATGGTGTCTATGTGTACCATTTTGTCTAAACGTTTTAGTTTGATAGAGCCTACTTGTGTGACATAGACTGTTGATGTAGAGTGTTACATAGACCCCCCCCCCCCCCCCCCCCCCAGTTGAAGGCGAACATGGTAGTTCACAGGTCCTAACTGCTAGCCGTACCCACTTACTGTAGGTGCAAGCTTTGCAGTATAGTTGTCTATACCTTTGGAGATGGGATGTGACTTGACCCAGACTAAATCTCCCTCATGGAATTGCGCATCTTTCCTGCGAGAATTATAATATTTAGCTTGTCTAGCTTTTGCTCTCTCTCCATCTGAGTGTATGCAGCCTGGTTTAGAGCAGGTGGCCTATATATCAGTCTCTCAAAGGGACCTTTCAAAGTTGTTCCCTGAGTAAGTTCAGCTGGAGTTTTCCCTGTGCTTTTCTGGTGTGCAGTGTTGATTGCGACCCTGAACTCAACCACTGATCCCAGTTTTTGTGTTCGTCCACAAACAAGGCTATAATGGTCTTGACCGTCCTGTTTATGCGCTCTGTGAGGTTTGTCTGAGGGTGCTAGCTTGTTGTACGTTTCTGGACCACTCCCCATGAGTCACACAGAGCCACAATCAGGTCTTCTGTAAACTGCGGTCCTCTGTCAGACACCAATAAATTAAGGACACCCCATCTTGAGAAGATCTCATCCTTGAGGATCTTAACATCTTAACCAGCCAGTGGGTCTTACCTCCCTTAAGGGAAACATCTCTAACCATAAGTGTAGTAATCCACTACTACTAGCAGGTACACATTACCATTTTTACTCCAAGGGTGTTTCCTGGCTCTCCTACTATTGTGGACTGGAGATAGTCAGAAGGCTTCCGATTGTTGGCTTTGTACTTCTGGCATACAGTGCAATGTTCCCACACATCCTCCTGTCCACAACACTACCTCTAAAACTAGGAGCAAAGTCTTCAACTGCCCTAGATGAACTAGCAGGGGGTTATCATGGAATTTGTGGAGAAAACTGGGGATCATGGTCATGGTCTTAGGCACCACAACTGATACCTGAACCTATGATCCTTCAAGGGAACCCGGTGATAGAGGATAACGTGTTGGTCCTCAAACCCTATATGACTGGGTTTGCCATCCAACAATAGGCTGACGTAGATTACCCACCTCTGGATCGGTGGTCTGTGCTCCGATCCAGCGATTTCCAGAAGTGAGTCAGGCATGTCTGAACTACAGCGAGGAGACAAGAGCTAAACAGGGTGCCAGACATTCAGAGGAGGGTCCTACTGCTCTTGACAGCACATCTGGCCCAACATTGAGACAGCCTTTCCTGTAGTGCACCTTGAAGATGAATGGCTGTAGTCTCAGTATCCATTGGGTAAGGCGGGACCTAGTTTTGGGGGAAATTAATGCCCAGGATAGACCTGCATGGTCAGTATACACATCAAACTCTACCCCTTTGAGGTAATGTTTCTACAGGCCAGACAACTGCTAGACATTCCTTCTCTGATATAGAGCAATTGTACTCTGCTCCATGGAGACCTCTTGAGGCGTAGGCAATCACTTTCTCTCCTTCTGGTGAGACCTGTGTAAGGATGGCACCAAGTCCTACTTCACTCGCATCAGTATGTACCTGAAAGGGTAGACCTAGGTCAGGCTGGGCCAAGACAGGAGGGCTTAAAAGAGCTGTCTTTAGTCCCTCTATACTAGTGTAGGCAGTGGGACCAATTGCATGCCCCTATCTGACCTAATTGCACTGATACCACCCTACCAGTTCAGGCATAGTTGCGATCTTCTTTGAGGAAAAAGTGGAGAACATCCGCAGCTCATTCTCCCCCCACCCATTCCAAATACTGAATCGAGAACCTCATCCTTCATTCTGTCATCTTTCTCTCCCATTACAGACGCCGAGACCCTGAAACTGGTAACGTCGAACCGTCCCACTACATGCCAGCTGGATCAGTTACCCTACCCACTCCTCCAGACCATAGCACCAGACATCCTCCCATTCCTAACTGCAACCATTAACTCCTCCTTTAACTCGGGGGTGGTCCCCACCTCCCTAAAACAAGCCAGAGTCACGCCCCTCATAAAAAAACATCCTTGAACCCCACCGTCATAGGCAACTACCGTCCTGTCTCTCTTCTCTCCTTCCTTTCTAAAACACTTGAACGTGCTGTATCCAACCAACTCACTGATTATCTCTTACAGAATGACCTCCTAGACCCTAACCAGTCAGGATTCAAGACTGGTCACTCCACAGAAATGGCCCTCATTGCGGTCACAGAGGCACTTCACTTGGCAAAAGCGAAAGGCCTCAACTCTATCCTGATTCTCCTAGACTTATCTGCAACCTTCGACACAGTCAACCATCAGATCCTCCTCGTGTCCCTCGCAGGAATGGGAGTGGCTGGCTCGGCGCTGACATGGCTGACATCATACCTCAATGACCGCTCCTACCAAGTGTCATGGAGAGGGACCCTGTCTGCCACCCGCCCCCTGCGGACGGGTGTCCCCCAGGGCTCGGTCCTTGGACCCCTTCTCTTCTCCCTCTACACTAAATCTCTGGGTAACATTATCACCCTTCTCGTATCATTGCTATGCTGATGATACTCAACTCTTCCTCTCCTTCCCTCCCTCAGATATCCACGTCTCAGCCTGTCTGTCTGACATCTCCACCTAGATGACGTCCAACCACCTCAAACTGAACCTAAGCAAAACAGAATTGCTTCACCTGCCGGCCAAATCCTCCCCCATGACCGACCTTTCCATCACAGTCGAGAATTCAACTGTGACCGCATCCCCGACCGCCAAGAACCTTGGTGTTGTCCTTGACGACCAGTTGAACTTCTCCGCTCACATCGCAGCGACAACCAGAACCTGCAGATTCCTCCTGAGCAACGTCAGAAGGATCTACCCCTTCCTGACAAAAGAAGCCACCCAACTCCTCGTCCAATCAACAGTCATCTCCCGCCTCGACTACTGCAATGCACTGCTTGCTGGCCTTCCGACCACTGCCACTAAGCCTCTTCATCTCATTCAGAACGCAGCGGCCCGCCTGATCTCAAACCTACCGAAGTCAGCCCATGTCACCCCACTTCTCAGGGACCTGCACTGGCCGCACGAATCTGCTTCAAGGCCCTCAACCTGGCATATCGTGCGGCGAAGGGAACGGCTCCCGCCTACCTCCGGTCAATGGTCTCTAACTACACACCCTCAAGACCCCTACGCTCTGCATCTTCTGGCCGTTAGGACAGCCGAAACCCGTCCAATCTTTCGCCGTCGACTAAAGACGCACTTCTTCAATCATTATCTGAAATGAAAAAATTTAAAATAAAACAAATAAAATAAAACTCTAACCCTAACTAACCTTACTGTCATGCACTTGTCCTAATATACTAACCTACACATAGCACTCAACACTTTGATGAACATTGTTGCTCAGCTGAGTTCCTTCCTGTTGTCTTGTTGTACAAAACTTGTAAGTCGCTTTGGATAAAAGCGTCAGCTAAATGACTAAATGTAAATGTAAATAGTGAGAGACGACTATTGCCCGGCCATCCTGTTACTTCCTGGTTACATGAGTAAGCCGATGTTTGTTATGTATGATGTATGCTTGATTAAGTCATTGTTTATGATTAAAATTATTTAGACATATGCCATATTTGCTGTGTCTTTTGTGTCTGTTGTGGAATCTCTGGTGAATTCCTCAGTGTATGCATGCAGGTAAGCTTATATTGAACTTACTCAAACTACAATGGCTGGCACATTTTATGAATGAAACAAAATGAGGATACTATGTCTTTGTATGATTGGTTGCTAGATAGTAATGTACCTGCTCAATATGTTCGCTGTTTAGGCCACAGACCGAGCGTTTGCCTTACCTCCCGTTCAAAGGGTACAGTATGTGACTCGTTTCATGTTGAACGTTTTACAAAGTAAAAGAATTGACTCATTACACTGCATTTATTTGTATTGACCACTGCATTGAATATAGCTGACTCTGACTAAGGCAAATGTTACAGCAATATGTTTTAGGCTAATTGTATGTTTCCTTACAGATATTGCACCTTTTGCACATGGCTGTTCAGCCGCTGTTCTTTTCATAGTTTTATTTCTATGCTGCTATTTATTTGCTTGTATTTATCATGCGAAACACTATAATTTGTTTTGCTAGCCAGCTGGGCCTTAGAACTGAACCTTCCCCTGTGGCCCATGTTCATGTGAGCTGGTTAGCCAAAGTATTATCTTTTGTGTGTAATTGCCCCCGGCCATCCAATACCTGTCACCAGTCTCGGCCCTTTGACTAAGGCAGTAATAGAAAAAGTGATTTGCTGTGTTTTACTGTGTGTGTGTATACAATTTATAGCACTTGAATTGGCTCGTTTGTAGTGAAATTCTTAAAGGAACACGTAAACTTTTTGGGAAATTAGCTTATTTGCCATCTTCCCTGGAGTTAGACAAGCAGATACATACCCTTTTCTTCTCTGTGCATGCATTAGGCTTAGGGAACAGCCACATCGTTAGCCTAGCTTAGCGTCATTCACTGAAAGTAGGTGTGCCAGTGTAGCCTAGTTCCCAACAGTCACGAAACACACTCCAAATACAACTCCAAAACCTTCCTGTAAACATGTTGTGACCTGTGTATTTGTAATGTTTGTGGAAGAAAAGTCTGCACACCGTCTAGTGTTCCCAAGTTTTAATGTACTTGAACACAACGTTTCGGCCTGTGGCCTTTTTCAAGTGTGTATTTACCACGTGGATAAAAAAATTAAAAAAAATAATTAGACATTTTCGTTTGCCGAACCACTTGTTGTTTTTTGCTTTTGAGGTGATGAAACCACTGCGCCCAGGCAGCAGTGTTTAGGCAAAAAAATAATCAGAGTATATATCTGCTTAGAAAATGAAAATGTCTAATTCTTTTTTTTCATTTCTCCATGTGATAAATACACAGGTCACAACATGTTTACAGGAAAGTTTTGGAGCTATCCCATGTATGCAACCCTTTAGTGGCCCTATTTCAGCCCTGCCCAGTATTGGAGAGCCGGTGAAGTTGGTTGGCTGTTCTCCCGTTTTAATTCTAAATAAATATTTTTGTTTGTTTATTTAATCCGAACATTTACCTCTGGGGAAATTAACTGAACAAAATTACATAAAGTGGTAGGATCGTTAGCGCCTCCTAGTGGTCACACTAGCCTGGCATTCCTCCGTCCATTTCCATTCTACCCTTTATTTTTGCGTCACCTGGTTTAGTGGGGCGGCCAGATCAGCAAACCGTGCAATGGATTTGTGGTACCAGCTGACTAGACCAGGGAACCCCTAGACTTGACATCGGTGGGCACTGGGTACTCAACCACAACCATTGTCTTTTCCTGGTCAATTTCCACTCCCTTACCAGACACTATGTGACCCAGGAATTTCAATTGTGGTTTAAAAAATATGGCACTTCTTCATGTTGAGACTCAGGTTAGCCTCTTTTGCAGTCTGGCTAACACAGCATTCAGGTCTTTCACATGTTGCTCAGGACTGCTAGCATAGATAACGATGTCATCTCTATATATTAAACAAATCTTGCCCCTGAGGTCACTCAGCACTCTCTCCATCAGCCACTGAAGTGTAGCAGCATTGCAGAGCCCAAAGGGCATTCACTTGAACTGGAACAGTCAATCTGACGTAGGGATGTCCCCGACTAAGGATTTGGATAGTCGACTATGATTGGCCAAAATTTGCCGTTAGTCGACTATTAGTCGACAAAAAAAAAAAAGTATAATACGTTTTTTTATTTTTTTATCATTCCATTTGGGCTGTGGGGGTGCTTAATGTCTGAAGGAGTCGACTGAAGGCTTCTTGTCCTCTGCAAAAGCATGCAATTGGTCCACTGATGGATACATCTTGATATTTGTCTAGTCTAGTGTGTTCATTAGATGGGTGAAATCCTCTTTCAGTGCCTCTGTGCCTGTTTTCTTAGGCAGTTAGCCTCTGGTATGCGTGCCATTAGCGTTAGCCACGCTTCTAGGCCTCTTTTCTTTTGGAAAGAATGATAAAAAAATGTATAAAAATATTTTGGACCTCTTGTATTCGACTAAGAGGTTGGCAGTCGACTACGGCTCCTTTCGACCGATTAGTCGACTAATCGACTAATAGGGGTCAGCCCTACTCTGACGTGATGAAAACTGTTTTTGCTTTGCACTCCTCTGCCATCGCTACCTGCCAATAACCTGACTGGAGGTCCAAGGTACTGAAACAGGTTGCACCATGCAGCAATTCAAAAATGTCATGGATTAAAGGCATAGGATAGGCATCGAAAAGAGTCTCATTCACCTTCCTATCATCCACACAGAATCTGTATGATCCATCTGGCTTGAACACCAAGACCACTGGAGATGACCATGGTGACTGTGAGGATTCGATGATGCCATCCTATGTGCTCTGAAATAATCTTCTTCTTCAGATGAGACTTGATCTGGTGGAGCTCTACTGATATTTTTCCCAGCACTCCTGAAGCCACTTTTGGCTAGCTTTTAACAGGTTTTGCAGATCCTTAGGATTGTCTGAATCCCATGTTGCAGTCCTTCCTACTGGGTTTAGCCATGGAAAGCTCCTCTCAGTTGGCTCTGCCAGATAGACCTGGTTGGTTGTGAAAGCTCATACCACGAGCGCTGCTCTGGAGGCTTTGGAAGGAAAGGGTGATATATGTAACCCTTATCCGTCTTAATCCCATACTTATCTTCTCTTGAGGTTGAGGACTGGAGGTCTTCCTGAGGAAAACTAAACCAACAATCAGGGGAAGAGCAACATGTTCATACGCCATGATCGAAATCTGCATTGACCAGTATGTCCCATGACAGTCATAGACAAGTTTCTCTTGCTCTATGGCGAGGTGAGCCATCCTATCTGCCACAACAAACCTCTAGTCCCCACTGGGCATTAGCTCTTCTGAGTCATGTGCAATCTTCTGAAAGGGTAGACCTAGGTCAGGCTGTGCCAAGACACATGAGTGCTTAAAATAGCTGTCTTTAGTCCATCCATACTAGCCTGGCATTCCTCTGTCCATTTCCATTCTACCATAGTTATCCGTTAGCAGTGTTTTGTGTGATGTAGCTACTTTCTTCAGAAACAAATTGTCACAGCTCTGGGTCCCCTGTAGACTCCCCGAGAGATGGAACCAGCTCATTATTCTCTCTCACCTGTCTCTCTCTTCTCTCTGTCCCCCTTTTCCGGTATAGATCTCTCATGTAATTTCAACATTTTGAAATTTTTTGCTGCTTTCTAACACGCACTTGTCATGCACTTGTCCTAATATACTAACCTACACTGTAGCACTCAACACTTTGATGAACATTGTTACTCAGCTGATAGAGTTGCGTTCCTGCTGTCTTGTTGTACAAAACTTGTAAGTTGCTTTGGATAAAAGCGTCAGCTAAATGACAACATGTCAAATGTAACACCAGTCGAAAATTAGCTTTGGCTAACACTGTCTCACACATTTACATTCATGTTCATTAATGTGTGCTGTCCCTGTTCAAATAAAGTTTAAACTGAAACTGACAAGCCCTGGTTACCTTTTTTCTCCCGCCTATGGCGAATATGAACGTGTTTTCCTTTCCCGTTCACTAGTAATGTTGTCCTTGATACTGCATGTGGGGTTAATGGGGAAATTGTGTTTTACCAAAGGATTTTATGTTTTGTTAACGTTCCGATTTTTAAAAGCCAAATTGCTAACCCTAAAAGACCGGATTTTGCAGAGAATGCAAAAGAAGGCCTTGTTCACGTGGACCACAGCCTGCATGAACCACAGGCGAGGCTAGGAGTCATCTATTAATAGTCCATTCATTTTCCTATAGCTTCAGGAGATCTTGGAGAGACGGGAGCAGCAAGACAAAAATGTCACCCATGAGATGTCTATTAAAGCTACAGCACTGATCCTTTATAAAACATACCATGACATTAATATGGATTCTAGTTAACATATCCACCCCATCATAGTTGGGACAAACAAACAAATGTGTACTTAGAGCTAGTATTTACCCTATCTTTTATGGTGTCTATGTTGACCACTGTTTTTTTTTTATAATTCTTTTTACCTTTAACTCATTGAGTGCCAATCACGAGATATCTCGTTTCTGAGAGCCAACGCTTGAGCGCCAAAAACGAGATATCTTGTTTCTAGTTCCTTTTTTCAATTTTCTTATTCTAAACACTTGCGCTGGCCTTTGTGAGTGTGGCTGGGACCTGTAATGACGAATGAATCCCGACAGGTGGCAGTATCGCCTACCTTATGAACTGCATGGGCTGAGAGAAACCAAATCACTAGGGATCACTAGGCACTCCCAGAAGTGGCAGCAGTGGCGTGGCAGCACTGAGAAAACTACAGCAATCTAACATTCGACAATGGCGACCGCTTAGAGCGAACTATTGGATATTATGAAGAAGACAAAATGGATTATATGGATGATAAAGTGTGTTTCCACCAGACTATGTTGGACTCAGCACTTCTGGTAAATCATACAAATACTATAGTCAAACCGGCCGATGAGGAAACCTATTCGGCTCCGTGGTATAGTCTGGCCCGAGCAGACTATAGAAGAAGAAGACAGCGGATGAGGGCCATCTAACGTTATATGTATTGATCCTGTTCTGATTCAAGACACTTGGAGCGAGAGTGGAGTACCTTCTGACAAAGGTAACGTCTATTTTACGTCTATTTTACCAAACCCCATCATAAAACATGCTTTTGTAATCATCGCGGCGTCGGAAAACGACCCCCCCCCCCGATGGCTTTGTGAAGAAACATGATGGTGTTTACCTTTGACCTGGCAATAATATAGGTTTCAGGCGAGCAGCCGCGAGATTTGCGCATATGCCGCACAAAACACTATATATTTCACGACCTAGAAAACCAGCCTGGATGATTTTTTTTCGTGGTATAGCACACAAAAAAAGGTATGTAGAAATAAACTGTTTTGTCCCTGTCGGAGTATAAATAGTGCCTGTCAAATGAGCCATACAGTACTATTGTCTCCATAGCTATAATATACAATATACGATGGGTCCGCAAACATCGTGAAAATGGTCAATAACGCTGGCGCCAGGGACTAAAGATGGAAAAACAGCGTGGCAGTCAATGAGTTAATAGAGCCTACTTGTGTGACACAGGCAGTGGTAAGGTAATGTTTTGGCCACAACTTAAAGGAACACACCAACATTTTGGGAAATGCACTTATTTGCCATCTTACCCAGAGTCAGACAAGAAGATAGATACCAATATCATCTCTGCGTGTGCATAGACATCTGGCTGCATGCTAGCCTAGTTTAGCACAATGTCCATGCTAGCTAAAAGTGAAGAAATACACATTCCAACAACTCCCAAACTGTCTTATTTACATGATGTATCTTGTGTATTTACCACATGTAGAAATAACAATGTAAAAATTAGACATTGTAATTTTCAAAGCAGATACATGGTTGAATAAAATTTTGTTGACTAAACTACTTTAGCTACTACTAGTAGCCTACTAGTCTGTCCATCTACATCTGTTGTATTCATTTTCAATGAGGAGTATCCATTTGTTGTACAGACAGAGTTGACGTTATGTTCTAATTTAAAAATGAACCAACGGACAGTAATACCTCCCATCAATTTTCAGTTCATCTTAAATCATACTTTTGCTGGTCTGGACTGGTCCTCTGAGCTTCTCTCCAGCCAAGTTGCTGCAGGGGTTAAATCCAAAATATTGCCAAATCCTCTGCCGTGTTGCCTCGTCTCTAGAGCCTTTTTTCTCTGCTTCATGTGAAGTTAAATCTACTCTAGAAGGGAAAATGAAACTTAAGTTACTCTGCACTGCAACTCTGCTGCACAGACCTATAAAATATATCTGCTTTCGGCACAGACACGTTCAGTTTATAATGTTGTCTGACTAAGTATTGATAACACGCTTAGTGTTATTTTTTTTTTAATGAATGTGGGCACTGATATGCGAACATGAACTAAATGTGTTTTAGTTATCGCCGGTAACACCGGTATCACCGACTACCGCAGCAAGCCTACTTCTGGACTGATCAAGCTTATCTATTTGAACCAGAATTTACAGAGGAGGAACTACACGTTTTGGAAGTTGAGCAGACAAGAAGGGAGGATGAGCCGGTCAAATAGTGCCTAGGCGGTACGGTGGTGTAGTGGTTAACACTGTCACCTCACAGATACAAGGTCCTGGGTTCGATTCCCGCTTGGGAACCAGGTTGCCGCGTTGCCAGGTACCCAGGTGGGGTATCTCCCGGGTGTTTCTGTGTGGAGTTTGCATGTTCTCCCTGTCCTTGCAAGAGTTTCCCCTCCCAATAAGATAAACCCAATGGAAAAACATGCAGCTAAACATAACACTGTCGTGTCCCTGACGAAGACAGACAGGAGCACTTGGATTGGTCCCCGGGCACGGCCCACGGCTACCCTTGGAAGGACGACGGGATGGGTCAAGCAGAGAGACATTTCATCGGCGACTCAATGCATACGTGTGTGTTCCTGTGCGTCGCCAATCTTGCATGTGTGTGTTATATACTCGTACTGGCGATCGCGTCCCGCTCTTCGCCATATTGAGATATACCTCATCTCCTGTACCTACTGTACTACATGAACGAAAACAAAGCACCCTTGCACTTGACCAGGCCCCGCCCCAGTGGCTTACTATAAGACACCGGGCGTGGTCATCACTCGCCCTTCCTCTTTTTCGTTTTCCATCATGGCGGTTGCTTTGCGCCCTGTGTAACTACTAACTAGTGATTACGAGTATGAAGTGTAAAGAGAAATTGAACAATGCCGGAGATTTGCCAGCCCCTGGAATCTTCGGCATGTTCCAACGGCGCTCGTATGGGTTCTGTGGCCCTGCAGCTGGATGCATTTAGATGCATCTCCGCGTCGGGTCTATCCTGGTGTTTCCTCGTCTTGGCAGTAGTTCGAGGGACGACGTGCGATGTGTAGCTATCGAGCTAACTCACACTCAGGTAGGATCTGTGCCATCAGGCATTAACACTGGTGTTAGTAGATACTGCTTGTTGTTCTGTTAGACAACCGAGTTGTGTATCGGCGCAAGGGGCAGGATGTCTGGGTAAACGTCCCTCTGAGTTAGGGACGTTTTCCAGGCTATCCTGGAGCGCGCTGCTAATACTAATGCTATATGCTGGGTTACTGTTTTCTGTTCCCCGCTGAGGGATGTCTTTCTGAAAGGTCTTCCCTCCTCTTAACCATTCATGCTGACGGTCAATCGGTGTTTACTGTTGGGAGTATTGTGCGGGCTTGTTTACCTGTTTCATGGGTGAATGGGCTGAGGTCTAGGGCTGGTGTGCTTGTTGTGAATATTATGAATGGTATGCAGGACTGGGTTCTCTGGTCCGCATCCCCTTAACGTTGTGTGTATGGGCTAGCCCATTCTACAGTGTATTGGTGGTGTTTTTAGTTAATTTATTCAAGTTCAAGTTCTTTAATAGTTGTCATACAGAAGTACAGAATACTTTCATACAAAATGCTTCTTACTGTTACGCTCCAGAGACTGTGCTAGACAAGATAGTATCAAATAACATAATAACATAATATAGCATGTAATTTAGAAGAAGAAAAATGAGGTCACAGTGTTCGGTATAGACATATGTACAATGTTCTGAGTTACCATATAATATACAATACTATGCAGTGTACTAATGTACAGTACTATCTAGTGCAAAGCAGAAATGGGATGAGGTACAATTTTAGGTACAATTTACAGTAAGGTGTACGAGTTGTAGTGCAATCCTTCATCCATAAATATAAAGTGTGGGGAGTGGGTGCTACAGTGTGTTTTGTTTAAAGTGGGTGTGTGCTATAAAGTGTGTGGAGTGGGTGCTACAGTGTGTTTGTTTAAAGTGAGTGTGTGCGTGTGGATGTGTGTGCTATGTGCGTTTGGTGGTTGTTGTTGTGTAGTGTTCATTCATTGTTCGTTTAGCAGCCTGATGGCCTGGGGATAGAAGCTTCTTCTGAGTCTTTCTGTGCTCGCCTTGAGACTCCGGTATCGCTTGCCTGACCGCAGCAGTTCAAAGAGGCAGTTGTTCGGGTGACTGGAGTCTTTAATGATTCTCTTAGCCTTGCCCTTGCAACGCTTGTAGTAAATGTTCTGGAGGGTGGGGAGCCCCCCTCCAATTGTGCGTTCGGCTGAACGTGTCACTCTTTGTAGTCTGCTTCGGTCTTGTGCAGTGCTATTCCCAAACCAGGAGGTGATGTTGCCGGTCAAGATGCTCTCTATTGTACATGAGTAGAAGTTCTTAAGGATCTTCTGACTGACTTGGAACTTCCTTAGGCGCCTGAGGAAGTAGAGGCGTTGTCGTGCCTTCTTCACAACACTGTCAATGTGTGTGGTCCATGTCAAGTCCTCGGATATGTAGGCTCCGAGGTACTTAAAGCTGTTGACTCTCTCAACCGGTGCCCCGTCGATGCTGAGGGGGCTGTAGTCCTTGACCCCCGACCTCCTGAAGTCCACAATCATCTCCTTTGTTTTGCTGACGTTCAGGGAGAGGCTGTTTTCCTGGCACCATCCCGCCAGGACCTTGACCTCTTCCAGGTAGGCCCTCTCGTCGTTGGCAGAGATCAGGCCCACCACCACTGTGTCGTCAGCAAATTTGATGATTGTATTGCTACTCCGCTGAGCCACACAGTCGTGTGTGTACAGGGAGTAGAGGAGGGGACTCAGAACACAGCCCTGGGGGGCCCCTATGTTGAGGGTGATGGATGAGGAGGTGCAGTTGCCTGCTCTCACCACCTGGGGTCTGCCAGTCAGGAAGTCCAAGACCCACTGGCAGAGGTCATAGCCCAAGCCCAGGTCCCTGAGCTTGGCTATGAGTATGGAGGGGACTATGGTATTGAATGCCGAGCTGTAGTCGATGAATAGCATTCTCACATAGTTCCCCTGCCTCTTGTCCAGGTGTGATGCTGCTGTGTGCAGCACATGGGCTATGGCGTCCTCCGTGGACCTGTTGGGGCGGTATGCAAATTGCAGGGGGTCCATGTTGATGGGGAGGGAGGAGCAGATGTAGCCCTTTACTAGCTTCTCAAAGCACTTCATGGCTATGGAGGTGAGAGCTACAGGGCGGTAGTCGTTGAGGCAAGCAGGCTTGGATTTTTTGGGTACAGGGATAATAGTGGACTTCTTCAGGCAGGTGGGGATGACAGCCTGTTCTAAGGACAGGTTAAATATGTCAGTGAATACTGGGGCCAGTTGGTCGGCACAGACTTTTAGGACGCGGCCGGGGATGCCGTCCGGACCTGCTGCCTTCCTGATATTCACTTTTTTAAAGGTCCGCCTCACCTCATGCTCTGTTACCCTGAACACTGCGCCTCCATCAGCAGCCGACCCCCCCCCCCCCCATTGCCGTGGCTTGTGAGCTGGTGTTGTTATTACCAGCATCAAACCTCGCATAGAAGGTATTGAGGTCATTTGCTAAGGAGATGTCACTGTTCAGTTTGAGGGAGGCGCCTTTGTAGTCTGTCATCATTTTGAGCCCCTGCCACATAGCTCTAGAGTCAGCTTGTTCGAACTGGAGTTCAATTTTATCCCTGTAGCGCCTCATTAACCCCTTCATGGTGCACACCACAGTGGAGGTTGCTGGTTGCAACCACCACTGGTGCTCAGTGTTTATGAAGCAGGTGGCATCAGTCCTTTGCCTCTGGCATGTTGAAACAGTGCCCCGCCCGGCCGACGCCATGAGGTGGGTCGGCCCGGCGGGTGGCTGGTGGGCTGTTAAGCCTGACCGCCACGGTATAGAATTAGCAGCGATTAGTAACTTGTTCGCATTGCTGTTTTTTTCTGTCAAAAATGGTGTCTGGTGGCGGGGCCATGAGGGCCAGCCAACGTCGAAACATCGCGCGAGGTTGTTGATGTTATTAGCTTTGACCTAGCCGCAAGCTATAACCGCAGGGAGGTCTAGGATGCTGTCAACGCTTGTTTACAGACATCTTGGTTGGATTAGTCTCCCTTTGAGGGGGTGAGAAGTTAAAAAAAAAAAATCCCTCCTCAGGGCTCCCCTCTCCGCAGAGGATCTTTGGTCTTCCGCTGGAGCGCGGGCGGTATTGGTCCTAGGCCCCACACCGCCTCACGCAGCGCAGCCAGAGGTGAGAGCACGGCCTCGCCAGTGGCTGTGGCAAGGCCCTCGACAGGCGGCCATGTTTCCCCCGCCAGAGGTACCGTGGGCGTTAAGTCAACAGGTGTCCACAAGGTCGATAGCCTTGGCGCCCGAGGGATCGGCCATATTGGATGAGCACGGCCTGAGAAACTGTCGCCGTCCTGCCGCGAGCAGCCCGCTCTCCGATCACTCCCTCCCCCAACACCAGCGGAAAAGGGGCTCTGATTTGTTTCCTTTGGCTGCGGGCCGCGAGCCTTCGTTGAAGCGCATGCGGCCCCACGTTTCGCTTCTCATGGGGACAGGGGCTGACACCCAGTTGATGGCTGAGCCTGGGTCTGTCCGTGAGAATGTTGTGCTGTCAAGCGGCTCCCACACCATAAGCTGTGTTTGGTTGAGCCTGGTGTTACGTCTGTCAACTACAAGTGTTGTCAGCAGGGGGGCTCGAGACCTTTTTGAGGAAAACAGTGCGGGCTTCCCCGACCTCGCCTTCGCCAGGCCGGGTGTCACGTTGGTGCCTCCCACTCCCGCAAGATCGGCAGTGGTCTGGCAGGTGCACGTGATTTGGGTGGTAGTAATATCACTGCAGGGCTACGGTGTGTAGGAACCCATGGGGGCCTCACACCTTGCATGTCCAGCTGCAGACCAACTCCTCAGCATGTTCTGGAGGGGTGTTTAGTGGGGGAGCTTTTGTCACCTAGTTTGATGTCAGCTTCCCCCGTATCAAACCGGCCTTTTCTGTCGGGGTCCCCCCTTGGGTGCGATTGCCTCGTGGGTAGTGCAGGGTCCGATGTCCCGACTCCACGGAGGCTACGCACAGCGGGTGGGACCGGGCCGCCTATCTATCATCACATATGGCTACAGCAGTACCATATGTCGAGGTGGATGGAGAGAACGCTGAGGCGGGGACTTGTATTTACACAACCCCACCCGTTTTCGGGTTTGGTACAGACCCTATTGTCAGGGTCACCAGCAGTGACAGCTCTGGTCAACGAGATCCAATCTCTGTGGACGAAGCAAGACATCGTCTTGGCGTTTTCCTCCCAGTATTCTCTGGTGCCCGAGAAATCGGGAGGGGGGGGTGTCAGACCCATGCTGGACCTGTCCCATGGGAAGGTTCAGCATTTTTGGATCGTCTCCTACCTGTTGAACACTGTCAGGTGGGGGCCTGGTTCTCCTCCATAGACCTGTAGGATGCGTATTCGCATCCCCGATCTTCCATCCTAGGGCTTACCTACGCTTCCTTTGCAGGGTTTAGCGTATGAGTACCAGAGGCTGCCGTTCTGCTTTTCTCTGGCTCCCCGCATCTTCACCAAGTGCGTGGAGGCCGCACTGGGGCCTCTGTGTCGTCAGGGGTTATGAAGTGTATTCTGCCCTGATGACGTTCTGGTCCTTGGCGGTCAAGGTGGATCGTCAGGTCTCATACCAGGCAGGTGGTGGAATTCCTTACCAGCCTGGGGTTTGCTGTAGACTGGAAGTAGAGTACTCCTCTTCCCAGTCAACGGGTGGAGTGCTATGGGCATCCCTCTCAGAGCGTGTTGTCGACACGCTCGGGAGGTTCCGTCCTAGGATGGTTACGGCGCTGTCCGTGATACGCCTGCTCGGTATGATGGCATCTGCTCATTCCGTGGTACCTCTTGGCCTCCTCTTCACCCCAGGAGGAGGTTACGGAGGTGGTTTTTTTTCCAGTATGGAAATAGACCCGGTGAGAGGCAAGTGGAAGCGGCTAAGGTTCCCGTGTCAGTACAGGGGGACCTCGCCCTCTGGGGAGGGCCTGGGGTCCTCACCAGGGGGGTCCCCATGAGCAGTAGGCTGTCACACGTCACGTTTTCACCGACGCCTCCCTCGCTGGAGACGCGTCGGGCCAACGCAGTAGGGGGCAGCTGGCAAGCCATGCTGCCCGGTCTGCGCTACGTTCAATGTGTTGGTATTGAAGGCGGTCCTTCTGGTCCTCAAACTGTGTTTTGATCAGGACGGACAATACGACGTCAGCGGCGTATGTCGACAGACAGGGAGGAGTACGCTCCCCCCCGTCTGCACTGGGCGGTCGGCTGGCTATGGGCGTTCTCCATCTGCGCAGCCTGAGGGCTCTCCACATCCCCGGCAGGGTGAATGTGGGTACAGGTGTGATGTCGCGGGCGGTCTTCACCCTGAGGTCTGGGACCGATGCCGTGGCCGCCTGGGATTCTTCCCCCCATACATCTGATAGGTCAGTTGTTGGTGCGGATACGTCGGGAGCGCAGGACCTTGATCCTGATTGCGCCGGACCGGGGCACGGCTGTGTGGTTCCCGGTCCTGATCCAGCTCTTAGTAGCCACGCCGTGGCCGGTTCCTTGGTCGTCGTGGGCCCTCTCTCAAGCGCACGGGTCGCTGTGGCGGCCCCCTGTGCTGGGCCAGCCTCTGATGGTTTGGCTGGTGAGAGGGTGAGTCTGGAGAGGATGGACCCTTTTGTGGTTGACACCATCCGGAACGCGCATGCTCCCTCCACTATCGCGGTTTACGCGGGTAGGTGGCATATTTTTCCAAGAGTGGTGTAAGGTGGGGGGCCGGGACCCGGTGTCCTGCCCCCTGGACGCTGTCCTTACCTTCCTTCAGTGTATCCTTGATAGACTGTCGGCTTCGACGGTGAGGGTATATGCTGCGGCTATATCCTCTTGTCATGAGGGGTTTGAGGGCATACGTTGTTCAGCCACCCTCTTGTGAAGCGTTTCCTGCTTGGCGCTCGGCGCCTTAAGCCGGTGAAACGTTCTCTGTCTCCGAGTTGGGATCTTCAATTGGTCCTCGGTCGGTTGTCCGAGGCCCCGTTTGAGCCTCTTGAGCAAGCGCCTTTGGAACAGCTGTCATTCAAGACTGCGTTCCTGCTGGCCATCACCTCCACTAAGCGCGTGGGTGAGCTCTGTGCTCTCTCTGTGCAGCCTGAGTGCCTGTCTATTCGTGTCGATAGCGGTGCCACTCTGCGGCCTAATCCAGTCTTCGTGCCAGAAAATATCCGGAGCTCTTTTTGCTCCAGGGATATTGTGGTTCAGGCGTTTCATCCGCCTCTTCACGCTAGTGAGTTAGAGGCGAGCCTTCACCTGTCATGTCCGGTCCGGGCTTTGGGGATTTACCTCAGCCGTACTCAGGACCTCAGGGCTACCGATCAGCTTTTTGTCTGTTACGGTGGCTCTCGCACTGGTAAGGCACTGTCGAAACAGCGCCTGTCCCATTGGTTGTGCGAGGGCATTGCCCTTTGCTACACATTGGCTGGGCTGTCCCCCCCTAGAGGTGTCAGGGCGCACTCCACTCGTGGGGTGGCGGCCTCTGCCGCCCTGTTAGGAGGGGCCTCGGTGGAGGACATCTGTGCTGCGGCCTCATGGTCCTCCCCGGGTCCCTTCGTAAGGTTTTACCTCATGGACATGACTGGGGGTTCTGTCTCCCAGGCGGTTCTGAGGTCTGGAACCTCCCCTGCTTCCCGCCTTTCGGTGGGTGAGCAGGGATGTGTGGGTGTGGACCACAAGGTGTTGTGTCACACGTGGTTCCGCCTGTGCTGTGCGTTTGGAGGTTTCTAGTTCCCTCTTTTTCGCACTTGGGTGGAGTTGACTGCCGCCCCCTCTTCACTAGGAAGGAGGGGTGACGGGACTCCCCTCCCCCCTGGTGTGGGCTTACGGGTCCTCAGGGGGTACATTTGTCAGGCCTCGCGTCCGCTCTGCCCCATATCTCAATATGGCAAAGTTATATGAGTACTGGCTGAGCGTCCCTCTCTAGCGTGCCCTGAGGTCCCTTGGAGGGGGGGTTTCTGATGGAAAACTTTTCCCGAGGAAGGGCGAGTGGTGACCACGCCCGGTGTCTTATAGTAAGCCACTGGGGCAGGGCCTGGTCAAGTGCAAGGGTGCTTTGTTTTCGTTCATGTAGTACAGTAGGTACAGGAGATGAGGTATATCTCAATATGGCGAAGAGCGGGACGCTCAGCCAGTACTCATATAACTAGGTTATATACATAACCTATCGTTAATCTGCATGACAATTAAATACTTCTTCTTTTTCTTAGTCTGGGGCTGAGGGGAGAGTCAGAACCAACATGGATTGGTGATGTAAATGTGGGGCTTGCCAACCTATGCTGACAGAAATCAACTTCCAGTCAGTGTGCTAAGCTAGGCTAGCGTGCAGCTGGATCTCTCTCTTTACTGCACACATAAAGAGGAAATTGGTATCTATCTCCTTGTCTGACTCTGGGGCACAGCAAATAAGTTCATTTCCCCACATTTTGGTGTGTTCCTTTAACGTCCAAATCCACATAATTTACTTAGGCAAGGACTGTGATTGGCTAGCCTGTCACTCACATGAGGCTGGCCATCCAGAAGGCAAGGACTGTGATTGGCTAGCCTGTCACTCACATGAGTTGGACATCCAGAAGGCAAGGACTGTGATTGGCTAGCTGTCACTCACATGAGGCTGGACATCCAGAAGGCAAGGACTGTGATTGGCTAGCCTGTCACTCACATGAGGCTGGACATCCAGAAGGCAAGGACTGTGATTGGCTAGCCTGTCACTCACATGAGGCTGGCCATCCAGAAGGCAAGGACTGTGATTGGCTAGCCTGTCACTCACATGAGGCTGGCCATCCAGAAGGCAAGGACTGTGATTGGCTAGCCTGTCACTCACATGAGGCTGGCCATCCAGAAGGCAAGGACTGTGATTGGCTAGCCTGTCACTCACATGAGGCTGGCCCATCCAGAAGGCACACCTTGTGCTCCGCCATCGCCTTGTGGACAGAGTCCTGACTAGTGAGAGAGAGAGAGAGAGAGAGAGAGAGAGAGAGAGAGAGAGAGAGAGTGAGAGAGAGAGAGAGAGAGAGAGAGAGAGAGAGAGAGAGAGAGAGAGAGAGAGAGAGAGAGAGAGAGAGAGAGAGAGAGAGAGAGAGAGAGAGAGAGAGGACTGCTTATTACTGGCTGGTGCAGTAGCACAATAACAGAGACAGACAGACAGACAGACAGACAGACAGACAGACAGACAGACAGACAGACAGACAGACAGACAGACAGACAGACAGACAGACAGACAGACAGACAGACAGACAGACAGACAGACAGACAGACAGAAAATGGTAAAAGACAGAAACCATAAAGACAGATTTAAAGACATGGAAATCCATTCAGCATTCATTAAGGCTGAGCCAGTGTAGCCAGTATGAAGCCCTCAAATCATACGTGGTGTAGGCACACTGTAGAGGTCCGGGTCAGACATCAGCAGTCTCCTCTTCAGTTCACTCACACCAACGCCACCAGGCCCTGGAGACAAGTAATACAATACTGTGTTCCATTATACTGGTGGTGGGGGGGGGGGGGGGGGTTGCTGAACATTACACTGAGCACTAACGCTTTCCTGACGACAAGCCTGAGATGAAATGGTCCTTTATCCTTGTGTCCTGATGACAATGCATCTGTCTTTATCATTACAGAGGCAGGGGAGGAGAGAGAGAGAGAGAGAGAGAGAGAGCGAGAGAGAGAGAGAGAGAGAGAGAGAGAGAGAGAGAGAGAGAGAGAGAGAGAGAGAGAGAGAGAGAGAGAGAGAGAGAGAAACAGCTGCAGACACAGAGACAGAAACACAGAGGGAGAATCAGACAGACGGAGACATACAAAGCTCTGATTCCTTATCGATTTCAATCTGTAGTAAGTTAATATGACCGACAGACAGACAGACAGACAGACAAAGCTCTGGTGCCGTATAGATATCAGTCTGTAGTAAGATAATAAAACATAAAGATTTATCATCGATTGATTGTCTATGTTGCTCCATTCCTTGCCTCCCTCCTAGTCTCTACTAGTACAGTACAGTATATACCCTGAGGTTTAGTACCTCTACTGGTACATTATATACCCTCTGGTTTAGTACCTCTACTGGTACATTATATACCCTCTGGTTTAGTACCTCTACTGGTACAGTATATACCCTCTGGTTTAGTACCTCTACTGGTACATTATATACCCTCTGGTTTAGTACCTCTACTGGTACATTATATACCCTCTGGTTTAGTACCTCTACTGGTACATTATATACCCTCTGGTTTAGTACCTCTACTGGTACATTATATACCCTCTGGTTTAGTACCTCTACTGGTACAGTATATACCCTCTGGTTTAGTACCTCTACTGGTACATTATATACCCTCTACTGGTACATTATATACCCTCTGGTTTAGTACCTCTACTGGTACAGTATATACCCTCTGGTTTAGTACCTCTACTGGTACATTATATACCCTCTACTGGTACATTATATACCCTCTGGTTTAGTACCTCTACTGGTACAGTATATACCCTCTGGTTTAGTACCTCTACTGGTACATTATATACCCTCTGGTTTAGTACCTCTACTGGTACAGTATATACCCTCTGGTTTAGTACCTCTACTGGTACAGTATATACCCTCTGGTTTTAGTACCTCTACTGGTACATTATATACCCTCTGGTTTAGTACCTCTACTGGTACATTATATACCCTCTGGTTTAGTACCTCTACTGGTACATTATATACCCTCTGGTTTAGTACCTCTACTGGTACATTATATACCCTCTGGTTTAGTACCTCTACTGGTACATTATATACCCTCTGGTTTAGTACCTCTACTGGTACATTATATACCCTCTGGTTTAGTACCTCTACTGGTACAGTATATACCCTCTGGTTTAGTACCTCTACTGGTACATTATATACCCTCTGGTTTAGTACCTCTACTGGTACATTATATACCCTCTGGTTTAGTACCTCTACTGGTACATTATATACCCTCTGGTTTAGTACCTCTACTGGTACATTATATACCCTCTGGTTTAGTACCTCTACTGGTACAGTATACCCTCTGGTTTAGTACCTCTACTGGTACATTATATACCCTCTGGTTTAGTACCTCTACTGGTACATTATATACCCTGAGGTTTAGTACCTCTACTGGTACATTATATACCCTCTGGTTTAGTACCTCTACTGGTACATTATATACCCTCTGGTTTAGTACCTCTACTGGTACAGTATATACCCTCTGGTTTACTACCTCTACTGGTACAGTATATACCCTCTGGTTTAGTACCTCTACTGGTACAGTATATACCCTCTGGTTTAGTACCTCTACTGGTACATTATATACCCTCTGGTTTAGTACCTCTACTGGTACATTATATACCCTCTGGTTTAGTACCTCTACTGGTACAGTATATACCCTCTGGTTTACTACCTCTACTGGTACAGTATATACCCTCTGGTTTAGTACCTCTACTGGTACATTATATACCCTCTGGTTTAGTACCTCTACTGGTACATTATATACCCTCTGGTTTAGTACCTCTACTGGTACATTATATACCCTCTACTGGTACAGTATATACCCTCTGGTTTAGTATGTCTACTGGTACATTATATACCCTCTGGAAAATCTTCATCATCTTCAAGTGACATCTGCAAAGGTACACAGTATCAATTTCATTACGAGTGTGCACGCAGGATGAAGCTTACACACACACACACACACACACACACACACACACACACACACACACACACACACACACACACACACACACACACACACACACACACACACACACACACACACACACACACACACACACACACACACACACACACACACACAAGCACACACACACACACACACACACACCCCCTCTGGAATCATCTTTACAGATCAATAACAACATCACTACGCAGCCTGGCCCCCACAGCCAATACTGCATCAGCCTCAAAGGGAGCGTTGTTTGAAAAGTAGGATTCCTGACATACTGTAGCTGCCTTTTCCATCAAAGCATCGCATGACCTCAATACATTACAAAATATTAAGTTTACAGACTCTCCACACTCAACATCGCTAATGTCTTTCACAGCTGAGGCTGAAGAGCCAGAGAGGAGCGTCAGCATGCAGCATGGATACTTTCCTCCCTTTTACTCTTCTCAATGATCTCTTCAGCTGAGATTATGAGGGAGGGATCCTCGCCGAGTTAAAGAGACAGAAGACGCTATTGTTTCATCAAGTGGGTATAAAGTTGGGGATAGAGATAAAGCTTAACTTTCACTCAGTCAAACTTGATCCGCTGGTTCCTGTCTTAGCTATCTCTAGTTAGGATTTCCTGTCTGTAGCTGGGCATCTGGGATATAGGCTATACTGATCATATCTACTAATGGACTCCAGTCAATGAGGAGTCCTTAACAGCAGACAGTAAAACAGAATTCAGTGTTGGGGTATAGAGGCTCCAAGTCAATTAAAAGGGACTCAAATCTAAATCCAGGCTGTGTTAACAGTTCCAGCGCGACATGATCAGAAATCCTTATACGTAAATCCTTTCGTCCCGTTCTCTCCATCAGTCTATCATTTATCTGCTCCATCTCTCTTTTCTCCATCTCTCTTTTCTCCATCTCCCTTTTCATTTTACACCTCTTAAACTCAATATAAGATTTTTTTTCTCTCATCTTCTTTCAATAATCCATATCGTCCATCTCGCTCTTTTCGGTCTTATATTGTTCTTCGTTCAAAATGAGTGGCCTGTTTATTCATATTTACAGTGATGTTACATGATGGATTCACATTAATTAAACTGGTATTAGATTTGTTATGTGTAATTGTGGGCAGTTTTGGCACTGTGCCTACTTTTGCTTTGGTGTAAAACACAGACACCATTCCTTCCTATACATTGTTATATTATCGTACTTGGCCATCGCGTCCCGCTCTTAAGCCTATCGAGATATACCTCATCTCATGTACCTACTGTACTCCATCAACGAAAACAAAAATACGCCCATCACCTGCCGGGCCCCGCCCCTATAGAGGCGTGCTCTATAAGATACTCGGCATGGTCACCAAACACTCTTCCTCTATTTTCATTTCCATCATAAATCGGTCGCAAGGCGCCTTATGTAACTAGTTGTTATAAGATAAGATAAGATAAGATAAGATATTCCTTTATTGATCCCCTTGGGGAAATTCAGGCATCATAGCAGCATGGGGGGGAGGGGGGGGAGGGGTACAGGTAGTAAAACAACACAGTATACAGGTAGTAAAAGACAACACAGGCAGTGTAAACAATTTGATCAATATGGTCAATATAATTTACTATCTGACTAGCTGAGGAATATTCACATTATTCACAGTGTCACATGAGGTGCAGTATGCAAGAGGTAGTGTTATAATAATTTACTATCTACTGAGTATACATTAATCAAAGTACCAGGGTAGTCTACTTTGTCCCCCTTGGGTTCCTATAAGTCCCAGGTCAATGTCTGGTAGCAGTCGCTGTCGCTGCCCCCTGTTGTGGGGCCTGGAGGCTGCTAGTCGCTGCCCACTGTTGTGGAGCCTGATGGCCGCTGGTATGAAGGACTGTCCGAGGCGGTTAGTTGAGTGTCGGGGGGGGATGAGTCTGTGGCTGAACGAGCTTCTCATCTTGACTAGCTCGTCGTAGAGGGGGTGGTAGGGGTTCTCCATGATGGCATCCAGCTTCCTTATCATCCCCCTCTCTACCATCACCTCAAGTCTAGGTAGCTCGACTCCCACCACAGAGCTAGCCTTCCTCACCAGCTTGTTGAGCTTGTTGGTGTCCCTTGAGTTGATGTAGCCTCCCCAGCATGCCACAGCATAGAAGAGGATGCTGGCCACAACAGACTGGTAAAAGGACTGCAGCAGTTTGTTGCACACATTGAAGGACCTGAGTCTCCTCAGGAAGAACAGCCTGCTCTGTCCCTTCCTGTAGAGGGCCTCTGTGTTGTCCGACCAGTCCAGTTTATTGTTCAGGTGTACCCCAAGGAACTTGTATGAGTCCACCATCTCCACATCCACCCCTCGGATGGAGATGGGAATCGGGGGGGGCCTCTTCTTGCCCCTCCGGAAGTCCACCACCAGCTCCTTGGTCTTACTGGTGTTGAGTTGGAGGTGGTTGCTGTCGCTCCACCCCACGAAGCTCTCCACCAGGGCTCTGTACTCCTCCTCATCATCGTCGGTGATGTAGCTTACGATGGAGGAGTCGTCTGAGAACTTCTGCAGGTGGCACCCGCTGGAGTTGCGGCAGAAGTCTGAGGTGTAGAGGGTGAAGAGGAAGGGTGACAGCACAGTTCCCTGGGGGGCGCCGGTGTTGCTCACCAGTACGTCAGACTGACTGTCCTTTAGTCTGACGTACTGTGGCCTCTCAGTGAGGTAGTCCTTGATCCAGGCCACCAAGCCGTGCTCCAGCTGCATCGCAGAGAGCTTCTCCGCTAGCAGTGACGGCTGGATGGTGTTGAAGGCGCTGGAAAAATCAAAGAACATGATCCTCACTGAGCTGCGCGGCTTTTCCAGGTGCGTGTACGCTCTGTGGAGCATGTAGATGATGGCATCCTCCACCCCGATGTTTGCCTGGTATGCAAACTGCAGGGGGTCGAGGGAGTCACGCACCAGGGGCTTGAGGTGTTGCAGGACCAGTCTCTCAAACGTCTTCATGACGTGTGACGTCAGAGCGACTGGCCTGTAGTCGTTGGGGGTGCTGGGACGTCCCTTCTTGGGCACCGGGACAATGCAGGAGGTCTTCCAGAGCTGGGGCACCCTCTCCAGCCTCAGGGAGAGGTTGAAAAGATGCTGGAGCGGTGCTGCCAGCTGCTCTGCACATACCTTGAGCACCCTGGGATTGGTGTTGTCCGGTCCTCTGGCCTTGTTCACATTAATTTTGGAGAGCTGCCTACTGACCTGACTGGTTGTGATCGTCAGGGTTGGGGGTGGTGGGCAGTCTGCTGGTGTTGGGGGTGGGGTGCCGTTGCTGATGGGTGTGGGGGGGTGGGGGGTGGGGGGGCTGCTTTGTAGGTGTGATCTGGTGCTGGTGTCGATGGGTGGGGGGAGGGGTGTGGGGAGGCCACTCTGGTCAAAGCGGTTGAAGAACGTGTTGAACTCGTTTGCACGCTCTGGAGAGCCCTCCACAGCTGTGCCCTGCTGTTTGAAACCAGTGATCTTCCTAACCCCCGCCCACACCTCCCTGGTGTTGTTGGCCTGTAGTCTGCCCTCCAGCCTGTCCTTGTAGCTGACCTTGGCTGCCCTTAGCTCTTTTTTGAGCTCCCTTTGGACAGCCCTGGCCTGCTCAGTGTCCCCTGCCATGAAGGCCCTCTTTTTCCTGTTTAGCAGGTGTTTAATGTCCTTGCTAATCCAGGGTTTATTGTTTGAGAAGCAGCGTACCCTCTTTGTGGGTACGATGCTCTCCTCACAGAACCTGATGTAGTCTGTGATGCAGTGGGATAGTCCATCAATGTCATCACCGTAAGCCCTCTCAAACATATCCCAGTCCGTCGACCTGAAACACTCCTGTAGCTCCTCCTCGACGTCGTCAGACCACTG
Organism: Notolepis coatsorum; assembly: GCF_963971535.1. NCBI lineage: Eukaryota > Metazoa > Chordata > Actinopteri > Aulopiformes > Paralepididae > Notolepis > Notolepis coatsorum. Next base: position 78,504,920 of record NC_140177.1, on the reverse strand, counting down.
TGGGACAGACATGGTGATCGTAGGCTGTCTCTTAATGAGAGGCGTGTATGTGGATACAAGCCTCACAAGGTTGTGGTCTGACTGGCCGAGGGGGGGCAGGGAAGTCGCACTGAAAGCCTCCTTCACGTTAGCATACAGGAGGTCCAGAGTTTTGTCTCCCCTGGTTTTGCAGGTGACATACTGGGTGAAGTTTGTCAGGGTCTTGTTCAGTCTGACATGGTTGAAGTCCCCATTGATAAAAATAAATGCATCCGGGTGTTTTGTCTGAAGCGCCGCGACGGTGGAGTGTATGACGTCACTCGCCTGCGCCGCCGCCGCGCTGGGAGGGATGTAAACAGTGAGAGCCAGGACGTGTGTTATTTCTCGCGGTAAATAGTATGGCCGCAGACTCAGTGCCAATAGTTCAATGTCGGGGGAACAGATACGTTCCTTAATGGTGATGTGCCCCGGGTGGCACCATTTGGAGTTCACAAAGACAACAAGCCCTCCGCCTCTCCGCTTGCCGCTCTGTTTACTCCGGTCAGCGCGCACCACCGTGAAACCCTCCTGTTCTATTGCACTGTCCGGGATGTTCTCGTCGGTCTTGTTGACCAGCGATCGCACGTTCCCCATGACGACAGCGGGCAGGTAAGGCTTGAATCTCCTTCTGTCCTCTCTCCTGTCCTTCACGCTCGTGCCAGCTCGATTTCCCCGTCTGCGAATCCTTATTTCGGCTGGTAGATTCCTCGGTGGTTCTGCAACTCTGTTTCGAAAGCAGAGGAGAGCCTCCCTCGGGTAAACCAGCCCGCCGTTGTTGCTGTTGTTGTTGTTGTTGTGCTGCCGCGGGTAAACCAGCCCGCCGCCGGTGTTGTCCATTGTTCAGAGCTGTGCTCGACCGAACTTTCCTAACTCAGCTAACTTCACAGAAGTTGTTACAAATGCCTTAACTTGGTCTAAAGCAACGCACAGTCACTTATACACCTATTATGTAAGTATAATCACAAAAGAATAATTAAGAAAGTAGTAAACACGATAAAAAGTAGAGGGGGTGGGAGCTGCTATGAAAAGGCTGCCACTCTCCTCGGCGCCAACAAAAGTGATAAGATTATGAAAAGATTAGAGAAATTGCGTAATGTTGAATGCTTACCGGAGGTTTGCTTACCCCTGGAATCTTCAGGGCATGTTTCAGCAACACGTCGGGCCTATTCTGATGTTTCCTCGTCTGGTGGCAGCAGGACAAGGAGCAGCGTGCAAGGTTGGCTATCGAGCCGGCTTGTACACAGATAGGCCCTGTGTCAACAGGCATTGATGTTGGTGTTAGTAATGCTGGTTTGTTTTGTTACACAACCATGTTGTGTGTCGGCGCCAGGGGCGGGATGGTTTGGTGAACGTTTCACTGGAGTGGACGGGTTCCGAGCGGTCCTGGAAGCGTGCTGCTAAACAACTAAGCTAAATGCTAATGCTAAATGCTAACACTACTGCTACGCTGTTCTAATGTCTCCGCCGTGGGATGTTGCCGCTTTTCCCTCCTCTTGCCCGGTTCATCAATGAAGGTCAGTCGGTAGCTAATGTGGGGGTTTTGCTGAGTCCTATTTTACCCTTTTTACGGGTAAATGGGTTGACAACCGGGTGGGCCGTGGCTAGGTAGCCTAGCCAGGTAGCGTTACACCTGTGCCCCGGCGGGGTTTTGAACGGTGTTCCCACCTGGAAGCCGATGCTTGAGGCTCGGCGGGTGGCAGTAGAGCTATACTACTGCAGGATGGGACTTAGCGGCGGCCCGTGTTGTGGCTCAGCTGACTGTTTTCTGTCCATAGTAGCGTTGAACGCTACGCTATAGTAGTGTAGTGGGCTACTGTTTTGTTCTGTCTCTCTGCTACGAGAATGTCTGTCTATGCTACAGCTTTCTCTCCTCTCAACCATTCATGCTGACGGTCAATCAGTGTCTATTGGGGGAGTAGTGCGGGGGGGGCTTTGTTTACCTTTTTGGGTAAATGGGCTAAGCTGGGGCTGGTGTGCTGTTGTGAATATTATGAATGAATGCGGGACTGGTTCTCTCTGGTCCGCCTCCCCTTAACGTTGTGTACATGGGCTTGCTCATTCTACAGTATTTTCGTGGTGTTAGTTCTTTTATTCATTAACCCCTGCATGGTGCACACCACAATGGAGGTTGCTTTTTGCAACCACCACTGGTGCTCCGTGTTAACATCAGTCCTTTGCTTTTGACATGTTGAAACAGTGCCCCGCCCGGCCGACGCCATGGGTGGGTCGGCCTGGCGAGTGGCTGGTGGGCTGCTAAAGCCTGTACCGCCACGGTATGGAATTGGCAGCGATTAGAACTGTGTTCGAATTGCTGTTTTTTCTGTCAAAAAAATTGTGTCTGGTGGCGGGGCCTTGAGGGCCAGCCGACGTCGACACATCGCGCGAGGTTGTTGACGTTATTAGCTTTGACCTAGCCGCAAGCTATAACCGCTCAGGGTAAAATCCCTCTCTGCAGAGGATTTTGGTCTTCTGCTGGAGCGCGGGCGGTATTGTCCTAGGCCCCACACCGCCTCACACCGCGCAGCCAAAAGAAGAGAGAGCACGGCCTCGTCAGCGGCGATGACGAGGCCCTCGACAGGCGGCCATGTTTTCCCCCGCCAGAGGTATCCTGGGCGTTGAGTCGACAGGTGTCCACAAGGCCGACAGCCTTGGCGGCCGAGGGATCGGCCATGTTGGATGGGCTCGGCTTGAAAAATAAGCCGTCGCCGTCCTGCCGCGAGCAGCCCGCTCTCCGATCACTCCCTCCCCCAACACCAGCGGAAAAAGGGGGTTCTGATTGTTTCCTTTGGCTGCGGGCCGCGTGCCTTTGTTGAAGCGCGGGCGGCCCCACTTTTCGCTTCTCATGGGGAAAGGGGCTGACACCCAGTTGATGGCTGAGCCTGGGTCTGTCCGTGAGAATGTTGTGCTGTCAAGCGGCTCCCACACCATAAGCTGTGTTGGTTGAGCCTGGTGTTACGTCTGTCAACTATAAGTGTTGTCAGCAGGGGGGCTCGAAACCGTTTGAGGCACACAGTGCAGGCTTCCCCGGCCTCGCCTTCACCAGGCCAGGTATCATGTTGGTATCAAGATTGGCAGTGGTCTCGCAGGCGCGCGTGATTTGGGTGGTAGTAATATCACTGCAGGGCTACTGTGTGTAGGAACCCATGGGGTCCTCACGCCTTGCATGTCCGGCTGCAGAACAACTCCTTAGCATGTTCTGGAGGGGTGTTCAGTGGGGGGGGGGGGGGGCTTTTGTCACCTAGATTGATGTCAGCTTCCCCCGTATCAAACCGGCCCTTTCTGTCGGGGTCCCCCCCTTGGGTGCGATTGCCTCGTGGGTAGTGTCAGGTTCCGACCCGACTCCACGTAACGCTCTGCTCGCACGGGTCCAGGGTTGGCTACGCACAGCGGGTGGGACCGGGCCGCCTATCTACAGTTCCTGGCGGACCTGCGCCACATGGCGGCGGGTGCGTTGGGAGTGTCATCACATATGACTACGGCAGTACCATATGTCGAGGTGGATGGAGAGAACGCTGAGGCGGGGACTTGTGTTTACACAACCCCACCCGTTTTCAGGTTTGGTACAGACCCTATTGTCAGGGTCACCAGCAGTGACAGCTCTGGTCAACGAGATCCAATCTCTGTGGACGAAGCAAGCCATCGTCGTGGCGTTCTCCTCCCGGTGTTCTCTGGTGCCTGAGAAATCGGGAGGGGGCGGGGGGGGGGTCAGACCCATGCTGGACCTGTCCCATGGGAAGGTTCAGCATTTTTTGGATCGTCTCCTACCTGTTGAACACTGTCAGGTGGGGGTCTGGTTCTCCTCCATAGACCTGTAGGATGCGTATTCGCATCTCCGATCTTCCATCCTAGGGCTTACCTACGCTTCCTTTGCAGGGTTAGCGTATGAGTACCAGAGGCTGCCGTTCGGTTTTCTCTGGCTCCCCGCATCTTCACCAAGTGCGTGGAGGCCGCACTGGGGCCTCTGCGTCGTCAGGGGTTACGAAGTGTGTTCTGCCCTGACAACGTTCTGGTCCTTCGCGGTCAAGGTGGATCGTCGGGTCTCGTACCAGGCAGGTCCCTACCAGCCTGGGGTTTGCTGTAGACTGGAAGTAGAGTACTCCTCTTCCCAGTCAACGGTTGGAGTGCTATGGGCATCCCTCTCAGAGCATGTTGTCGACACGCTCGGGAGGTTCCATCCTAGGACGGTTACGGCGCTGTCTCACGTCAGGTTTTTCACCGACGCCTCCCTCACTGGAGACGCGTCGGGCCAACGCAGTAGGGGGCAGCTGGCAAACCATGATGCCCGGTCTGCGCTACGTTCAATGTGTTGGTATTGAAAGCGGTCCTTCTGGTCCTCAAACGGTGTTGATCAGGACGGACAATACGACGTCAGTGTCGTATATCGACAGACAGGGAGGAGTACGCTCCCTCCGTCTGCACCAGGCGGCGGGCGGCTGGCTATGGGCGTCCTCCATCTGCGCGGCCTGAGGGCTCCCCACATCCCCGGCAGGGTGAATGTGGGTACAGGTGTACTGTCGCGGGGCGGTCCTCATCCTGACGGGTGGGGATTACGTCCGGACATAGCCAGGCAGGTCTGGGACCGATGCCGTGCCGCCTGGGATTCTTTCCCCATACATCTGTTAGGTCAGTTGTTGGGACGGGTACGCCACTGTCGCGCTTACGCGGGCTAATGGCGTATGTTCCAAGAGTGGTGTAAGGCGGGGGGCAGGGACCGGTGTCCTGCCCCCTGGATACTGTCCTTGTTACCTCCAGTCTCTCCTTGATAGACTGTCGGCTTCGACGGTGAGGGTATATGCAGCAGCTATATCCTCTTATCATGAGGGATTTGAGGGTGATGTTTTGTTCAGCCACCCTCTTGTGAAGCGTTTCCTGCTTGGCGCCTGACGCGTTAAGCCGGTAAAATGCTCTTTGGCTCCGAGTTGGGATCTTCAATTGGTCCTTGGTCGGTTGTCCTTGGCCCCGTTTGAGCCTCTTGAGCAAGCGCCGTTGGAACAGCTGTCGTTCATGACCGCGTTCTTGCTGGCCGTCACCTCCGCTGAACGCGTGGGTGTGCTTCGTGCTCTCTTGGTACGACCAGAGTGCCTGTCTTTTGTTCCGATTGCGGTGCCACTCTGCGGCCTAATCCTGCCTTCGTGCCTATAAATATCCGGAGTTCCTTCCGCTCCAGGGATATTGTGGTTCAGGCGTTTCATCCGCCTCCTCACGCTAGTGAGTTAGATGCGGGCCTTCACCTGTCATGTCCGGTCCGTGCTTTGGGAATTTACCTCAGCCGTACTCAGGACCTCAGGGTTACCAATCAGCTTTTTGTTTGTCACGGTGGTTCTCGTGCCGGTAAGGCACTATCGAAACAGCGCCTGTCCCATTGGTTGTGCGAGGGCATTGCCCTGTGCTACACGTTGGCCGGGCTGGATCCCCCTGGGGGCGTCAGGGCGCACTTCACTCGTGGGGTGGCTGCCTCTGCCGCTCTGCTGGGTGGGGCCTCGTGGAGGACATCTGTGCTGCAGCTTCATGGTCCTCCCCGGGCCCCTTTGTAAGGTTTTACCTCATGGACATGACCGGGGGTTCTGTCTCCCAGGCGGTTCTGGGGTCTGTGGCCTTTCCTGCTTCCCGTCCTTTGGTAGGGTAGCAGGAGTGTGTGGGTATGGGCCACAGTGTGTTGGGTCACACGTGGTTCCGCCTGTGCTGTGTGTTCAAGGGGTTCTAGTTCCCTCTTGCTCGCACTCGGGTGGAGTTGACTGCGCCCCCCCTTTATTAGGAAGGATGGGGTGAAGGGCGACTACGTGGCGTAATGGGCAAGGCGCTCGCCACGAAATGCTGGAGACACTGGGCTCGTCAGTTCGAGCCCAGCGCTCCACATTTGCTTTCAGTTTAGCTGGTCGTCCGTACTAATACACATTGGCCGTATTAGCGGGTGGGAAACTGATGGGTGGGGATCGGGCGTTGTGGACAGCGACTCCTACAGGTCGGTTGGTGCGCCTGCGCAGTAGAATCAGGAAGTGTCGGGGGCAGCGTGAGCCTCCCACGCGTTACTCCTCGCCACTGAGAGATCGAGCTGCGCAGGTGAAAAGATGCGACTGCTGTTACCTCAAGTACCGGAGGGGACTTGTGCTATGTATGACTTAGTCCACATTGCAGCCGGCTTGTGGGAGGCAAGAAACAGCGTCCGTGACAGGAAAGGGTTGAATTGGATGATACGAAATTGGGATGGGAGAAAAATATAGAAAATGGGAGAAAAAGTGGATAAAAAAAAAAGGAAGGATGGGGTGACGGGACTCCCCAACCCCTTGATGTGGGCTTACGGGTCCTCAGGGGGTACATCTGTTGGGCCTCGCGTCCGCTCTACCCCATATCTCGATAGGCTTAAGAGCGGGACGCGATGGCCAAGTACGATAATATAACGACAGGTTATGTATATAACCTAGTTATATGAGTACTGGCTAAGCGTCCCGCTCTTAAGCGGCCCTGAGTTCCCTTGGGAAATCTTTTCCTGGAAACGGGTTTTTTGCGAGGAAGACCATGCCGAGTATCTTATAGAGCACGCCTCTATAGGGGCGGGGCCCGGCAGGTGATGGGCGTATTTTTGTTTTCGTTGATGGAGTACAATAGGTACATGAGATGAGGTATATCTCGATAGGCTTAAGAGCGGGACGCTTAGCCAGTAATCATATAACTAGGTTATATACATAACCTGTCGCTATTGTATGTGGCCTGTATACAAATTGTCAGCAGCTTACAATTGCTTACAAATGCTTAAATTGTTTGAAATGTTTGTTTTGTTGGTGCATCAAGTTAAGTCAAGCAATTACTTTCCAACACTGGCCGCCAATGATGATTTATTTATTTAGTATTGTTAGTTTAGTTAGTTAGTTTAGTTAGTATTGTATTTGTAGTTGGAGCCATTGTGTGTTTCTTTTGTGAGATTTTGAAGATGTTGAGAATGTGCTTAGGCTAAGGTGTTTATGTTTTTATTGTTTTTTTGTTACTGTAATGTAATGTACTTTAATGTTGTAGATTGTGTGTTAGGGCCCCAGGAAGAATAGTCTTTCACCCATGGGGATCCATAAATAAACAAATAAACAAATTAGCATTTGCACTATTTAAAAAAGTTACATTTGATCAGTTTTCAGGCAAGCTCCTTCAGTCTTCCCTGTGGTATTTCAGCTGCAAAATATTTTCCCGTTTTCCCTACCTGGGCAAATTGAATCTCTGGGTGACGTGAAAAACAAAAACAAAGAGGTTATGACTATTTCTGGGACTTGATAGTCTTTGGCATAATTCTGTCAAATCTGTTTATTTTGTCCTAAAGATGTAGTTTGTAAATAGTTTTCCCCCAAAGAGTGGCGTGGTGATCACAAATCAGGGAGGATGATGTTCCACTCTTACTTTAACCTTTACTTCCTTCACACTATACATGTCATTTTGAGCTCATGTTCAAACAAAAAGCTAAATCTCTGCAGCTTTCTGTGATATTTATTCTCTGAGCTCTGCAACACCCTTTTCAATAAGTTAGTATGCAGCGTTTTCAATTATCGATACAGTTGGTAAAAAGCTGGAATAGCGAACACAAACACAGGAGGTTGGAGGTTTAACCCCCTGAGGTTGTGCTAATGTGTTTTAATGGGGATACCGTATGTACTCCGGTATATAAACTGTTGTTATCCCCCACATTTCCTCCAGAATCTATACTATAGTTATCAGGGCACATGGATTTCATAACTTCTTATAACAAGGGAAGGGGGGTGGAATTCTCCCTGCTTATCCCCCTAGTACATTTCCCTCAGACATACTGACACATGACATAAAAAAGACCCTCAGCAGCGTCTATAGAAAGATTCCACTGGGAGGGATATACCTAAGATACATACACCAGACCTATAAAACTGGCTGTAAACTGAGGGTGGGCTCAGAGGTGAACCACAGCTCATAATATATACTGATTTACAGTATTTGGACAGTGTTTATTTTATTCTGAAAGGAGAAGATGATGTTTTTTTGCAATCAGGCCTGGAATCATTAATATTAATCCTTGCATTATTGAGACTGTTGAATTTATAGAGTGCTTCAATGTGAATGTCTTTTTATTGAGTTCATACAGTATTGGACAGCAGGTTTCCTCAAATTAATTTAGTAGGCTAAAAACAGCATTGCACAGGGATAATTAGAATAATGACAAACAGAAACCATGATCCTTATACTGTATGTACAGTATTCCATTTGGTAACCTGCTGCTAGAGTCTGTGTGGTTCATGGCTACGTGTCATCTTGCATAGCCAAACGCATCGCCACACGTGTATCGTGTATTATTACATGGCGTTTTCACATTCGCCGAAATGCTTGCTTGTGATTGGTCAATAGCCCCCCGACTGCGGTCATTATTTTTCAATAATGACCGCAGATTTTTCAATAATGACCGCAGAGCGCAGCTGTTCGCAATCAAGCCCACTGACACACTGTTTCAGTGCAATTAGACACTGCCGTGCCGGCGATGACAGGGGGCGGAGCGACGAGCGGAGCGGAGCCAGAACACAGAGGCTGCCCGCGATAATAATAATCACTTTATTTGGGCTGACAGAGCCACAGAACAACTGCGATTTGTCAAATGAATTAGGTATATTGTTAGTAAGTTAGCCATGTAATAAGCGGGATAATGTATAGCGCTGCACTGACAGCGGAGCCAGAGGCTGCCCGCGATAATAATAATCACTTTATTTGGGCTGACAGAGCCACAGAACAACTGCGATTTGTCAAATGAATTAGGTATATTGTTAGTAAGTTAGCCATGTAATAAGCGGGATAATGTATAGCCTACTCGGTCATTGTCGCAAAATAATTGACCTTCACTACGTTTAAAACACCTCGGCGAGGCGCCTCGGTATTTTAAACTCCGTGTCGGTCAATTATTTTGCGACAATGACCTCGTAGGCATACATTATCCCTTACTTAATGCAGGAATAAGGTCTGGCAGAAATCATTATCATTATCATTGTGCACTCTGCGATAATGTCTGGGTTATATTTCTCAAATCAATCACAGCCATTTTAAGGTGGTGCTAAATCAAAAATGCAACTTTCCAAATAGCGTTGGGGGAGAAATCTCTCTCTTTTCCATGATGAGAGTGTAGCTTGAGACTTGTTGTTGATGATTCTACTGAGTTTGAAAAGTCTGCACCAATGGGAGGTTTGTGTGCGTGTGGTCAACATCCTGTGAGTCAGACTCTGCTATGCGTAATGTCTTTTGACTCATTCACACTAGTGCAGTGCCTGTTCGGTGCATGGTCGTTCGGAGTGCGTGCTCGTTCGGAACGGGCTGATTGCTGGGCTCCTGGGCCCTCATTTATCAATAATGCGTAGAAAGTGTTCTATTTTCGTTTCTACGCACGAAATTTAGAATGTCTCTACGCACAGAAAAATCAGGATTTATCAACCGTGCGTGCACAGGTCATACAGACTCGTACGCACACTCTGTGTTGGTAAATACCAATTGTTCTTACCGTCTATGCTCGTGCACGATTCTAAGTATTTGCATAGAGAACCGCCCCTAATTGAAACTTGAATGCATGAAAGCTTCTTTTGCCGGTTTCCTATTCTACCACTTGGTGCCATCTACGCACGGTCAGAGCTGTGCGTAGATGTACGCACAATCTCAAGCACACTTTCATGTTGATAAATCCCACACTTTGCTTAGAAATGATCGTACGCACGGTGATAAATGAGGGCCTGGTATTGCTGCTTACAGCGTTCTTTCGGAGCGGGCCAATTGCTTGGCCCCTGGAAGTGCTGGTTGCAGAGCTCTTGAGAACCGTGGTGTCACGTACGTGGTTTGTTCATTATCATTATTGCCATATATTTTAACACCATGTAACATCAGGTTAGTATATTTAATGTGTAGTTTTCTATGTGTGATGTTGTGTCATCTCCTAATCTCCTGTTTCTGTTTCGCAGATGCCACCCATCTCCCTGATTGGATTGGTTGCACCTGATTGGTGCACTTTCAGACAGGCAGTGGAGATGGGTGGATAATAGAGTGGGAGATGACACACATCGGGGCGCCTCATTCTGTCAATTGCCAGTGACCAGAGTGGAGTGGGGTTGCCATTGTTTACCACTGTTGTGGAACGATACTGTGCTTATCTACTGCTTCGTGTGGACTAAGTACTAAGTATATATATATAGATATTGTTTGCCTCTGAGCCACTTCTCCATTTGAGTGAGTATTCTCTTGTTGGCTTTAGGCCTATTTCCACTGAGCGTGGACTTGTACCTTTGGTACGTTTTGCTGGGGGTTTCCCAGTATCAACCTCTGGCTGGTTGGTTGTGCCCTGTGACACTAGGTCACTAGGGCTTGTGTTTACCTTTTGTTATATTTACTTGTCTGTTTTCCAATGACCTTTTTCCCTAATTGTTTATATGTTTGTGGGATTACTTCCCCTCCTTACCATAATAAATCAGTGGAGGTTTCAATCCCTACCCTGTATAATAAATATAATTTACTATTTTTGGAACAACGCCTTGTGTTTATTTCTTACCTGCCCGGGACCGTGCTTAGTGCACTACTGGAGGGGGCTGGTTTTCACATACAGCCCGCTTCAGCTTATATTTTATATAGTCAATAGACTTTAGTATGTGACATGGGGGCTGTGACAATGCCGGTCTTCTGTGTACGTTTGACATGGGGGCTGATGGTGTCAGGTAGGTGGCGTTTTTGTTTATTAGTATTTATGTATCCATGCCGTTTGACTAATAATTAACCGTTCGTGTATGCTCTTAACCAGATCTCTTTTTTCTGCCACATAGGTAACAGGGGGATCACCTGCCTGGTTAGGGGGAGGGGGGCACGAGTTGTAATTCCGGTGGAGCATGCAATGAAATCGGTAAGCGACTGAAGTTCTGTATCGTATGGCTCTCGCTCGGCGTCACTCTCTGCACTGTCCTCGCACACGTGCACGCGCACTGAATAAAGACCACAATGTACCTTTAATCCCAATATTTGTCTGACCACACCCCTATCAGCTTACCCATATAAGCAGGGGTGGGGCCACCCACTCGCCTCCTTCTCGCTTTCACCACAAGGAAGTGCCTCGGTAGATCCCCACTTGACGTGATGTGATGGTAAGAGAAGAGTTGGAAAACAAGGATACGTTGACATCATATCTTTATTTTCTCTCTCACTATATTCGAGAAAATACGGCGATATTGTCTTCGTACTGGAGTGTCTGGAAGATGATGATCATTCTAAAAATCCTCCACCGGTTTTCGTATTGGGAGTTCGCGCCGCTACATGCCTTTTCCAACTGCAGTCCTTGCTGTGTGCTGGTTGCGGTAAAGACACAGCTGGGCTGTAGGACGTGCCGCTGTTGTGAGAAGCGGTGGGTTCCAGGTTTGGTGAGTTATGTTTTGCTGGCGAGCTCCACTTGTCTGTTAGTGCTATGGGGGCTAGTTGACAATGTTTATGAAAACCGGCCCCAGACTAGGGTCCTTTGTTCAGCCTCTTAGGCGACAGAAGACCTTGGTCTGAAGCCCATTATAGTTAACTAGTGGGCCACGACCAATAAACACTGGTGATCCCTGTGTTTTCTGGACGAGTGGTTGTTTCTCTGTCACCGTGTAGGCCCCTTCTTTCATATGCAAATGAGAGTATTCCCTCACGAGGAAATATGGGCATGGATGATTGTTAGCGGAAGATCTGTGTTCAAGTCAGCTACAGGCCAGTTGGCCATTGTGCTGGCTCCGTCGGGTGTTGGTAAAATCACGTTGTAAAACTGTGTTAACATCTTGTTTCTCTTCTCTCTTAAACAGTGAGGAGGGTTTCAGAACGGCGGCCTGTCTGAGTGATTGTTATATCATTGTGTACAAGTTCAGGTGATAGCTGCTTAGCTTACGTGCTAGTGGTGACCTACTGTTAGCCAGTCAGCTGTTAGCTGCGGCGCTAGCCTGTTGTGATCACTAGGCAAGGAAACGTTAGCTTGCGTGCTAGTTATGGCCTACCTAGGCTAGGCTAGGAAACGTTAGCTTGCTGCTATCGGCCGAGTGCGGCCGTTAGCTTAATGCTACACTGTTGAACGTGCTTTGATTATAACATGTTTTAAACACTCTTGACTACGACGTCATCTTTGACAGAGGATGTTCGTCGAACCTGCCCTGGGCCAGGACGGCAAGGACTGCGTCAACAAGGGGGACCGTAGCGGCGGGATGGAGCGGCGACGCTGCCCAGGTCGACAACACAGAACGGCTGTGTTTACTACGGTGCCTTGTTGGAGTCTGCAGTTTCGCTTGATCTGCGCTCAAGGTAGGCCAGGTCTGACCAGACCTTGAGCACTTCTTCTTGCTTTCCCTTCTAAATGTTTTGTAAATAACGATGTTTTCCAAAACGAGTGTTGCTGCACTACATTTAGGATACGATGCGAGTTATGTGTGAATTGTCTTGTCACTGGTATTAGCTTCTCCATGCAAAACGGGTTGTTTGTTACAGATGTGGAAATGATCTGGTTTGTTGTGTTGAGAAACATCATTTGTGTTTATGTACTGTGTACTCACAACTAAGGGGGTTAAACTAACCTATAAAGCTATGCTTAGTGACATATGAGTAAAGAATGATTCTTTTCTCCGCCTGTAATGACAATGAACACATATTAACAGGTTTACCTGTTCAACTGGCCGTATTAAGGGTAAAGTAGGAGGCTTGTGTTTCCCCCCGGTTCCCTGGGGACTTCTTCATCCTCCTCTCAGACATGTTGTTGCACTACATTGTGTCACTGTGTGGTAGGGATACGATGTAACCCTTAGCTTGATTGCTGAGGTTGTGCTAAACACTGCTTGAGAAACTTTATTTTCCTAAACATTTTCGTGTGTGCTTAGCAAGGCCTGTGGCCGATACTAATCGAGAATTATGTATTCTCTCATTATGAAAAACGGCGTTCCTCTGTAGAGTGTTTTTGCCATTTTTTGTAGGTGATGATGGGTTGTGTGTGTCATGTGACCTACAACTGGGTTGGGCTGGCCACAGAAGCACATGTGTAAGTTTGGTACCGGGGCTCTTGGAGAGCCCTCTCTATTCTGTGTTTTTTCCTTAGTAAAAATCAGATAGCAGGTTAGCACATGCGCTGTATGAAGCTGTTAGACGCTTCATGGAGCTGACTATGACTGTGTCATACTCTCTTTTGTCATTACATCGTATCATGGGTGTGGGGTCGTAAAGGGGTGAACTGGTAACCTTTCCTCCCCTTTTTTCTGTTGGTCAGGGGTAAACCCACCTGTCCTTCAAGGTTCCTGTCACGTTGCGGTTTGGCACGTTACAGGGTGAGGGGGGGGGGGGGGGGGGGGGGGGAGTTTCCTGGTCCCACGCCCTGGAATATTGGGCGTGTGCACCACAGAAATTCCCCCGCCATAGAGTACGTCACTGTGCGCGTCTCTGTTGGTAGGACTTCCGTGTGCTGTTCAGGTCCATATGATGGATCTGTTTAAAACGGGGGGTGGTCAGGGCTCCTCCTCACAAAGCTCCTATTCGGGCCTTCTGTGAGTTGGGACTCTCCTTCCATGTGAGGGAGCCTCCTCAGAGTACAGTGCCTCCTCCTCAGATTGATAAGGTGAGTGGAACCTCAAGAAGGAGTCCTACTCTATTGTGTGTGTATTCGATTCAATTCGATTATTGAGTGTGTATGGGTTCAGTGCCTCCTCCCCGGAGAGCCCTAAAACCAATTTTTTACATGGCTCAAGGTGCAATATATTCTTTTCAATCTGTACAGCTCGCGTGGGAAGTCTCTCTGGGGATTCCCGTCTCCTTCCTATGGGAGGGTGGTGGGATGTAAATGTGAAATTTTTTTACCCCCGGCTGTGTAGACTGGGATACATACTGTTGGTGCTTCCTTCTTTTCTATTAAAAAAAGTTTGAGTTAGGAAGTATCACACCCCTCTTGTCGTTCCCCTGGGCGCCTTGGGGATTCAATGACAGGTCTAAATAGCCTGTTCATTAATGTGGGTGTGTCCCGACGCACGCATAGTGCTAGCTCGGGGTGTTCTGTAAACAGGTGACTGACTGGCACGCCTTGGTTGCTTGAGGTTAAAACGGCGTTTTTATAAAGCAACTGGGATGGAGGTTTTTCCTCTTCCGACGACCAAATCCGACGACCTGGTTTGGTTATCGACGGATTCTCGTTCATATCTGGGGGATGATGACAGAATGGATCTAAACATATATAGAGGGGTCTCACGCCCTGGGGGTGGGCCACCGGGCGCGGTTCGCCCCGAACGTCTGGGTGGCGCCTTCTTTTCATGTTTAAGATCAACACGCATATCTGCCCCTTCTCCTGGAGTAGGCATGTCGGCGTGGTTAGGGCACGGGACTGGTTCTGGTCACGCTGGTCCGGATCAGTTGAACCTGTTGTCCGCCGGGGATGCAGATCTGCTGTTCTGGTACCCTGAGGGACTTGGGCTTTTTTCAGGGGGAAAAATGCCAGGTCGGTCCGGGTGTCACAGGGTTAAGCGCTATGGAGACCCTGGTTGGGTAAATTTTTTACTCAGCACTGTCGTAATGGCTTACGGCCATGCCAACCTGTACACGCTTGATCTCGTCAGATCTCGGCCGCTACACAGGTTGGTCCTGGTTAGTACTTGGTTGGGAGACCGCCTGGGAATACCAAGTACGGTGTGCTTGGGGCTGGTTCTCCATTCTTTTTCGCTCCTCTCTCACGCATGGCGAAGAGGGGCCTGTTGGGGTGGTCTTTGACCTCCTCTGGTGACCCTGTGCTTCCCGTATCGCCGGGCCCGGTCCGAAGTAATGTTTCGTCGACCCGTAGGCCTGGGTTAACCCTTTTTTGAAAACTGAAACACTTGTACTGCGGTATAGCCGGTGTATACCTGCAGGTGTGTTTTGGAGTTTTTTCTTGAGGGGTTATAGGAACAACCACCGCATTGGGTAACACCAAGGTGGTTGATTCCCTGGTGTGTTGGAGCAGTGTCAACTCCCGGGTTCACCGGTTGAGGGTGCCCCTGCACGTTCATGACGTCTGCCAATCGTGTCAGCCTTCTCTGCCTCAACCCCTCTGGGTGGTTTTTTTTTAAATGGAGGCTTGGTCATGCAACAACGCCAGCATACGCCCCTTCCGCCGGGGCGGCTATGTTCAGCTGTCCCCTCTGGCGCCTGTCTCGTCCGCAGTCTCCAGGCTAGGGTTAACAGCCTGTTGCCTGGTTTTTCCCCGGTGCGCTGCCTGCTTCCGTTGGTTAACCTTTTTTCTGTGCTTACGGCCATGCTGACTGCCTGTTCTGCAGGGTCAGTGTGCCAGGCGGTGTACTATTGGGGGGACAGGGCCCGCTCGGCTGAGGGGCCTTTGTCCGAATACGCTGGCGATGTGGGGGGCAGGGTCACTAAGTGCCCACCTGGTGGGGTCTTGATGCTGGCATCATGGACTTTTCCGGGCATCCATTCCAGGGGGTCCAGTCCCTTTGGTGGGTCTGGGCCTTCCTTCGCGCTCCGCTGCTACGGCCTTGCCACAGGGTTTGGTTTGCCCTTGACCCCATGATTCTGGGGGCAGTAACGAGGTTGTTCCCTCCGTTCGTTCCCGGGTGGCATGCGGGTTGTGCGTGTGTGTAGTCGTGGGGTCAGGCCACGGTCTGCTCACCCTGTGCGTTGAGTTGCTTGAGTGCCTCTTCGCACGGTCGGGTCCGTCGCCCTCCCGGGAAACCTCCAATAGGGGGGGTGCCCTCCATTAGGGTGGGTCGGGGGGGCTCGGCCCTCCCTGTTCTGATGGTTGTGGGGGGCTTTCAGCGGGGTGTATTTGTCGGCCGATGGCTCTCGCTCGGCCTCCCTTGTGCAGAGAGTGACGCCGAGCGAGAGCCATACGATACAGAACGTTAGGTTATGACTATAACCAAGTTCTGTTAGTAGTGGTGACGCTCGGCGTCCGACGCCGCTGCAGCCCTTGATCTCGCCTTGTGGTGAAAGCTTGGGAAGGAGGCGAGTGGGTGGCCCCACCCCTGCTTATATGGGTAAGCTGATAGGGGTGTGGTCAGACAAATATTGGGATTAAAGGTACATTGTGGTCTTTATTCAGTGCGCGTGCACGTGTGCGAGGACAGTGCAGAGAGTGACGCCGAGCGTCACCACTACTAACAGAACTTGGTTATAGTCATAACCTAACGATATGTGTAGCCTCGTCCCGCTAGGGGAGTAGTTTAGTTGGGGATAGGCTAGAGTTACACAGGTGATCCTAGTTGAGTGGTCAGGAACATTTGTTATTGTTTTCATCAGTAGTAGATGTGGTCAGTTGGATTTGTTTTGGTTAGGAGGTATAAATGCGGAATGGGTCTATTATTATTGCGCACGGTTATGGTATCATAGTCACGCATACGGACACAGAATGGCTATGTCGGCGTTTGTTTTGGAGGTCTTTGTAGCGGATCCGTCAGAGGATCATATGGACGGTTGCACTAAGGCGGACTTATGCCTTATTGCTAAACATTATAATATTTCTATGCAAAGTTCCCAGTCCAAGGCAGATTTGAAAGCGGCTGTAATAACTGGGTTAGTGGAGCATCAGGTGTTCAGCACGGCTCGGGGTGTGGTACGTCATAGTGACTCACTGTTAGTGGATCAGGAGGTTAAAAACACTAGCGATAGATCTCCCTTAGGTGATCTTAGCCCGGAGGGGGGTGCTATTAGGAAAGGTGGTAGTACTCCCAGAGTTGAGAGTGAGGGCGCTGGCGATTCAGATAAAGATTCCACTTCTTCTGGCCATAAGCGCTCTGAGCTGCGTTTTGCCCGTCTCCAGATGGAGGAGAGATCGGTTTTGCGCAAGGAGGAGAGAGACAGGGAAGAGAGAGAGAGAGACAGGGAAGAGAGAAGGGAGGAGAGAGACAGGCTGGAGAGAAAGGAGATGGAGGAGAGAGCCGGGCTGGAGAGAAAGGAGGAGAAAGACAGGGAACTCCAACTGGCCATAGAGAAGCTGAGGATGGAGGCTGGTGGTGGTAGTGGTAGTGCTACCCCCTCTCCAGCTGGAGTTTCCCCGGCTCACTTTAATATCAGCCAGCATGTTTCTCTGGTGCCCATGTTCCGAGAGTCAGAGGCAGAGGCTTATTTTTCTGCCTTTGAGCAGATTGCACATGCTCTGCATTGGCCGGAGGATATGTGGGCGATTTTGCTGCAGTGCAAACTCACTGGCAAAGCCCAGGATGCGTGTGCGTCATTAACCATGGATGACAGTCTGAATTATGAGCGAGTGAAAAATGCTGTTTTACGTGTGTATGAGTTGGCTCCCGAAGCATATAGACAGCGTTTTTGTTCGCTCAGAAAGTCCCCTTCTCAGACTAATACAGATTTCTCCCGTGAGCAGAGGAATCTTTTTGAACGATGGTGCACGGCGAGTAAGGTGCAAGATCTTGCAGCCATGAGCGAGTTGGTGCTCATGGAACAATTTAAAACCTGTATGCCCAAACGAACCGTGGTGTATCTGAATGAACAGAAAGTGACTACTCTCCAAGACGCTGCTGTTTTGGCGGATGAATTTGCGTTAACGCACAAACATGTTTCTGTGCGTAACGATACTGTGTATGTTAGAGGCGGTGCGTTTCCCTCTCGGGAGTTACCATTTCGGGGAAATGGCGAGCGAGCGTATCGGCCACGCTCACCTCCGTCTGAAAAGAGACAATGTAATTATTGTATGAAGCCAGGTCATTTGGTGGCGGACTGTTATGCATTTTTGCACGATCGGCAAGATACTAAAAGGCCAGCTCAAAAACCAAAGGGGGTGGGGTTGATTAGCACTGTCTCACGCCCAGAGCAGGAGAAACCAGACAGTTGTTTTGAACCTTTTATTTTTTCTGGTTTTGTGTCACTGTCGGGTAAAATCTGTGACCAACGGGAGGTGATAATACTTCGTGATACGGGTGGTTCGCAGTCCTTTATTCTGGCGGATGTGTTGCAGTTAAATGAGGAGTCGTCTTGTAAATCGCGTGCTATTGTGCGGGGGATCGAGATGGGTTTTACACCCGCTCCTTTACATAGGATACATGTGAGATCAGAACTAGTCACAGGTTGTTTTTCCGTGGCGGTTCGTTCATCTTTTCCGGTAGCCGGAATTGATTTTATTATGGGGAACGATATAGCTGGGGGAAAGGTAATTCCTGTTCTAGAGGTGGTGGACGCCCCAGTGTCTGAGTTTCTGTGCGATGCATTGATTAAAAGTCACCCAAATGTTTTTCCTATGCTATCTGTGCTGTGACTAGGGCTCAGGAGAGACAACGAGAGCAGGCGGTGAGTCGGTGATGCTGCGTGACTCCATCTGTGGCGAGGCTCTCGCTGAGGACAGGTGGCCGTCTAGTGGCGAGGTGAAAAGGGGTGTGAGTAGCGTTCAGGGGAAACTGGTAAAGTTTTCCGACGTACCGTTACCACTAACGCGTCAAGCGTTGATTGACGCTCAGAAACATGATTCCTCCCTAACAAGTTGTTTTGCGGCGGTAGCCAGCACTACTAATAGTAGGAAACACGCCTTCTTGATAGAAGAAGGGGTGTTGATGCGAACTTGGGTAGCTAGGCCAGGTGTGACAGACTTGAAGCACCAGGTTGTATTACCAGTGGAATGTAGACGTCACGTTTTGATGTTAGCACATGAACATGTCTGGTCTGGTCATTTGGGTATTTCAAAGACTTATGACAGAATCCTACAAAATTTCTTTTGGCCCGGTCTGAAGGCCGATGTGGTAAAATGTTGTGGTACTTGTAGTACATGTCAAATTGTAGGGAAGCCAAATCAGGGGGTTCCTTTAGCTCCCCTGCACCCCATTCCAGCAATAGGGGAACCTTTTGAACATGTGATCATTGACTGAGGAAAATTACTGCCCCAGCCATTACCAAGGCATTAAACAAGTTTTTCGCAACTTACGGTTTACCAAAAACCGTACAAAGTGATCAAGGCTCGAATTTCATGTATAAGACCTTTAATCAATCCCTACAGGTTTTTGGTATCAGTCACACGGTGTCTAGCGCATACCATCCTGAATCACAGGGGGCGCTAGAGCGCTGGCACCAGACGCTGAAGGCGATGCTAAAAAAGTACTGTGTTGATACGGGTTGTAGTTGGGATGAGGGTGTGCCATTTGTACTGTTTGCTATTAGGGATGCTAAACAGGAGTCACTTGGGTTTAGCCCTGCAGAGCTAGTGTTTGGTCACGGTGTGCGTGGTCCATTAAAACTGCTCAAAGAGAAGATGTTGTCTGGTTCTTCTCCTAAATCGACTGTGTTTGATTTAGTCTCCCGGTGTAAGGAGCGTCTCCGCTGTGCGTCCTCGTTGGCTAGTGTGACGTACATGGGTACGTGGGTTGGTCATTACCATTATTACTGTATTTATGACACCATCTGAACATCAGGTTAGTATATGTAAATATGTTATGTTTTGGATGTGATGTGTGTGTGTGTGCATGATAGCTAATGCTGTCTCTTTTTCTCTGTCAGGTGCCGCCCGTCCCTACACTGAAGAGTGCTGATTGCCTAATGAATGACAGCTGATGGCAATCACCTCAAGAGGGACGGGTGGACAAATGCCTGACAGCACACACACGTCCGGGCGCCTCATGGAGTCATTTGCCAGTGACCATAGAGTTGGAGGTTGCCATTGTTTACCACTGTTTGTGTGGAATGGTTATTATAACACTGTCCACTGTTGTTTGTGTGGAATAGTTATTATAACACTGCCCACTGTTGTGTGGGACTGATTTATTGTGTGTTCATGTTGTTCACACCACTTACCTGGTAGGCATTGTATTTGTGTTGGTGCAGCTACCAGGTGAGTATATATATTAGTGCTGTCAGGCGATTAAAAAAATTAATCTAATTAATTACAGGATTTGTAATTAATTAATCTAATTAATCGCATTTTAATCGCATAACCATTTTATGCCTGATATTCTATATTATATAATCATATTTCAAATTGCATGTGTCCGGATGGCAGAATTCAGTACTGTATCTACAAAACCTTCTGTTTAATCATCTTCCATCTATTAATTTGCTTAGATTTTTCAGGTCTGGTCAATTTGAGCATGGTGTTATTCACAGTCAAAGATACAAAAAAATGTATTGATATTCTCATTTGGTTCATTACAATTTACTCAAAATAAAATTTTCATTCAATCAATCACCGTGCAGATTGATTGATTGAATGAAAATGTTATTAACAGATTGCAGAATGGGTACAATACAGTACGGCACACAATTGTTAAGGGGATGCAGACCAGGGAATCCATTCTTTGTGGATCTAGCCCACAGTATTTCTGACACTGGGAATACATTCCCTGAGATAGATCTCCCTAGAATCAGATACCAAGAACATGCAAATGGACCATATTAAAAAATAAAAAAAGTCTGTAAATGTGTATTCTACATTATTATGGAATGAATGAGATACCAAAAAAATATTATATAAAAAAAAAAAAAAAAAAAAAACTTTTTTTTTGTAATTAATTTTGAGTTAATTTTCATAACGCGATAATTTGCTGTGTAATTAATTAATCTAATTAACGCGATAAACTGACAGCCCTAATATATATATATTAGTGCTGTCAGGCGATTAAAAAATGAATCTAATTAATTACAGGATTTGTAATTAATTAATCTAATTAATCGCATTTTAATCGCATAACCATTTTATGCCTGATATTCTATATTATATAATCATATTTCAAATTGCATGTGTCCAGATGGCAGAATTCAGTACTGTATCTACAAAACCTTCTGTTTAATCATCTTCCATCTATTAATTTGCTTAGATTTTTCAGGTCTGGTCAATTTGAGCATGGTGTTATTCACAGTCAAAGATACAAAAAAATGTATTGATATTCTCATTTGGTTCATTACAATTTACTCAAAATAAAATTTTCATTCAATCAATCACCGCGCAGATTGATTGATTGAATGAAAATGTTATTAACAGATTGCAGAATGGGTACAATACAGTACGGCACACAATTGTTAAGGGGATGCAGACCAGGGAATCCATTCTTTGTGGATCTAGCCCACAGTATTTCTGACACTGGGAATACATTCCCTGAGATAGATCTCCCTAGAATCAGATACCAAGAACATGCAAATGGACCATATTAAAAAATAAAAAAAGTCTGTAAATGTGTATTCTACATTATTATGGAATGAATGAGATACCAAAAAAATATTATATAAAAAAAAAAAAAAAAAAAAAACTTTTTTTTTGTAATTAATTTTGAGTTAATTTTCATAACGCGATAATTTGCTGTGTAATTAATTAATCTAATTAACGCGATAAACTGACAGCCCTAATATATATATATTAGTGCTGTCAGGCGATTAAAAAATGAATCTAATTAATTACAGGATTTGTAATTAATTAATCTAATTAATCGCATTTTAATCGCATAACCATTTTATGCCTGATATTCTATAATCATATTTCAAATTGCATGTGTCCAGATGGCAGAATTCAGTACTGTATCTACAAAACCTTCTGTTTAATCATCTTCCATCTATTAATTTGCTTAGATTTTTCAGGTCTGGTCAATTTGAGCATGGTGTTATTCACAGTCAAAGATGAAAAAAAATGTATTGATATTCTCATTTGGTTCATTACAATTGACTCAAAATACATTTTTCATTCAATCAATCACTGTGCAGATTGATTGATTGAATAAAATGTTATTAACAGATTGCAGAATGGGTACAATGCAGTACGGCTCAATATACACAATTGTTAACACTTTCCGTGCCACTCACGAGATTTCTTGTTTTTTTTTATAGGTGGTTGCTAGCCACTCACGAGATTTCTCTGATTTTTTTTTATTTTATTTTTTTTTAGCGATCTGAAAAATTATTGCATCACCCGAGCCTACCCGAGTATAGCCGAGCGGCGCCGGCGATCACTGTGGAAAAAAGCGCCCCCTGTCGTCTCCCAGATGACATAAGTGATTTTGGAATGGACTCCACATTTTCCAGTTCACTGATCCAGCCGGGGTTACCACAGTTCATTCTGGAACCTCAGATCCCCGTGGATCATGGAGATCTACAGTATCGCGTTGGATCCATACACGTATCGATTTTTTCGAATGGTGATCAGGAATTGGAATATACCAGTTGGATACCATCTGATGTCAGATAAGGACTCTATGTTATCAGTGTTAGGATAATCAGAGTAAGTTTGATGAAGTTATAAGCTGTTTTGTGAAATGTCTTCTTTCGGTTTCACTGTAAAAGTCTGTGAGGAAATCAACGGAGTGATTATCCGTGCGCGGCCGTAATGTGCTTGCGTGCACGTATAATATTGATCATCTAGCGTTTATTTGAAAACGATTCATAAAAAGGCTGACAAATATCAACGTTGTGGAATATTCCACTAAAAGACGATTTTCATAGAATGCTCCAGAATGAGCTGTTTTTTATATCAAAATGGGGGCTTTTCTAACTGCTCTGAAACGGAAACGACGCGATAAAAAAACAATCTGCCTTGACAGCACTGACTGGAAAATAGTCTTTGATAATGCGATGGGCAGATTAGACACATAGCCATAATTTAAAACATAGATTAGGCGATATTAACGTTAACATTGGCGCCGATGGTGGCATTCAGCCGGTAAAACGGAAAATCAGGCGTGGCGCTCAAAGTGTTATGGGGATGCAGACCAGAGAAAGACTTTCGTCTTGTTTACATCAAGGTCCCCCATTTTCAATTCATAATGAATTGTAAGTAAGGGTGCACCTTGCACCGTGCAATCCATTCTTTGTGGATCTAGCCCACAGTATTTCTGACACTGGGAATACATTCCCTGAGAATCATAGATGTCCCTAGAATCAGATACCAAGAACATGCAAATGGACCATATTAAAAAAAAATCTGTAAATGTGTATTCTACATTCTTATGGAATGAATGAGATACAAAAAAAATTATAAAAAAAAAAAAAATGTAATTAATTTTGAGTTAATTTTCATAACGCGATAATTTGCTGTGTAATTAATTAATCTAATTAACGCGATAAACTGACAGCCCTAATATATATATATATATATATTGTGGCCTCTTGCCTTTTTGCCACTGCTTGTGTGGAATTAATATATCTATGTATTGGGCCTTCTGCCTTTTTGCCACTGCTTGTGTGGAACTATATTGTGCTGTGCACGTGGTGTACATTTGCTGGGGGATTCCCCAGACTGCCAACCGCAGGGTTTGTGGTTGTGTCCTGTGACACTAGGTCACTAGGGCTTGTGTTGGCCCTTGTGCCTTACTTTATTATATTTGCTTGTGTGTTCTCCAACTACCCTTTTCCGTAATTTTTATATGTTTGTGGGATTATTTCCCCTCTTCCCTCATCCTAAATCAGTGGAGGTTTGAAGTCCTACCCTGTATAATAAATATAATTTACAATTTTTGGAACAACGCCTTGTGTTTACTTTCTTACCTGCTCGGGACCGTGCTTAGTGCACTACTGAAGGGGCTGGTTTTCACATACAGCCCGCTTCAGCTTATATTTTATATTGTCATTAGACATTGCTATGTGACAGCTAGGGAGGCCCTCGCCTCTGCCCAGGGGGAAATGAAGGTGAGGTTTGACAAGAAGGCGGTGGGGCGGCAGTTCGAGGCTGGCGATGAAGTGCTGGTTTTGCTGCCCATGCCTGGGTCAGCTCTCTCTGCCCGGTTTGCAGGACCCTATAAGGTGGAGAGGATTACTCCAGAGGGTTACTGGAAAAGATTACACTCCTCCACATACAAATTTATTTGGAATAACAAACCACCACGTATAAAAAGATCCACCGCACAGAGAAATAAAGCAGATGGTGGCATGGCATTTCCAGATTTTTTCCAATATTTTAAGGCGTACACATTAAGACCATTGACAACATGGTTTGACCCCCAAGCATTAGTATCCTGGAGAAAATTAGAAGAAAACATAGTAGCCCCACATAGACTGAAGGACATAGCATACACTAAACTACCAATCAAGCACTGGAAGAGGTTGCTGTAAGTAGCGTTCAGGGGAAGCTGGTAATTCCCAAATTTGCTGACGTATCACTACCACTGACTCGTCAAGCATTGATCACTCCTCATCCCAGTGATTCCTACATACCAAGCTGGTTGAGGGCAGCGGCCAGGGATGCTGTTAGTAGGAACCCGGCCTATTCATTGTGATAGAGGAGGGGGTGTTGCACACCTAGACCGGGTGTAGCAGACTTGAGGTGTGGAGAGGACTGGAATACAAGGTGTCAAATTGTGTTGCCAATGATATGTGGACATCACATGTAAATGTTGGTACATGACCATGTGTGGTCTGGTGGTCTGGCCATTTAGGTATTGCTAAAACTTGTAATAGTGGGGACGCCAAATCAGGGGGTGCATCCAGCTCCCCTGCGCTCCATTCCGGACATGGGGGAACCTTTTGAACATGTCTCTGTCATCTGCCTAAAACAAGAGCAGGAAATCAATACATGTTGACAATTATGTGTGGTTCCACCAGTTTCCCGGAGGCGATACCTCTGAGGAAAATTACTGTTCCGGCCGTTACCAAGGTTCTAATTTGAGTGACACCATTTTGGGTCCTGTTGATGTTATTTTTACAGACACCATTTTGGATCCTGACAATGTTATTTTTGTGACGCCATTTTGAAGGGAGATGGGCGCTGTGATGGTGCCAGGGAAATGTGCTGATTTTTGTTTCCCTGTTTGCTGTCCTGTTACGCGCGATGAGATGATTTTTTAGGAAATGTTTCCAGTTTTGTTGTCTCCTGTTGACAGGTTGGTATCGGTGGAGCGGCCTATCAAAGTAAAGTTTGTTGTTGTTTTTTTCACAACATTCGGTAATCCACGTGTAGACCCTTAAAGGGCAACACAAAACAGTTTAAGAAGTAGTCCAAACTATTTGCGAACATGTTATTCTCTAGAGTTCTACACACCATGGGGAATTTTATGTGTGGCTACATTTTCTGTTCCTGAACTGAGAACACTACCAGTCTACCATATGCCAAATACTGTGTTGATGCAGGTTGTGGTTGGGGTGGGGCTGTGCCATTTGTTCTGTTTGTTATTAGGGATGCTAAACAGGAGTCAGAATTGTGTTTAGCCCTGCAAAGCTGGTGTGGTCACGGTGTGCGTGGTCCATTAGCAATTGGCAATTAGCATTCGAGCAATGTTCGAAGAGAAGATGTTGTCTGGTTCTTCTAATTCAGGTGTGTTTGCTTTGTCTCCCAGGGTAGGGGGCACTGGGCGTCCTCGTTGGCTAGGGGAGCCCTCGCTTCTGTCCTGGGGTAAATGAGGATATAGGATCCTATGGAGTGGAGAGAAGAGTGTGGGGCACTACTTATGTGAGAGGTACATTGTTGGTTTTGGGGTGTGATGTGCTTCATTGCTGAGAAAGACCGTTTACAACTTGAATCGCAAGTTGCAGTACCGACAGCAATGTAAAGAGCTCTACCGGCCTGCGTGGACCAAATATATATTGTTGGCCACTTTAGATTCATCCTACACTGTGAGCTATATGGTTAGAGTGGTGATTCATCCTACACTCTAAGCATTGGGGTTAAAGTGGTGTTCATCCTACACTGTGAGCTACATGGTTAGAGTGGTGTTTCTTTGTTTATCCAGGTGAGCTTGATTGTGTCTTATGGCACTTATGATTATTTGTGAGTTAGATCTCACCATGTTTTGAAAACAGTGTGCATACGGTAGCCAGTATGTACTACATACAGTTTTCACGGTTTGATGAACTCTGCCTTTCATCATGCAGGTCTTGTTTGCCAAGATGAGGTGACATATAGCCTCCGGTGATCCTGTGGTTAAGCCCAGGGACGGCCCGGTGCGGCTTCTAGGTTGCTTTGTTTATATGCCTTGGGGAAGTACTGTGTGTCCATTTTCCTTTTTGAAATTTGGCTCAATATAGTGCGCTGGTGTTTGCTGCATCGGCGGGCTGGGATTTGGATTATGTATGCTTTTCAGGATTCCCAGCATAATAATTTTTGGGTAGGGATTAGACCCTAATGGCCTAATGGACCTGCTGCATGTGGGTGGCGTCACTGCGCGTCTGTTGTACATATATTGTTGTACATTGTGAAACATTGTGCATGTTTCAATTGTTATGTTGTCTGTGTTTTCCAGAACGACCATCCTGGAGCACGGTGTTCGTGTTGGGGGTGCAAACTCCCTTTAAGCAATACGCATGTCAGTGTCCGGTGGCGATGAGGGAGGTAGTGAGAGGAGAGGCTCTGTGCACCCTGGACAAGGGGCTAGCTGAGCCTAGCCATGGTCCCTGGAGCTCTCCTTGCCTTCTGGCTCCCAATGCTAATGTGTCTCTCCGTTTTCTGTACTACAGGAGGGTGAACGTAATAACAGTGCCTGAGTCTTTCCCGTTGTCCAGGATGGGCCCGTCATGGCCTTCGGGATAGGGATTGCACCGGCCACGTTCCGACGGCTGATGCGTCTGGTGTTGGGTGGTGTGCCTAGGGGCATTGTGTGTGTTTTGGGTGAGGTGGTGGTCGACCGTGTGGGCCCAGAGCGGGGCCTGTGTGGTGCTGATGTGGCCCATTTGGTGGGTGATTTTGTGGAGGGAGAATCTTTTTTTGTGGTTTCTGTTCTCCCTGGTATGTGGTACTAACCTCATGTTGGGTAATAAGTGATAATGTTTTGCTAACCCTGCAGGTTCGCTCTTATGGGGGGAGGTGTGACGTACATGGGTACGTGGGTTGGTCATTACCATTATTACTGTATTTATGACACCATCTGAACATCAGGTTGGTATTTGTTTATTTGTTTATTAGCAAAGGATCCCCATTAGCTGATGCCGAGACGTCAACTAGTCTTCCTGGGGTCCAAGACAACATTAAAACATTACAACATATACATTGCAATTAAAACATAATACAATTAAAACATAGCAAGACATACCAAATAAGGAAACACAACATAGCAAGACGTACCAACTGAGGAACCACAACAACATTAACACACAAACATATTATATCTAAATATGTACATCAACGGTAACATATTGCATATCTCAGCATTGTCAATATTGGCTACATGTAAGATTTTAATTTATTTTTGAAGCTTGCTACACCTCTTATGTCACGTATGTCACTTGGAAGATAATTCCATGCCCTAATAGCCCTATATAAAACTGTTCTTTGCATACTGTTAGTGTTTGTATGGGGTAGAATAATCTGCCCTCTACTTGCCCCTCTGGTAAAATGCATGTGCACATTTGAGGCGTAAATTATTTTATCCGTGATATATTTAGGACTGTGGGTTGTGATCACTTTATGAAAACAAATTAAAAGGTTGGCAGAAAGTCTTTTCTCAACACTCCTCCAACTAAGACGTTCATGCATTTGAACAACACTAGTCCTATATGAACAACCAAGAACGAGTCTTGCTGCCTTATTTTGTACCACTTGTAACCTATTTAGCGACTGCTTTGAAGCAGAAGCCCACACTACAGAACAGTAATCCAAGTGGCACAAAACCAAAGCACAAACAATCTGATTAAACAGTGCAAATGGAAGGAATGTTGCACATTTCCTGGCAGTAGCAATAGCTCTACCCATTTTAAAAACAGTTTTGTTTATGTGATCAGACCATGATAAAGTACTATCAAGCCAAAGGCCTAGAAGCTTAGTTTTTTCAACCTGATGTATAGGTTGACCTGCAATTTGTAGAACCAATGTAGGTTTACGTGCCAATCTTTGATTGGTCCCAAAAAGCATACAAACAGTTTTAGATATGTTAAGCACCAGCTTATTTGTTTTTATCCAGTCATATAAAATGTCCAATTCACCAGCCAAAACCTGATTGAGCTCAGAGTTTGTAGCTGCAGCATAATAAAGGGTTGAATCATCAGCATATAAAGTCAGACTAGCCTGATGAATAGAAAAGGGCATATCATTAGTAAAAATAGAAAATAAGAGGGGCCCCAGGCAACTCCCCTGTGGGACACCGCATTCTAACCCTCTACTGCCTGACAAAGCACCATTAAAATAGACCCTCTGAGACCTCGAGGACAAATAACTCCTAAAAAATAAAATTGCTGAGTTATTAAAACCATAGCAAATGAGTTTTTGTATTAAAAGATTGTGATCAATCACATCAAATGCGGCACTGAAGTCTAACATAATAGCACCCACCAGCATTGAACTATCGATAGCTGAAAGCCAACTATCAGACATTTGTGTCAAAGCAGTACTGGTCGAATGACCTGCCCTGTATGCATGTTGGTGTACAGTTGTTATGTCATTAGCTGAAAAGTAGGCCTGGACTTGCTCAGACACAATTTTTTCCAGTAATTTACTGAGAACGGGTAAAATGCTAATAGGCCTACTGTTGGGACCTCCAAAAGGTAATTTAGCATCTTTAGGAAGTGGAATGATCTTTCCCTCCTTCCATAACAAAGGACACATGCCACTGATTAAACACCTATTAAAAATGTGACAGATTGGTGCAGAGATATGAGACACAGCTATTCTCAACTATTTGCTATCCAGGTGGTCATTACCAGTGGATTTAGAGACTGGTAGAGAGCGCAATAGCCTATCCACAGTCACAATATCCACCTGTTGGAATTCAAAGACACAGTTTTTATCCTTCATAATGTGTTCTTTTATCAACACATCAGAGTTGTTATTGACAGTATTATCCATTCCCTGCCTAAGCTTGGACACCTTGTTTACAAAATAGTCATTAAAATAATCAGCAATGTGAAGAGGCTTAGTCAGATAATGGTATATGTAAATATGTTATGTTTTGGATGTGATGTGTGTGTGTGTGTGCATGATAGCTAATGCTGTCTCTTTTTCTCTGTCAGGTGCCGCCCGTCCCTACACTGAAGAGTGCTGATTGCCTAATGAATGACAGCTGATGGCAATCACCTCAAGAGGGACGGGTGGACAAATGCCTGACAGCACACACACGTCCGGGCGCCTCATGGAGTCATTTGCCAGTGACCATAGAGTTGGAGGTTGCCATTGTTTACCACTGTTTGTGTGGAATGGTTATTATAACACTGTCCACTGTTGTTTGTGTGGAATAGTTATTATAACACTGTCCACTGTTGTGTGGGACTTATTTATTGTGTGTTCATGTTGTTCACACCACTTACCTGGTAGGCATTGTATTTGTGTTGGTGCAGCTACCAGGTGAGTATATATATATATATATATATATATATATATATATATATATATATATATATATATATATATATATATATATATATATATATATATATATATATATATATATATATATATATATATATATATATATATATATATATATTGTGGCCTCTTGCCTTTTTGCCACTGCTTGTGTGGAATTAATATATATATCTATGTATTGGGCCTTCTGCCCTTTTTGCCACTGCTTGTGTGGAACTATATTGTGCTGTGCACGTGGTGTACATTTGCTGGGGGATTCCCCAGACTGCCAACCGCAGGGTTTGTGGTTGTGTCCTGTGACACTAGGTCACTAGGGCTTGTGTTGGCCCTTGTGCCTTACTTTATTATATTTGCTTGTGTGTTCTCCAACTACCCTTTTCCGTAATTTTTATATGTTTGTGGGATTATTTCCCCTCTTCCCTCATCCTAAATCAGTGGAGGTTTGAAGTCCTACCCTGTATAATAAATATAATTTACTATTTTTGGAACAACGCCTTGTGTTTACTTTCTTACCTGCTCGGGACCGTGCTTAGTGCACTACTGAAGGGGCTGGTTTTCACATACAGCCCGCTTCAGCTTATATTTTATATTGTCATTAGACATTGCTATGTGACAGCTAGGGAGGCCCTCGCCTCTGCCCAGGGGGAAATGAAGGTGAGGTTTGACAAGAAGGCGGTGGGGCGGCAGTTCGAGGCTGGCGATGAAGTGCTGGTTTTGCTGCCCATGCCTGGGTCAGCTCTCTCTGCCCGGTTTGCAGGACCCTATAAGGTGGAGAGGATTACTCCAGAGGGTTACTGGAAAAGATTACACTCCTCCACATACAAATTTATTTGGAATAACAAACCACCACGTATAAAAAGATCCACCGCACAGAGAAATAAAGCAGATGGTGGCATGGCATTTCCAGATTTTTTCCAATATTTTAAGGCGTACACATTAAGACCATTGACAACATGGTTTGACCCCCAAGCATTAGTATCCTGGAGAAAATTAGAAGAAAACATAGTAGCCCCACATAGACTGAAGGACATAGCATACACTAAACTACCAATCAAGCACTGTGAACGGAAATTTGGCCCCATAATTACTCATGCGATCCGGAAATGGCGTGAAACACAAAAAAAAATCCTAACCCACATAAATGGCACAATCATACTCCCTTATTCAATAACAATCAGTGGCGGCTCGCCACTGGTGGCGCTAGGGCGCCGACCCACCTGTTAAATGAGAGAAGAAGAAAAAAAAAACTTTTTTGTTTTTTGTTTTATAGCCCTATAAATAATATAAACATGTTTAAAATGAATAATATTTACTCATTTTAAGTATGTTTGTATTTCCAATGCACAATATAACGTTATTATCTAAATTAAAAAAACACCGTTTTCATGGGCAGGAAGTGACGTGTTTTTTTTTTTTTTTTCGTATTTCTCGCCCGGGCAAGAAGCGATAACGCTCTGACTGCGCGTCACAGTTTGATCGCTGTCTCCGTCACAGCCAATCAGTGCATACGGCGTTGTGCGTTGAAATATGACTATTATGTTGGAATCCGAGCGCGATTTGAAGCGGTCTAGGCAGCAAGCGTGAACTTCCGTGAAGAATTTTCCATAGCCGCATTTCGCGGAGACGCTCTCTGATTGGCCGACGCGATGCCAGTTTTTTTCCATTGCCGCATTTCTCGGGTTGGTTAGAGTGAGAGAATGCAACTCAGTACTCGACTCGTCAACAACAACAGCAACTGTTACTACACTGAGCTTAGGCACTCTTTCAAAGTTGGTTAAGGTTAGAGTTTGTCTTAGAGCATGGCGATAGAACGCCAGGTAGTTTGCAGGCTGTTCGAGGCGAAAATGGACAAAGACACAGCTCTTGGCTAACTAACAACAAGCTATATTATGGAGGCAGTGTGGATGGACAATGGATGGACATCAACACAGGCTGGATGGACAATGCCATGGAGTGGATATACTTTATCAACAAGCCAACAACAAGGTAGATTAGCGATCTTAACTCTAGTTTAATACATGATACGTTGTCTACTGATGCCGCATAACGTTACAGCTACTGCTAGCTGTTAGCTCCGTTAGCTTAGCTGGCCACTTAGTGCATGGAGGAACGGAGTAACGTTAACGTTTAAACGTTATGTCGAGGTCATACAATACTACAGTCGACATAAGGTTAACGTTACCCCGTTTCCATGAAGTGTTTAAATAGCAGCAATCTTGTTGAAAATGTAACTACTAAAATGCTCTCTGATGCTGCTGATGCATAATGAATGAATGGTGAGTTGTTTAAAATGACAACATACATGTGTTAATTATTTGATTTGATTGATCCGAGAGACAGAGAGATCGTCTATGTTTGAATGAATGAATGAGAACTTTATTAACAGATTGCAGAATGGGTACAATACAGTACGGCTCAATACACACAATTGTTAAGGGGATGCAGACCAGAGAAAGACGTTTGTCTTGTTTACATCAGGGTCCCAGATTTTCGATTCATATCGATAGTTTAATAGCTAGCCTTGGCTCGTTTAACAATATGCAAAATATGTGTACAGCCCTGTACTCATACTGAAGTTATTCTTGGTATATAATAGGTCTGATTGTGTAACGAATCGATTCCACGTCGCGCTGTGTGTGAGAGAGAGAAGGAGAGAGAGAGAGATCTGCCTGTGTTTGTAGACGGGCGAGTTTTGTTTCTAACTTTTCTATTTATATATTGTGTTTCAAGTTGTGAATTAGAGTCTAG
Organism: Notolepis coatsorum; assembly: GCF_963971535.1. NCBI lineage: Eukaryota > Metazoa > Chordata > Actinopteri > Aulopiformes > Paralepididae > Notolepis > Notolepis coatsorum. Next base: position 78,473,011 of record NC_140177.1, on the reverse strand, counting down.
ACTATACTTTATTTGACTGGTTGTGTGTTGTTGTAGTAACAGCTGAGCGACTCGTTCATAAGAGCCGATTCATTGCCGTGAGCGTGAGTCGAATCACGAGTGTTGCGTGGTACTGTACTGTACTGTACAAAATATTTGGTATAGCGCCCCTAGTGGCGAAAACCCACCGGCCGCCACTGATAACAATGCACTCTTAATTGAAAAACGACCTATAAGATTCCCTATATGGGAAGAGCAAGGCATACACTCATTAGGGGATGTTTTTAACAAACAGGGTTTTTGTAGTTATGGAGAAATATGCAAAACATTTAATCTCACCAAGTCCACATGGCTTTATTACATACAGTTACGGCTATGTTTGAAGTCTCACGGTGTTCCATTAGACATACCAATTGAACACCACAGATACCACAAATTCTTCTATGAAAGAGAGACATCGAGAGGTTTTGTTTCAGATTTTTATCATCAATTACTAACGTCCTCGTATGAAACCCTCCAACTAGACTCTGCCTGGAGGAGGGATATACCAGACCTGGAAAATGACTTTGATTGGCAAGGAGCCTGGGCAAATGTCCGACTTACATCAAGGAACCCGGACCATCAACAAATCAATCTTAACTATATTCACAGGACATACTTGACTCCCATAAGACTGAGCAGAATGGGTCTTAAACAAGACTCCAAATGCTCCCAATGTACAAATGGGGACGAAGGGACATTTATGCACATGTATTGGGACTGCCCACCAGTTAAGACATTCTGGAAAGATGTGACCCAACAATTATCAAAACTTGTATCTTGGAATATACCTGTACACCCCTCGGTATTACTATTGAATGATGTTTTTGAGTTTGCAGTAAATCCACAGCTAAAGAGATTGGTTTTATCGGGTATCACAGTAGCTAAAAAGCTGATCGCATCACGCTGGTTTCAACCGGAAAAAATGTGCCGGAAAGTTTGGTTTCTTACATATCTCGATGTGATTTATCAAGAAATATCTACAGCAAGAATTCTGGGTCTCAATGAATCCAAAATGTCAATGTGGTTAGAAGTGGTGGAGAGAATAAAAGCTAGCTTATAATGGTAGTGTCTGGTTAGGTGCGAGGGATAATGGAGGTACTACCCAAGGTGGGGTCCGGGAGGGGGGGGTTCGAGCTGGAGCATATGTGTGTAGGTTTTTAGATAACAGGTATTAGGGGTATATCCTATATAAGACAATTAACTAAAATGTGATTTCATTGGATGTGCACTGACAACTAATGCTTGTATATCTTATCGTGTGTTGTCATGTTTGTTTATGTCTTTGTTTAAAAAATAATAAAAAAATAAAATACAAAAAAAAAAAGGTGGAGAGGAAAGTGTCAGACACCAATTATGTTATATGTACGCCCGGGAGGCGCAGGAAGACACGGTTGTGTCATATTAACATGTTGAAAAAGTATCTCACCCGTGCTGGTGGGAGTAAGCAGGAGGTGCAGACTGGCGGCCCAGGAGCTGTTCCGGCTGTTTTGTTAACATGTGTTAATCCCCTGCCGGACGATGATTTGAAAGCGTTGTCCGAGGGTCAGCAGACGGGGCGTTTGACTAACTCTGAGTTCATGAGTGACGTCACTGCTCATCTGTTGTATCTGCCCGAGTCACAGAGTGATGATGTACGACAATTGTTGTTGTCCTATCCTGTGTTGTTGTCTAATGTGCCTTCCAGAACGACCGTCCTGGAGCACGATATTGATGTGGGGGGTGCGACCCCCATTAAACAACACGCATATCGGTGTCCGCTGGCGAAGAGGGAGGTGATGAGGAAGGAGGCTGAGTATCTGATGGATAATGGGATGGCTAAAGATAGCCGTAGTCCCTGGAGCTCTCATTGCCTTTTAGCTCCTAAGGCTGATGGGTCTCCCCGGTTCTGTACTGATTGCAGGAAGGTGAACGCGGTGACGGTGCCTGACTCGTTCCCGTTACCCAGAATGGATGACTGCATAGACAGTATTGGTCCCGCTGTGTTTATCACGAAACTCGATCTCTTGAAGGGGTACTGGCAAGTCCCCCTGACAGAGCAAGCCTCGGATATTTCGGCGTTCGTTACACCCGACCATTTTCTGCAGTACACCGTCATGGCCTTCGGGATGAGGAACGCACCGGCCACGTTCCAACGTTTGATGCACATGGTGTTGGGGGGTGTGCCTAGGTGTAATGTCTATTTGGACGATGTGGTGGTGTACTCCGATACTTGGGCGGAGCACATTGCTAATTTACGGGTGGTTTTTGCACGCTTAGCGGAGGCGTCGTTGACCCTAAACCTCGCTAAGTGTGAGTTTGGGAAAGCCACGGTGACGTACTTGGGGAAGCAGGTGGGTCACGGGCAGGTCCGTCCGGTGGACGCTAAGGTAACAGCGATCCTTGCGTATCCGGCTCCTTCTACGAGGCGCGAGCTACGGCGTTTCCTGGGGATGGCTGGGTATTATCAGTGTTTTTGTAGACATTTTTCTGTGGTGGTGGCTCCCCTCACTTCTTTATGTAGTCCTATTGTACCTTTTGTGTGGTCCACGGAGTGTCAGTGCGCCTTCGAGGCTGCTAAATCTCTCTTATGCAGTGCACCTGTTCTGGCAGCCCCTGACTTTGCGTTACTTTTTCAGCTGGAGGTCGACGCGAGTGCTGCTGGTGCTGGAGCTGTGCTGTTGCAGGCGGGAGAGAGCGAGGTGCATCATCCGGTTTGCTACTTCTCTGTGAAGTTCAAACATCAGTTGAACTACTCGACCATCGAGAAGGAGACGCTGGCGATGCTCCTCGCCCTCCAGCACTTTGAGGTGTACGTGGGCTCCAGCACTATCCCAGTGTTGGTCCACACGGACCACAATCCCCTGGTGTTCTTGGCTCACATGTACAACCACAACCAGAGGTTGATGCGTTGGGCCCTGTTGGTGCAGGGCTACAACATTGTCTTCCGTCACAAAAAGGGGGTGGACAATGTTGTGACCGATGCCTTGTCCAGAGGGTAGGTCTGGGGGTACTACTCTGATGTTGGTTGTATAGGTAATAATGTTTTGCTCGCCCGGTGGGTTCGCTTCTATGGGGGGAGGTGTCACGTACGTGGGTTGTTCATTATCATTATTGCCATATATTTTAACACCATGTAACATCAGGTTAGTATATTTAATGTGTAGTTTTCTATGTGTGATGTTGTGTCATCTCCTAATCTCCTGTTTCTGTTTCGCAGATGCCACCCATCTCCCTGATTGGATTGGTTGCACCTGATTGGTGCACTTTCAGACAGGCAGTGGAGATGGGTGGATAATAGAGTGGGAGATGACACACATCGGGGCGCCTCATTCTGTCAATTGCCAGTGACCAGAGTGGAGTGGGGTTGCCATTGTTTACCACTGTTGTGGAACGATACTGTGCTTATCTACTGCTTCGTGTGGACTAAGTACTAAGTATATATATATATAGATATTGTTTGCCTCTGAGCCACTTCTCCATTTGAGTGAGTATTCTCTTGTTGGCTTTAGGCCTATTTCCACTGAGCGTGGACTTGTACCTTTGGTACGTTTTGCTGGGGGTTTCCCAGTACCAACCTCTGGCTGGTTGGTTGTGCCCTGTGACACTAGGTCACTAGGGCTTGTGTTTACCTTTTGTTATATTTACTTGTCTGTTTTCCAATGACCTTTTTCCCTAATTGTTTATATGTTTGTGGGATTACTTCCCCTCCTTACCATAATAAATCAGTGGAGGTTTCAATCCCTACCCTGTATAATAAATATAATTTACTATTTTTGGAACAACGCCTTGTGTTTATTTCTTACCTGCCCGGGACCGTGCTTAGTGCACTACTGGAGGGGGCTGGTTTTCACATACAGCCCGCTTCAGCTTATATTTTATATAGTCAATAGACTTTAGTATGTGACACGTGGTATGACTGCTTGCAGCGTTCTTGAGAACCATGGTATGGCTGCTTACAGTGCTCTTGAGAACCATGGTATGGCTGCTTGCAGTGCTCTTGAGAACTGTGGCATTGCTGCTTGCAGTGCTCTTGAGAACCATGGTATGGCTGCTTGCAGCACTCTTGAGAACCGTGGTATGGCTGCTTGCAGCGCTCTTGAGAACCGTGGTATGGCTGCTTGCAGTGCTCTTGAGAACCGTGGTATGGCTGCTTGCAGCGCTCTTGAGAACCGTGGAATGGCTGCTTGCAGTGCTCTTGAGAACCGTGGTATGGCTGCTTGCAGTGCTCTTGAGAACCGTGGTATGGCTGCTTGCAGTGTTCTCAAGAACCGCTCATTCAATTGACTTCACACTCGAAACTGCACTCAATTCAGTCCTCGGCAATAGTGTGAAGGTGTTTTTTACATGTTTGCTCCCTTACATGGTTCTCATTGATTGATTGATTGATTGATTGAACCTGACTGTGTCCTAAACCATTTATATTTGTGCAGTTTTACATACTGTAAATGTCTGTATTCGAGTCACACTCACCAATGAGTAGCACCAGCCGGTGTGGGTCTTTGGGGTTCCTGTGGTAGGGGACCATCTCCATGTAGGTAGGAGTCCAGGTGGGTCTATCAGCCTCTAGACTCCTTCTCCTCACTCGGACCTCGCTACTCCTACATCCCCTTCTGTCACGTGGAAACTCCTTCTCAGACTGGCTAGATGATGAGAAATGGTTGTTAGAATGCGTGTGTGTGTTTTGATCTACATTATTTAAATCTCCCCACAACGATAGAAAGAAGAGCAAAATGTGGGGACATGGTCTTGACAAAAGTGTTTTTAACATTCATGTTTAAAAATAATAATAATAATAATAAATTGAAAGGTGCAGAATAAAAGTATTGTTTTCCCCCCAAAGACAATATTGATTAATAAATGTTTTTAATTAAAAAAATTTGTACAGGTCCAAAATGTATGTTGTTGTTTATCCCCTCCCTACTTCACATTTCCCCACGTGGAATACACCTGATTGGATGACATGTTGGTGCTCTAGTGCGACATCTAGTGGCTGAACGTTATCTATAGCACCTTATCCTGTTAAGCTGTAGCCCTATTTTCAGATATTTCTCCTAAAGATGCATGCCCATGCAGTAAATGGAAGATTGCTCCACTTCTACAAGGTAATTTGCATGTTCTTGGTATCTAGAGTAGGAACATCTATGGACCTGGGGGAATGTATTCCCAGTGTCAGAAATATTGTGTCCATTACTCTGCTTGAGTAAATTGTGATGAAACAAAGGAGAATATAAATTATGATTTTATTTTGCATCTTTGCCGGTGAATAACACCATGTTACAATTGTGCAACCTCCAAGCTCGCTCACTGAGCTCATTCACCACCTTCTTAAGATCAAGTGTACAATATATCTAAGCAAATGAATAAAGGAAAGATGATTAAACAGAAGGATTTGTAGATACAGTAATAAATTATAATCCATTTGAATTATACATTCAAAATTGAATTATGAACTATATATGACCAAATCATATATTTGTAAGAAAAAGCTCCTCTTTCCAATGGGAGTGTTAAATCTGGATTTAGTCATTTCCACGCGGTTTTACGATAAAATATAGATATAATTAGCATTTTTTCTATAAATTCTTATTTTCGGAAAATCTTAAAATCATCGGTAAACAAAGGTAGTGCTGAAAATATACATGTTGACTGCTGTTTTGATAGGGTTAACGTCTTTACTCTTGGCTACATTTGAAAAAGAAACAACATTAATTAACACGTCTGTATTGATCGATTTATCATAAAAACAGCAGGGTCCCCCAATTGGGGGACCTTACAGCTTAAGGCGTTCAGAAAGGTGACCGATTTTAAAACCGATTTTTGAAGGTGTGGTAATAACAGTGCTGCCACTATGGATGTGCCTGTATAATCGTTAAGCCAAGTAATTTGTTAGATAGTCTGGAGGTGTGTGAGTCACAGATGGGGAAGGGAGGGGGTCCCAGAGACACATGTGGTTAGAGTAAGGGTTAAAGCCCCAAGGGTTTGATTTGCACATAGAAAACTATTCTTATCCCACCCATGAATCAAACCAAAATACATTCAATTAAAATACTAATATTTACCCTTAGTGTTAATCCCTGTGTCAAGAGCTCAGTCACTCAACTGAGAGTTGATAACATGTCTCCATTCTCAACCTCATGGTGCCGGCTACCTATTGGTTTACATTGGGTTTGGTGTGGTCAGGGTTTTTACATAACGAGGGTTTGGTCACGAAAGTAAACAACCACTGACTGGGATCAGCGTTCTAAAGCTTTCATTCCTGGTCCCAGGATATATAGTTCTATGGTTCCACCAATGGTCATGTGAGTGCTCAATTTCTGCATTGTTGCAGAGAAAACGTAATCGAAATGCCTGTTCAGCCAGGAAACGTCATCGATGTCTAGACCTTGGTTGTGGTGAGGGGATATGTTAGGCTAAAGGGGTAGGAAATTAATGCATTCAATGGCATGCAGTCATCCTCAAAAGTATTGTAACGCAATAAATTCTGTGTGTCTGTGCGTATGCTTCAGTGTGTGTGCGTGAGTGTGCATGTTTGCCTGTCCTCCGTGTGATATACTGGTGCCTGGCTGAGCCAACCGTATCTGACAGTTTAATTCTTTAAGATTAGCTCCTCCAGAACCCCTGACTGCAGGGCGCCTTTAGAAATATGAGTTTGTGTTGACCTTTTGTCAAGTTGTCCTCCTAATTCCTAATTCCTCCAAGTTTAACAGACCCAGTACAAGAGGATAATTTACAGTGACAAAAAAGACAACACTGGAGCCGTTTAACACAGTTTTTTTAACGAATGACACCCCGGTGACAACAACAATTGGTGGCAGTGTGCCAGATGAACGCATTGTTCAGGAACTTCACCATGCCACTCCAAAACCCCTGACAAGCACCGGTCCGTTCTAGCCACTTCAACGATACTGTTCTCAGTGAAGAGAGACTTGAGAGATGACCGTGTTGGGGATTGAGTATTCCATTTTACTCCGTCATGCATGACTTGTAGGTCTGAGCCTGACAAACCACTGTGTCCCATGTGAGTGTGGTTTGGCTCAACATGGTGGTGTCTCTCTCCATAGTGATGTTAACTTCTGTTAGCTGGTGGTGCCAGCTTTGCTTTGACGTAGTCAATATTTATTTATAAAACACATGATTTAAAAACAACCCACGTCGACCAAAAGGCTGTACAGACCAGAGCAGGCAAGTAAAATCACAGAAAAACACCAACATAAGCATCAATACACACAGGCATAAATCAACAAATCAACAAATCATAGGTCATAAGAAATCAACAAAGGGGGCAGATGTGACAGAGAGGGGGATGCTGTTCCACAGTCTGGGGACTGTAACAGCAGAGGCGTGGTCACCCCGGAGCTTAAGTTTAGATTGCCAGGAACTAGGGTTGCACGATACACCGATACTAGAAAAGTATTGTGACACCCAGCCGTTAAAAACAGTCCAAGACTCCATTTTATTGTTATCAATACTTAGCCTAGAATAATAGCCTGATGTATTTTCTACGAGTTGAGTAACTGGAGTGTGTGTGTGTGTGTGTGTGTGTGTGTGTGTGTGTGTGTGTGTGTGTGTGTGTGTGTGTGTGAGTGTGAGCACAAGCTTTGCGTAATGGGCGTGTCAACAGTGTCAGCTGATTTTTGTTTATTATTTTTAAGTTTCAACATGGTCAAAATATTTTCAGTTATTCTAGTAATACAAATTATTTTATAAAGAATTGTCCATGTTCTGTCATCTAATATTATACTCCATTACCGTACTGGTATCCAGTGGAGAGAGGCCAAAAGGAGGACTAATATGGTCCTCCTTCTGAGTACCTCAGAGAGCCTGGCTGCGGTGTTTCAGACCAGTTGCATGTGGTACAGGGGTGACTAACTAATCCCAGTAAAACAGGGAATTGCAATAGTCTAAGCAGGAGAATATGAAAGCATGGATGACTTTCTCATATTGAATGAGAGAAAAGTTGTGATTTTGTCAATAGTACGGAGCTGGAAGAAATTGGCTTTCACTACTGCACTGACTGCAAACTTAAAGGTGGAGTCAAATATCACACCAAGTTTAAATTTGTATTTCCCCAATGTCTCCAATGCTATCACTGGTGGCCACATTCAAACTCATTCTCAATGTAACTGTCAAACCAAATGAATGTGTGCAAAACTGCACAAAATCAGCAGTTGTTTTTGGTGAAGTGCCCCTTTAACTGATCAGTTAAAGGGGCACTTCACCAACAGTTGAGCGACGAGACTCAGGAAATGCAGTCTAAACCACTTCCTTATAGGGGGAACCTGGACTTCATTAAATACAGAGACTTACGACTGATATAAAACAACATCTGCAATTCACCTTGTACAGCAAAGGCCTTTTCAGAATCACACACACATCCACAGTGTGCGAACCATACCAGAATATTTGGGGGGAAAAAATTCTCAGAGCGTTTCCCTGAGTCTCGCAACTGCCGCGGATCGCATGAGAGAGAGAGAGAGAGAGAGAGAGAGAGAGAGAGAGAGAGAGAGAGAGAGAGACTCCAGCTCACTGCACTGCCGCAGAGAGAGAGAGAGAGAGAGAGAGAGAGAGAGAGAGAGAGAGAGAGAGAGAGAGAGAGAGAGACTCCAGCTCACTGCCGCGGAGATAATTACATTTGTTTTTCTTGCAGTTTTATTAAAAGTCACTCCTCATCTCCAGTAGGCAAAAAAATGCAACATTATCGCCACCCACCTGTCCTGATGGTCTGCCCAATTCTCAAAATCTGCATGTCACAGAAGTAGTCCCCGCAGCAAGTTACTTCGCCTTCTTTGTAAAATCAAAATTGGTTAGAAGGCTTACTTCTTTGATATTCCGTTTAACTTTCGACATTATCCTGGATGCGTCTATTTGTGCCTGCAGAGTGCAGACTGCAGTGCAGCGCCGCCACGCCCCGAATGGTAAACGCAAGAATAGCATGCATGTTGCATGCGTATTACGAGTAGGGTATATTTGCAGTGCCGCAACCCCATAGATTTATGCTATTGTCTATTACGGTGAATTTGTGCGCAAATCATTAATACATCAAAATAGCCTAATTTTATTATTATACACGATGATGACGATACAGAAAATTACAGACAAATTTGAAATGCATGGCAAAAATAGCATTTATTGTCAGTATTTTAGAGACCCCCCAAAAATTCACAAATCATGTTTTCAGGGGAGCTGATGTCTGATCTAAGGGAGCCATGGCTCACCGAGCTCCCCCGTGATTCGCACCCTGCACATCCATACCAATGTGGTACCACACACACACACACACACACACACACACACACACACACACACACACACACACACACACACACACACACACACACACACACACACACACACACACACACACACACACACACACACACACACACACACACACACACACACACACACACACACACACACACACATCCAAAGCGTGACATAAGATAAAATAGTTATTTTTTATTTTTTGCTCCAATTTAGTCGTTATGCCAATTCCCTTCCTGGTCGTTGCGCGCATTGCCCCCCTGTCGGCCTAGGGAGGGTGTAGAACTACCACATGCCTCCTCCGATACATGTGGAGTCAGCCAGCCGCTTCTTTTCACCTGACAGCGAGGACTCTCACTGGGGGAATGTAACGCGTGCAAAGGTTCACGCTATCCCCCCCCCCCCCCCCCCCTGATCCCCTCCCTGCTGAACACAGGCGCCCCGACCGACCAGTAGGGATGGGAATCGAGAATCGGAATCGATTGGGAACCGGTTCTTAATTGTCAGATTCCTGGAATCGCATGCCTCCGTGACTATCGATTCCTCTTATCGATGCCATGCTTTTCCGACAGTTGCGCATTTAAAAACAATAACGTTAGCGCCACACATGCAGCCATAGCAGACTATTTGATTCCTTGACTAGGAAAACCTAAAGGGCTTGATATTGCGACCGTTTTGTGTGTGCAGTGAAAACTGAAAGTGCTTTGCATCCTAGTCATTCATTTACATGGTAAAAGTAATGTTAGCCGCTAGCTAGCTAAATAGCCATGCTCATTGCAGAGAGAGACAGAGAGAGAACACTGAGCTGGCCTTTATTTATACAGGTAGGTTATTGCTAACAAATTCTCTTTTGCAATAACGATCTGTTGAATGCAACTACAGTTCAATAGATTAAATTAGTTCTCAAATACAGTATTTTATTTAAGTGTATAGTTAATAATTTTTTTTACAGTTTTTGTATGGGGGCTCAACAATAAATGATGAATGAAAATCAGAAATGTCAAGTTGCATGTTGTTATTCTAACCAGCTTAGTTCTGTTGCATTTCCAATTTATTTATGTAAATTATAAATGTATCAGGAAGCGATAAGGGAACCGATAAAGAATCGGATCGATAAGCAGAATCGATAATGGAATCGGATCGATAAAATCTTATCAATTCCCATCCCTACCGACCAGTAGGAAAACGCAGTTTACAACGACCAGGACACATGCCCCACCGGCTTCCCACCTGCTAACACTGCCAATTGTGTTAGTAGGGACGACTGACCAAGCCGGAGGTACCGCTGACAGCTGGATTCGATCCCAGAGTCTCTGCGGTGGTAGGCGAGTGCATTCCCCACTGCGCTACCCAGCCGCCCATAAATAACTCATCATCATGCAGCATCATGAAGGAATTTCAATCAGGCTTCAGAACATACCACAGCACAGAAACTGCTCTTACTGGCGGGATGGTGCCAAGAGAACAGCCTCTCCCTGAACGTCAGCAAAACAAAGGAGATGATTGTGGACTTTAGGAGGTCGGGGGTCAGGGACTACAGCCCCCTAGCATCAACGGGGCACCGGTTGAGAGAGTGAACAGTTTTAAGTACCTCGGAGTCCACATATCTGAGGACTTGACATGGACCACACACATTGACAGTGTTGTGAATAAGGCACGGCAACGCCTCTACTTCCTCAGGCGCCTAAGGAAGTTCCAAGTCAGTCAGAAGATCCTTAAGAACTTCTACTCATGTACAATAGAGAGCATCCTGACTGGCAATATCACCGCCTGGTTTGGGAATAGCACCGCACAAGACCGTAGCAGACTACAGAAAGTGGACCGGGGCTTCCCACTCTCCAGAACATTTACAACAAGCGGTGCAGGGGTAAGGCTAATAGAATTATCAAGGACTCCAGCCACCCAAACAACTGCCTCTTTGAACTGCTGCGGTCAGGCAAGCGATACCGGAGTCTCATGGCAAGCACAGAAAGACTCAGAAGAAGCTTCTATCCCCAGGCCATCAGGTTGCTCAACGAACAATAACACTATGCAACAACCATCAAATGCACTCACAGCACACACATCCACACGCACACACTCACTTTAAACAAACAACACACTGCAGCACCCACTCTCCACACTTTAGAACACCTAGACACACTTTATATTTATTGGCAAAGAATTTGCACTACAACCCATACCTCAGTACACCTACTGTAAATTGTACCTAAATTGTACCTCATCCCATTTCTGCTTTGCACTATATAGTATATTGTATATTAGTATATTGCATAGTATATTGTATGGTAACTCAGTTACTTCTATTCTGCATTGAACATTGTATATATGTACATACTGAACACTTGTGTCTACGTACGTGATTCTTTTTTTTACATGCTATACTTATTTTATTTCATACTTATCTTTTTGTCTAGCACAGCGTAACAGAAAGAAGCATTTTGTATAAAAGTATTCTGTACTTCTGTATGACAACTATTAAAGAAACTTGAAACTTGACTTACTAAAATAATTAGCAACCTCCGGCTAAACTCAGATCTAAACAGTCTCAATTATTGTCCTCTTAGAACCTAAGCGCAGCGCTCGACACGGCATTCGACAATCGACCATGATATCCTAATAAACCTTGGAGTTTTGATTGATTGATTGATTGGTTAAAAATGTTATTAACAGATTGCAGAATGGGTACAATACAGTACAGCTCAATACACACAATTGTTAAGGGGATGCAGACCAGAAAAAGACTTTCATCTTGTTTACATCAGGGTCCCCCATTTTCAATTCATCATAACATATATGACATACATGACATACAGATAGACAGTACTGTTACACCCGTAGGTGCTCTTTGAGAGTGGTTTTGAAGGTGGGTTCACATTCCTTTACAGCTGTGGGTAGGGCGTTCCACAATGATGTGGCATAATTGCGAAACATGTTTAGTCCCTTGTTTGAGCAGAATCTGGGTTTAACATGATTTGTGGAGCTCCCTCTGGTGTTGTGGTCGTGGTATTCACTGACCTTTGGGATGTATTTTGACATGTGCATGGGTACCTTAGTGGTGTAGTGTATCTTGTAGACCAGGCCCATTGCAAGTTGCTGTACTCTGTCGTCTACTCTAAGCCATCCTAGGTTGTCAAAGTGGGCAGGGGTGAGGTGGGTTCAAGGAGTAAGGTCAAGCAGTAGTCTGACCAGGGCCCTGTTCCCCGTACCTGGTTCAACTAAGTCGATCAAAAGTCGTCCCATTATCCAGATTCAATTAACCCAATGTTTGAATCCGGGCTTTCCCTGTTCCTCGAACGTTGATTCAGTCTCGTTAATTCGAACCAGACTTGATACTCAGGATAATTGCGCGCGGCCTCCTAACCTGAAAAGACAGCAGGTGTCGATCGCAGAAATCCAGATTTTCTAACAGCATTGATTAATTGATTGATTTAAAACTTTATTAAAAGATTGCAGAATGGGTACAATACAGTACGGCTCAATAGCCTCGCCGACAAGTTAAATGCATAATCTATAGGCTAATTTTAAGTCCCTCAATGAATGAATGAATGAATGAATGAAAACTGTATTTAACAGATTGCAGAATGGGTACAATACAGTACGGCTCAATACACACAATTGTTAAGGGGATGCAGACCTGAGAAAGACGTTTGTCTTGTTTACATCAGGGTCCCCCATTTTCAATTCATATAGACATTTATGACATACACAACATACATGACATTTATGGCATAGGGACATATAGGTGTTTAGTACTGATACATTTGTGACATAAACGGTATTCAAATATACAGTACTGTTACCCCTAGATCCTGACAGAGTATATACATATGATGGGGCGGGGACTGTACATTAGGCGGGGGTGGGTGGGTGGGAGAGAAATATACTTGCTTTCGCCTCTTTGTTTGTACCCCTGCTCCCGACTACTGTCAGCGACTTCGGGTTATTGAGAAGCGCTATATAAATTAAATGAATTATTATACATACGGCGGGGGGGGGAATATATACATGCGGTGGGGAGGAGATTGTCTATTAGGAGGTGGTGGGGGTTTTGGGCATTTACGGTGGCCAGTTTCGAATTGCAGCCTCCCGTAGGTGCTCTTTAAGAGCGGTTTTGAATGTGGGTAGGGATTCACATTCCTTTACAGCTTTAGGTAGGGCGTTCCACATTGATGTGGCATAATTGCGAACGTGTTTAGTCCCTTGTTTGAGCCGAATCTGGGTTTAACATGATTTGTTGAGCTTCCTCTGGTGTAGTGGTTGTGGTATTCACTGACCTTTGGGAAGTATTTTGACATGTACATGGGTACCTTAGTCGTATAGTGTATCTTGTAGACCAGGCCCATTGCAAGTTGCTGTACTCTGTCGTCTACTCTAAGCCATCCTAGGTTGTCAAAGTGGGCAGGGGTGAGGTGGGTTCTGGGGGTAAGGTCAAGTAGTAGTCTGACCAGTTTGTTTTGTGATGTTTGTAATCTTGTTTTAAGCGCCTTTGAGGTGCTTTGGTACCATGACTGAGGTGCACGCATAGTCGTAGTACCCTTGAATGAGTGCTCCTGCCAGAGTCTTCAGGGTATTCTTGTTTACCAGAGAGGAGATCCAGTACAAGAATCTAGTTTGTTGGTTGACTTTTTTTTATTACATTGGATGCCATTTTGTCACAGGAAAGATTTGCCTCTAGGATGGAACCCAGGTAGGTAATTTCGTCTTTCCTTGTGACAATATTGTCACCCACTGTAACTGAGAAGCCTTCGGTCTTGCTGAGTTTGTTATTTGAACCGAAGAGAATGGACTCTGTTTTGCCCATATGTAATGATAGTTTGTTATCAGCGAGCCATATGCAGATTTTGCCTAGTTCTGAGCTGAGGGTTTTTTCAACCTGCAACTTGTTCTTGTCAGAGACCAGCAGTTACCCCTCATTACCCCAATCAATCAGATTATATTTCTTTAAATGTGCCTGCTGGCAGTAGGCTTAATGGAATGAATAATGGAATGAGATCTTGCTAGCGAAAATAATTAGTTAAACTCATTCAGAATAAGTAGATACAAACAAGCCCAAAGAGTATCTAATTGATACGAATTAATAGATACTTATGAGGATATCTGTACTATATGCGCTCGGCTTAGGTATCATGTACTTTATATATAAATACATGGTTCCCAAAGTTTTCAAGGCTTGACCCCCGAAATAACGTGTCAGAGAGGCTTGGAGGGAGGCTATACAGTTTCACTATGAATCAAGTTTTAATCTGTTTCAGACATCATCCATACATGCATTGAATTGATTAACCTTTGGTTTATACCAGTGACACCAGTCATGTTAATCACCTTCTTGTTCATCATCAGATAACACTAACAGTGCTTGAACAGATAAATGCATTTTCTCAAATGCATTCATCAAAACGTCAAAGGCTTGCAATTGCTCATACATTTTATCAAGTCACGTCCACGTCATCAATCAAACAGCGCATCTCCTCAAACATTTTAATCCCAGTTACAATAACACAATAACGTGTGAGTGACAATCCACATATTCAGATTCGTCGTAATTCATATCCACAATCCACGCATGAAGACTTCAATTTATGCTTGAATGAAACAAAATCCAGGCGCTCCGTTAAACCAATCAGAGGCCATGCTTCAGGACGCGCTCGAGGACATGGACTGGAATATGTTTCAAGGAAGCGCCAGTGACGTCAGCGAGTTCGCGGACAGCGTTGTATGCTTCATAACAACACTCGCTGACAGTATTGTCCCCACAAAGAAGGTGCGGGTGTTCCCAAACCAGAAACCGTGGGTGGACAGTACTATCAGAGCAGCTCTGAACTCTCGCACCACTGCTTGCAACCTGGGCAGAGAGTCAGGAAACATGGAGGAGTACAAGGCTACAGTCTATACTCTGTGCAAGGCTGTAAAACTTGCAAAACGGACATATGCTGATAAACTGGAGACACAAATGGCACAAAACAACACAAGAGGCTTATGGCGGGGACTGAGGACAATAACTGACTACAAAGTCAGCGCCCCCTCAATGGGGAGCGACGACGCCTCTCTCGCGGACAAACTCAACTCTTTCTACGCTCGGTTTGGTGTAGACAGTGGTGCCGCTAGCTCAACGGCTAGTGACGTCACTGGCGCGCCGGCTGTTGTGGAGGGGGAGGGCAACCGCGGGGGGGCGGGGACGCTCTCTCGTTATCGGAACACAGTGTGAGAAGAGCATTTATGCAGGTGAACACCAGGAAAGCGGCTGGCCCAGATGGTATAACAGGACGCATACTTAAGTCCTGTGCCAACCAGCTAGCCCCTGTGTTCACCGCCATATTTAATCAATCCCTGGCGGAGTCAGTGGTCCCTGCCTGCTTCAAGATGTCTACCATCATCCCTGTACCGAAGAAACCCTCCCCAACATGTCTCAATGACTACAGACCGGTGGCACTCACCTCTGTGGCCATGAAATGTTTCGAGAGGCTGGTCAAGGATCACATTTGTGTCTCCCTCCCCAGTGATATGGACCCTATGCAATTTGCATACAGGACAAACAGGTCCACTGACGACGCAGTCTCCCAAGTACTGCACAGCACCCTCTCTCACCTTGACCGCCAGAAGGGGGGCTATGTGAGACTGTTGTTCATTGACTACAGCTCAGCGTTCAACACCATAGTCCCCACCAGACTGGTGGACAAGCTGATCGAGCTGGGTCTGAGCTCCGCTCTGAGTGCCTGGGTACTGGACTTTCTGAGTGAAAGACCCCAGGCGGTCAGGGTGAGGGGTCAGACCTCCAACACCATCACCCTGAGCATCGGGTCCCCCCAGGGCTGTGTTCTGAGCCCCCTGCTGTACTCACTCTACACACACGATTGTGTGGCCAAGTTCAGCTCCAACTCCAGACGACACGGTAGTGGTGGGGCTGATCTCGGACAACGACAAAAAGGCCTACCGGGAGGAGGTTGAGGTACTGGAACGCTGGTGGCAGGACAACAGCCTGCTCCTGAACATTGGTAAAACCAAGGAGCTGATCGTGGATTATAGGAGAGGACAGCAGGAGACACACACACCACTGAGGATAAACGGGGCTACCGTAGACAGGGTGAGCAGCTTTAAGTACCTGGGGGTCCACATCTCAGAGGATCTGACATGGTCAACACACATAGATTCAGTCGTAAAAAATGCGAAGCAGCGCTTCTACCACCTGAGACAGTTAAGGAAGTTCAGAGTATCTGGGAAGATACTCCAGTCCTTCTACTCCGGAGCTGTAGAGAGCATCTTGACTGGAAACATCACTGCCTGGTATGGAAACAGCATGGCACAGGACAAGAAGGCCCTACAGAGAGTGGTGCGCTCAGCCGAGCGTACCACGGGTATTGCACTACCTCCCCTGCAGGTTCTATACAACAAGAGGTGCAAATCCAGAGCCTGCAGAATAATGAAAGACCCTCACCACCCCAACAACAGCCTGTTCCAGCTGCTGAGGTCAGGCAGACGCCTGCGAACCCCAGCTACTAGGACAGAGAGGCTTCAGCTCAGCTTCTTCCCCCAGGCCATCAGAGCCTTGAACACTGAACACTGAGTGCCACAGAACACTGAACTCTCCACACACAAGCACACATGAGCACACACACGACACGCATGCTGTACACGCTCGCACACTAGCAGCCACTTTAACATGAGCAAGCACAAACTCATGCTGCACACGCCCACACTTATGGCCACAAAGGAAAGGTCACTTTAAAAATAGTATAGCAACAGTAACAGTGTATTGCACTACCAAAGGACCTAGCATGTCCTCCATGCTCTGTAAATAACTTATGTACAAATACCGATATGCCCTACTATGTTACCTGTTTATTGCACAATGTTGTTTTATTGGATTCTATTATATGTTGTACTACTGTATTGCACATCGTTGCAGGCAAGACCACCCGCATTTCATTGTATACTTGTATGCCGTGACAAATAAAACTCTTGACTTGACTTAAACATCCACAGCGGAGAATATGAAAGGAATCAGAGCCAAACGAGTGATAGGTTTCATTCATTAAAAACATCCCACAGGATTCACATTTGCAATGCTGCACGTTATTAAAATAACCACATAATGTGTATATCGCACCTCGCGAGCGCCGTATATATAACGTGCATTATTTAGGACAAAGTAAATTTAGTATCAGCATTTTAGGTCTATTATTTTACATTTCAAAAGCCCCCTCTAGAAAAATGAAGCACAAAAACATAATTCAGAATGGTATAATGGGACTGTGAGAATTATTTCAGGAAGCGAGCTGGCATTTCTTTGCGAGGGTGTGGCCATGGTTTATCCAGCTAACTGAACTAAACTCTGCCCTCGACCAGGTTCAAAACCAGGATCTGTTGTCATAGTGATTTAGACAATCGAGCATCGGGGAACGGAAAGGTCTGGCTTAAGTCAAGCTATGCTGAAAATGATCCGGCTAACTCAGTTAGCCAGGTACGAGGAACAGGGCCCAGTTTGTTTTGTGATGTTTGTAATTTTGTTTTTAGCGCCTTTGATGTGCTTTGGTACCATGAGGACCGTGCAAGCATAGTCGTAGTACCCTTGAATGAGTGCTCCTGCCAGAGTCTTCAGGGTATTCTTGTTTACCAGAGAGGAGATCCGGTACAATAATCTAGTTCGTTGGTTGACTTTTTTTTATTACATTGGATGCCATTTTGTCACAGGAAAGATTTGCCTCTAGGATGGAACCCAGGTATGTAATTTCATCCTTCCTTGTGACAATATTCTCACCCACTGTAACTGAGAAGCCGTCGGTCTTGCTGAGTTTGTTATTTGTTGTTTTACCCAGGTGTAATGATAGTTTGTTATCAGTGAGCCAGGTGCAGATTCTGCCGAGTTCCGAGCTGAGGGTTTTTTCAACCTGTAACTTGTTCTTGTCAGAGACCAGCAGGGCTGAGTCGTCCGTGAAAAGGAACAAGTTGCAGTCACAAGCTGACGACATGACATTTGCATAAATTAGGAACAGTAACGGTCCTAGTATGCTTCCTTGTGGAACACTACACAGCTCACTGGGAGAGGGGGGATAGAGTACCGTTTACCTCCACCATCTGTTCTCTCCCCTCCAGGTAGAATTGCATCCAGCTCACTGATAGACTATCAAAACCAATTGCTTTTAGCTTGTCATTCAGAATGGAGTGATTGACAGTGTCGAAGGCCTTTTGTAGGTCCAGCATGACCATGCCGCAGTATTTGCCCACGTCCACCTCTTGTTTGATGTGGTCATTCAAATAGAGAAGGCATGTGTGATGTGTCAGTGGAGTGGGATGTTCTGAAGCCAGATTGGAATTCGTAGATTCGATTTTTTTCCGCGAGGTACTTTTCGACCTGTTCGTATACAATTTTTTCCATGACTTTCGAGGCGGTAGTTGCCTGGGTCCAATTTGCTGCCCTTTTTGTGCAGGGGGGTTACTCTCGCTATTTTTAAGTCTTTGGGTACGTGTCCCTGTTTTATGGAGAGGTTTATTATGTGTGTGATGACGGCTGCTGAGTCTCTGAGGAATTTGGAGGGGATATTGTCATGGCCAGTGGCCTTGTTAGGTTGGAGGGCACTCAGTTTTTTGTGTACCTCAGCTGTTGTTACCATTACTAGTTTGAAATCGTCTTTGCGGACCCCTAGGTTATTGTAGTAGGCTAGGATGTGTTATACCCCAAAATGCCCTGAGTGGGAGGGTAGTTTATTTATCAGTGTTGTGGCTATGTTTGTGAAGAACATTTTTAAGTAATTGGCCACATCCAGCTTGTCTGTGATGAGCGTGTGATCTGTCTTTATGTTTATGTTTGAAAATCTGGTTTTAAGTTTTTTACTGCAGCCTAGTTGATTATTGAGTAATTTCCAAAGTTCATGGGGTTTATTTTAGTTTTCCTCAGTTTTGTCATTGATGAAATTCTTTTTAGCAGTTTTGATCATGGAGTTTACGTCATTACGTCATCTGTTTCTTTGCAGTTTGAGTTCAGTCACGTGGGCTTGGAGTTCACTGCTCGAGCTTTTTGTAAGCTTTCACTGTTAGTGGTCAATATTTCGGAGTGCATCCATGGCTCAGGGCGATTTTTTACTCTGGTGGTTCTTAGGGGGGCCATGTCGTTTAGTATTGTTGAGAATTTGGTTTTGAAACCAAGCCATGTTTCTTCAACTACCACTGAGCTCTTCTGACCAGTCCAGGCTCTCCAGTTCTAGGTTAAAGGCCTCGCTAGAGTAGGTTTTGAGGTGTTAGATGTGACTGTTTTGTGACAGCCGGTCTTTTGTTTTAGCTTTTTGCGGGTACAGAATATCATATAATGATCGCTTAACCCGCATGCTAAAAAACCCTTTATTGGAGATCTTGGACTTGTCAGAGGTCAGAATGAGATCAATGGTAGTCTTTGTTGATTCACATACCCATGTGGGTTGGGTGATTAGCTGACTGAAGCCGTGCAGATCACAAAACCTACTGAAGGACTTGAAGACGGGTGCATCTTTTCGTTGCATATCCGTGTTCCAGTCTCCAATAAGAATTTTTTCTACATCTTCAACTCCAGCTAAACACCTGTCAAGTGTATCATAAAAGCTACTATGATCTGGCGGTCTGTAGATTGAGCCAACTAGTACGGATTTCGCCCTTTCGAACAGGATTTCAACCCATACAGTTTCATACAGTTTTGTCGTTGTGAGTTTCTGGCTGGGCTGTTGGGTGATTCCTCTCTGGTCGGATCCTGTGCCGTGTTGGAACAACAAAGGACTCGTTCATGGTAGTTATCACTGTTAGCTAGCAGGCTGTTGTGTGATGACTGTCTTGGGTCCCGCGTCGTGCTGGGCGCCCTGGCTGCGTCTATGCTTTCTACAACGCAGTTGCGTTTCCGGGTTCCCGTGATTGGCCACTGACGCACACGCGTCGCATGCGTACGCCCCCCCTGCTGTACTCACTCTACACACACGATTGTGTGGCCAAGTTCAGCTCCAACTCCAGACGACACGGTAGTGGTGGGGCTGATCTCGGACAACGACGAAAAGGCCTACCGGGAGGAGGTTGAGGTACTGGAACGCTGGTGCCAGGACAACAGCCTGCTCCTGAACATTGGTAAAACCAAGGAGCTGATCGTGGATTATAGGAGAGGACAGCAGGAGACACACACACCACTGAGGATAAACGGGGCTACCGTAGACAGGGTGAGCAGCTTTAAGTACCTGGGGGTCCACATCTCAGAGGATCTGACATGGTCAACACACATAGATTCAGTCGTAAAAAATGCGAAGCAGCGCTTCTACCACCTGAGACAGTTAAGGAAGTTCAGAGTATCTGGGAAGATACTCCAGTCCTTCTACTCCGGAGCTGTAGAGAGCATCTTGACTGGAAACATCACTGCCTGGTATGGAAACAGCACGGCACAGGACAAGAAGGCCCTACAGAGAGTGGTGCGCTCAGCCGAGCGTACCACGGGTATTGCACTACCTCCCCTGCAGGTTCTATACAACAAGAGGTGCAAATCCAGAGCCTGCAGAATAATGAAAGACCCTCACCACCCCAACAACAGCCTGTTCCAGCTGCTGAGGTCAGGCAGACGCCTGCGAACCCCAGCTACTAGGACAGAGAGGCTTCAGCTCAGCTTCTTCCCCCAGGCCATCAGAGCCTTGAACACTGAACACTGAGTGCCACAGAACACTGAACTCTCCACACACAAGCACACATGAGCACACACACGACACGCATGCTGTACACGCTCGCACACTAGCAGCCACTTTAACATGAGCAAGCACAAACTCATGCTGCACACGCCCACACTTATGGCCACAAAGGAAAGGTCACTTTAAAAATAGTATAGCAACAGTAACAGTGTATTGCACTACCAAAGGACCTAGCATGTCCTCCATGCTCTGTAAATAACTTATGTACAAATACCGATATGCCCTACTATGTTACCTGTTTATTGCACAATGTTGTTTTATTGGATTCTATTATATGTTGTACTACTGTATTGCACATCGTTGCAGGCAAGACCACCCGCATTTCATTGTATACTTGTATGCCGTGACAAATAAAACTCTTGACTTGACTTAAACATCCACAGCGGAGAATATGAAAGGAATCAGAGCCAAACGAGTGATAGGTTTCATTCATTAAAAACATCCCACAGGATTCACATTTGCAATGCTGCACGTTATTAAAATAACCACATAATGTGTATATCGCACCTCGCGAGCGCCGTATATATAATGTGCATTATTTAGGACAAAGTAAATTTAGTATCAGCATTTTAGGTCTATTATTTTACATTTCAAAAGCCCCCTCTAGAAAAATGAAGCACAAAAACATAATTCAGAATGGTATAATGGGACTGTGAGAATTATTTCAGGAAGCGAGCTGGCATTTCTTTGTGAGGGTGTGGCCATGGTTTATCCAGCTAACTGAACTAAACTCTGCCCTCGACCAGGTTCAAACTTTTTGATCTGTTGTCATAGTGATTTAGACAATCGAGCATCGGGGAACGGAAAGGTCTGGCTTAAGTCAAGCTATGCTGAAAATGATCCGGCTAACTCAGTTAGCCAGGTACGAGGAACAGGGCCCAGTTTGTTTTGTGATGTTTGTAATTTTGTTTTTAGCGCCTTTGATGTGCTTTGGTACCATGAGGACCGTGCAAGCATAGTCGTAGTACCCTTGAATGAGTGCTCCTGCCAGAGTCTTCAGGGTATTCTTGTTTACCAGAGAGGAGATCCGGTACAATAATCTAGTTCGTTGGTTGACTTTTTTTTATTACATTGGATGCCATTTTGTCACAGGAAAGATTTGCCTCTAGGATGGAACCCAGGTATGTAATTTCATCCTTCCTTGTGACAATATTCTCACCCACTGTAACTGAGAAGCCGTCGGTCTTGCTGAGTTTGTTATTTGTTGTTTTACCCAGGTGTAATGATAGTTTGTTATCAGTGAGCCAGGTGCAGATTCTGCCGAGTTCCGAGCTGAGGGTTTTTTCAACCTGTAACTTGTTCTTGTCAGAGACCAGCAGGGCTGAGTCGTCCGTGAAAAGGAACAAGTTGCAGTCACAAGCTGACGACATGACATTTGCATAAATTAGGAACAGTAACGGTCCTAGTATGCTTCCTTGTGGAACACTACACAGCTCACTGGGAGAGGGGGGATAGAGTACCGTTTACCTCCACCATCTGTTCTCTCCCCTCCAGGTAGAATTGCATCCAGCTCACTGATAGACTATCAAAACCAATTGCTTTTAGCTTGTCATTCAGAATGGAGTGATTGACAGTGTCGAAGGCCTTTTGTAGGTCCAGCATGACCATGCCGCAGTATTTGCCCACGTCCACCTCTTGTTTGATGTGGTCATTCAAATAGAGAAGGCATGTGTGATGTGTCAGTGGAGTGGGATGTTCTGAAGCCAGATTGGAATTCGTAGATTCGATTTTTTTCCGCGAGGTACTTTTCGACCTGTTCGTATACAATTTTTTCCATGACTTTCGAGGCGGTAGTTGCCTGGGTCCAATTTGCTGCCCTTTTTGTGCAGGGGGGTTACTCTCGCTATTTTTAAGTCTTTGGGTACGTGTCCCTGTTTTATGGAGAGGTTTATTATGTGTGTGATGACGGCTGCTGAGTCTCTGAGGAATTTGGAGGGGATATTGTCATGGCCAGTGGCCTTGTTAGGTTGGAGGGCACTCAGTTTTTTGTGTACCTCAGCTGTTGTTACCATTACTAGTTTGAAATCGTCTTTGCGGACCCCTAGGTTATTGTAGTAGGCTAGGATGTGTTATACCCCAAAATGCCCTGAGTGGGAGGGTAGTTTATTTATCAGTGTTGTGGCTATGTTTGTGAAGAACATTTTTAAGTAATTGGCCACATCCAGCTTGTCTGTGATGAGCGTGTTATCTGTCTTTATGTTTATGTTTGAAAATCTGGTTTTAAGTTTTTTACTGCAGCCTAGTTGATTATTGAGTAATTTCCAAAGTTCATGGGGTTTATTTTAGTTTTCCTCAGTTTTGTCATTGATGAAATTCTTTTTAGCAGTTTTGATCATGGAGTTTACGTCATTACGTCATCTGTTTCTTTGCAGTTTGAGTTCAGTCACGTGGGCTTGGAGTTCACTGCTCGAGCTTTTTGTAAGCTTTCACTGTTAGTGGTCAATATTTCGGAGTGCATCCATGGCTCAGGGCGATTTTTTACTCTGGTGGTTCTTAGGGGGGCCATGTCGTTTAGTATTGTTGAGAATTTGGTTTTGAAACCAAGCCATGTTTCTTCAACTACCACTGAGCTCTTCTGACCAGTCCAGGCTCTCCAGTTCTAGGTTAAAGGCCTCGCTAGAGTAGGTTTTGAGGTGTTAGATGTGACTGTTTTGTGACAGCCGGTCTTTTGTTTTAGCTTTTTGCGGGTACAGAATATCATATAATGATCGCTTAACCCGCATGCTAAAAAACCCTTTATTGGAGATCTTGGACTTGTCAGAGGTCAGAATGAGATCAATGGTAGTCTTTGTTGATTCACATACCCATGTGGGTTGGGTGATTAGCTGACTGAAGCCGTGCAGATCACAAAACCTACTGAAGGACTTGAAGACGGGTGCATCTTTTCGTTGCATATCCGTGTTCCAGTCTCCAATAAGAATTTTTTCTACATCTTCAACTCCAGCTAAACACCTGTCAAGTGTATCATAAAAGCTACTATGATCTGGCGGTCTGTAGATTGAGCCAACTAGTACGGATTTCGCCCTTTCGAACAGGATTTCAACCCATACAGTTTCATACAGTTTTGTTGTTGTGAGTTTCTGGCTGGGCTGTTGGGTGATTCCTCTCTGGTCGGATCCTGTGCCGTGCTGGAACAACAAAGGACTCGTTCATGGTAGTTATCACTGTTAGCTAGCAGGCTGTTGTGTGATGACTGTCTTGGGTCCCGCGTCGTGCTGGGCGCCCTGGCTGCGTCTATGCTTTCTACAACGCAGTTGCGTTTCCGGGTTCCCGTGATTGGCCACTGACGCACACGCGTCGCACGTGTACGCCCCCCTTGCTATGAGTGACGCCCCTCGCTATGAGTGAACAGCGGAACGACTGCCATCTTGTTGACAGAGCTCTCATATTTGCGAATGCATAAACTATATCTTAAATTATGGCTATGTGTCTAATATGGCCGTCGCTTATCAATGACTTGTTTGCAGTCAACATTGTCGAAACGGATTGTTTTTTTAATCGGTTCATTTTTACGGATTGTTTTTTATGAATCACAGGACAATAACAGAAATAATAATAACAATAATGACAGTCCAGTAATTAAATCAGAATGAAAGTAGACTAAATGACATAAAAATAATAAATACAATACATGGGCTCGCGCTCGCTCTTCCCCCCCAACCCCATGTCAGAGACGAAGCCTCTCGACGTCTCCATTGTCATAAAATAATTTGTGAAACCTGTGGTGCTCAAGTGGAACATCTAATGGGACTCCGTGAGCCTTCAAAGCTGCTCTTATTTGTAAATAGAAGAAAAAAGTGGAACTGGTGAGGTCAAATTTGTTGGATATATCTCGAAGACTGGGGAGACCTAGTCATCGAAGATATCCCCCAATGTGTGTATGCCTTTCAAATGTTAAATGATAAATGATTAAATAATACACACTGAAATCTACGCTCTCTCATCCTGCTTCCCGCAACTCCTATACTTCTTGAGTAACTTGCCCAACACGGCTTAATGGTTGTTGACTGTAAACAAGTCATTGATAAGCGACGGCCATATTAGACACATTTAGACACATAATTTAAGATATAGTTTATGCATTTGCAAATATGAGAGCTCTGTCAACAAGACGGCAGTCGTTCAGCTGTTCACTCATAGCGAGGGGCGTCACTCATAGCGAGGGGCGTCACTCATAGCGAGGGGGGCGTGTGCGTCAGTGGCCAATCACGGGAACCCGGAAACGCAACTGCGTTGTAGAAAGCATAGACGCGCCCTGGCTGTGATGAAACCTGGGTCCTTCCTTCTCGCTGCTGCCTCTCGTATGCTCATTTGTTGTGGTTTAAGTGGAGTGACGCCACCGCTGCCGCTGGTCGTGTTGTTATTGTTGTTGTTGTTGTTGTTCGCCGTTGTTGCTTCTGGTGCCAGCAACAGGCCCCGTTGTCTTGTTTGTTTCCGCGTTACAACCGGGCCTGGGTGTTGATGAATGTCTCCCGAGAGAAGCAAATATAATAAAAACATTGATTTGCTATTACACTTGGCGGTCGGGGGTACCTTCTTTCGTTCCGGGTTCACAGTTAACACTTTCTTCGCCAGGCTTATGTACATCATTATACCATCCTCTGCCAGCTCTATTTGTCTATGGAGAAGTTCCCCTTCTTTGCAGGGCTATAACTTTTTAAATTGTATTGCTAAATTGACATTACTATGGCCCATTCAACATCAAGTATCTATTGTTCAGGGTGTAGCAACGTTATTGTTACGAAGGATCAGATTAAACCGAATATATATATTTATTTATTGATATATATTGAATAGTATTTGTATATCGTTTGATATCCCTTGTATATTCCTTGTACATATACACGGAATATCCCTTTAGCCTACTATAGCCCATAATAGTTCATTCTCTTATTGGACAAAAGGACCAGGCGCCAGGGGACCGGCCCCTGACGTCAAGTTCAAAGGTACCGACGAGACATGTCCGTACTAGCCCCGGCTCTGCCCAGGGATACGGCTACCGAAAGGAGAGTGGCACTATTTGTTCACCGTGCATATAAATATGGCGCAAGTAAATGTAGAAGACCCTTAGTCCTTTACCCTTCTACCCAACTAAGTAACAGAACGTGAAGCCTCACCCACGATACCGCGTGCGGTGTAGTATGGCCTGTTTGGCCTTAGAATAGCATCGAGACCTCGGGCGAATTAATAGCTGAATTGTCAGAGTTTGGCACTGTACCGTCGAGTGCGACGTATTTCTATTCAGTAATAATAGTCTATCGTGTATGGTGCATCGTGCGGTTAGAGTTCTAAAGTGACCAGCATCTCCAACGCTTCCTCGTGTTATCTAGAGTCTTAACCAGGCTGGGCCGACCACATGGCGCCTTCATCCGAGGAGATCTAGACGAGGACCGAGGGACATGTACACTGGATTACCTACCCGACGACTGCTGAGCCCTATGCGGCTGGAATATATTTGCTTTGGTACTGTGATTTGTGGAGCGGATAATCGCCGACGCCTGTGCGTGTTGGATTTACCCCCGAGAGGAGTCAAGTTGAGTCGGCGCTCAGAGAGACTGAGGTCGCCTAGCTTCTTCTTCATTGTGGAGCTACAGCCTACAAGAGAACCAAGGTGTATTCATCTGCGGATCAAGAGTCTACTGCACTGTCTTCTGTACTTGAAGTCTCCCTAGATATCGTTGACCAGACGGTCTACTACCGACGGCTCTCCTACCCCCCCTGCCGGCTTACAACCGGGAGGACCCCTTCCAGAATATCCTGCTATATCATTAAGAGTACCATAGATCTAATTCCCTAAGAGCCAGGTTGTATACTTGCTTCCTGCGTAACCAGAGATTGGACATTCAGTGTTGATTTGCCTACGAGTACTCATTTGCCTTACAAGTGCATTCAAATCATAAATGTAATAGTAACTATCATATGTACCTTTTGCTATATATTAAATATTTGATTATTACCTTTGTGTGGAACCGATTTCATTGTGGGAAAGTGTTCATCATATTTAGATATCGTGTACTGTATGGCCAGTAGTTAAAGTACATAAAGCGGTAGTGGTTTAATGATACCATACTTATCAATACAGTCAGGGAATTGTACCCCTCAGTTACAATTGGTCCTTCGAGCCGGAGGGTAATTAGTGTAATATTAATATAGTGGTATTAATATTGAAATGGCCTATGATGAACACTCCACAAAACGGTCCTCCTAAAGTAGATCGCCCGCAGCGTAGACGACAGCCACCTCAGTACTTAGAGGATTACGCTGCCAGTATACTACCTAGCCTTCTACAAACGGTAAACGCGGTAAAAGTAGAAAGTAAAATTATGTCCGACCCTATCAACCAGGATACCCCGACCACAGAGGCCCTAGTGGGTTCTAATGTAACTGCTAACCAAGCTCACGGTGGGGACCAGGAGGGAACTGACACGACTTTACCCCCCGCCAAGACCGAAGAAGTAGTCCCCGAAGAGCTCCGGGAAGAAGACAACCCTCCAGAGATGGAACTCTGCACGGAACAAGATGAGGAGAGCGCCGAGGAGATAGAGCTCCAGGACTCCCCGCAGGGGAACGCATCCCCAACGGGTACTGCCAGGAGCGGATCACCTCAACCAGCGTCTTCCCCCAATGAGGCAGAGAGGATGCTGGCACAGGCGTTCCTCGCCAGCCTAGCAGCCTCTACGGAGCGCGATCGACTCCAAGCACAGACGCTTAGCGAGCGCGAACAACTCCAAGCACAGACGCTTAGCGAGCGCGAACGCCTCCAAGCGCAGCAACGGGGCGACGAAGAGCGCATACGTCTGGAGATGAGACGCCTTCAGACGGAAGAGAATATGGCAAGAGACCGGGCCGACACCCAGCGTGCCGCTGCCGGTGCCCAAAGAGAAGCAGATCTCACCAAGCGCGAAGCCGAGCGCGACAGACTACAAGCCGAGCGCGACAGACTACAAGCGCAGCTAATGGAGCAGCTGATCACCAGGGCAACACCCCCTCCCTCCACAAGGGGTTCCAGGGCCTCGTCAAGACACGGGTCAAGGGCACCCTCCCCTAACCGATTAAGCGACCCTGAGCCCGACCACCAGAGAGAGCCTACACCCCCCTCCGAACTCCTTCCCCGACCGGTCCAAGTGAGACCCAGCTACAAGGAAGGAACGGCGGACACCGCGGAGAGGCTAAATAGACAACTACAGGATCTAGAAGACCTAGCAGAGGAAGAAGAGGGAGAAGAGGAGAGTCAAGCCCGACAGCAGCACATTACTCCACAGGACCATGAGGTCCAGTACAGCCCAGGCTATACCCCCGCGGCTCTGCGCTACAGACCCCCGACTCTATTCACGGGTGAGCATGACGCACGACCAGTCCCGAGGAATAGTACCTGGACCAGCGGGCCATGGTACCCTGCCGGTACCAGCCCACCGAGAGGCGTAAGAGGAGACTCGCCCAGGAGGCCTCTCTTCCAACGCTCACCGATGTGCCAGCCATCCACGGCGTCATACATTGGCACACCGACGTTTCCAGACTTCACCCATGAGAACCGAGCACAGTACACGGAGCTACGGATGTGCTTAGAGACAATGATGGTGGATGTAGCTGATGAACGCCACAAGTATGCTATCCTATTGAAGCACCTGAAAGTGCCCAGAGCGCACAACATAGCGCTGGCCTATGCCACCTCTACTACCCCATACACAGCGGCTCTAGCAGCACTAGACCAAATATATGGACGTATATGGGATTACGTAATACAAGAGATAAGGCATATTGACCGCCTACCCCCAGCAACAGACAATCGCTCACTAGACGACCTGTCTATCAAAGTACAATCCCTGGTAGGGATGCTGGGGGCGCAACGAGAAAAGGGTATGCACGAACTATACGCAAACTCGAACGTCGAGAGGATTTTAGAGAAGCTGCCGCCCGCCCGACAGGAGCGCTTCAGGCGGCAAAGAGACCACCGTGATCCTAACGGTCCCGAGCCATCCCTCCTAGACCTAGCCGACTTCCTGGCGAGAGAAGTCAGCAGCCTACGGCTGGATACGTTCGTGCGGAGCACACCAAGCTCCAGAGAGGGACCTAGGAGAGCAAACGATGGCCGAAGATCGGTGACTGTCATGCACCAATCAGAATCAGTACCGAGCAGCAAGAACCACAGTACCCCCTCGATGAAAGAGAAGTGGAAGATGGTGTGCCCGTACTGCGAGAAGGAACACTGGTTGTCACAATGTGACCTGTTCAAGAAGATGACCGCTGAAGAAGTGAGTCACTGGATAAAGTCCAACAGGCGCTGTTACCGATGTGCGCGCAGTCACATGGCAGCCGAGTGCCGCCTCAAGAAGAGGTGTAGTCGGTGTGACGGAGCCCACCTAGATGTCCTACACGACAGTAACAGAAGAAAGCCTGCACCACCCAGCAGCACAAAGGCAAGTGTTATGTACATCGACCCCGCTAGCAGCAGCGGCGCCCAGGTGCTCTTAAAGGTGGTCCGCGTAACACTGAGTTACCAAGATAAAGTCATGGACACTTACGCCGTCCTTGATGACGGGTCAGAGAAGACCCTTCTCCTCGCGTCCGCTGCGGCCCAGCTGGGGCTGCGGGGGAGCGAGAACCAGATGACGATTCGGACAATAAGAAGAGATCTAAAGACGATAAAGGGCGAGAATGTCTCCTTCACTATCGCAGCAAGCGGGCAGCCAGAGAGACGGTATAGGATTACTAATGCTTTCACCAGCCAAGAAATAGGACTATCGCAGTACACCTACCCCATCGCCAAGCTGATGGATAAATATGTGCACCTGCGTCAACTACCTATCCCGCTCATAGACGGTGCCACCCCGACCCTGCTGATAGGCTCCGACCATGCAGACCTCATAGTCCCGATAGACCGGGTCCATACAGGACCCAGAGGTTGTCCTGCAGCAGTCGAGACCCGCCTAGGATGAACACTACAAGGCCCCCTCGCCAAGTCTCTTAACCGAACAGCAGCCACTAGCTGCCTCCACTCCAGAGCGACAGAAGAAGACACCACACTCCTGCAGCATGTCGAGAGGCTATGGACACTAGAGACAATGCCCTTTAAGAACGAAAAGAAAGACATTCGTTCCAAGGACGACATTTACGCTATAGCCCTCCTCGAGCAAGGGACAAAGAGAGTCAACGTCAACGGAGTGATGAGATACGCAACTCCACTCCTGAGGCGAGAGGGAATGCCCACCTTTCACGCCACAAAGGAAGCGACGGAGCGGTATCTATTGAACACAGAGCGGCGCCTAGCCAAAGACCCCGCTCAAGAGACTGTGTACCGCGCTGAGATTAACAAGCGAATCACAGCGGGACACATAAAGAAAATTGACTGGCGACGTCGTGCGCTGCTCCGCGCCTCCCTGATCAAAGACGGCTTTGATCTCCGGCAGCGGGCCAGCAGCGACCCCCCAGTATTGCGCAGCCTCTCCCCAGAGGACAAGCCCCTGCTGCGGTTCCTATGGAGAGAGAGGATCGGAGATGAGCACCCAGCCATCTATCAATGGGAAGTCCTCCCTTTCGGAACCACATGCAGCCCATGCTGTGCTACGTTTGCACTACAAAAACACGTTGCAGAGGACCCAGCAGCAGATGAAGAGGTCCGACAAAGTGTGACAAATAGTTTCTACGTGGACAACTGTTTACAAAGCGTCTCGACGCCAGAAGAAGCCGAGGCTCTTCTACTCAAGCTCCGCGCCTCCCTGATCAAAGGCGGCTTTGATCTCAGGCAGTGGGCCAGCAGCGACCCACAAGTATTGCGCAGCCTCTCCTCCGAGGACAAGGCAGCGAGCAGCGACACCTGGATGGCGACCATCCCAGGAGAAGCCCAAGAAATGACACTAGGACTAGTCTGGCGCTTCAAAACAGACTCGCTCCATTATAGACACAAACCCCTGACCAGGGAGCAGGGAAGGTCGACGGCAATACCGACCACCAGACGGAGTGTATGCAGAGCACTCGCCAGACAATATGACCCGTTGGGATGTATTCTACCTTACACCACCAGGGCAAAGATGATTATAGGAGCGCTATGGGACAAGGACCAGGGCTGGGATGATCCCATACCCGAATACCTTGCATCCACATGGAGAGAGTGGGAGACGGAACTCCGCTCACTCCCAGGTGTTAATATACGCCGCAGCTACTTCCCACCCACAGTGAGGCCAGAGACATGCAAGATCGACCTGCACGTATTCAGCGACGCCTCCGAAGTAGCCTACGGTTCGGTGGCCTACTTGCGTGCCCGAGAGGAGGGAGGAGAAATACATACTGCTTTCATCCTGGCTCGCTCAAGAATAGCCCCACGAAAGCAACAATCTATCCCACGTCTAGAGCTCTGCGCAGCCCTAGCAGGAGCGCAGCTCGCCACGTTAATCCAACGTGAACTCACCATCCCGGTGCAAAGAACAATCTTGTGGTCAGACTCCACGACCGTACTCACATGGATCCGGTCTGATTCGTGCAGATACAAGGTCTTCGTGGGAGTCAGAGTCACCGAGATTCAAGAGTTAACAGAAGTAGCGAGCTGGAGGTATGTGGACACCAAACACAACCCAGCTGACGTCATCACCCGGGGAATGTCCCTGGATGACCTCACCCGTCACAACCTCTACAGTGACGGGCCAGAGTTCCTCAAGCTCCCGGAAGAAGAGTGGCCTACACCCACCCCACGGGAGGCGAGTAAAGAGGAGGCCGAAAACAAGAAACCTATGTTCTGTGGATTGAACACACTCGTCTCCACAGACCCCGACATAGACGATTGCCTCACCCTACAGAGTGCGCAGCTAAAGACATTTCTGTGGCACCACCCAGAGGTTCAGCCCACAACTGATATTTCAGCAGCTGACTACGAAGAAGCAGAACTTCTTCTACTACAACGAGCCCAGAGAGACTCGTTCCCCGATGAGCTAGCCTGTCTACAGGGAGCGAAGCCCGTCCCATCAGACAGCAGACTGCTCCACCTAGCCCCCGAGAGCGACGCCCATAGTCTCATCAGAGTGGGTGGTCGTCTGCGGAGAGCCCCAGACTTACCGGATGACGTCAAGTACCCGATAGTCTTGAACAGCCGACACAAGGTCACAGAGCTGATCATAAGGAAATACGACGAGGATGTGCACCACGCAGGGGCAGAGAGAGTCTTCGCGGAGATCAGACGTCGTTATTGGATACTGCAAGGGAGAGAAGCAGTGCGGCGCTTCCAGCGAACCTGTCTAGACTGTCGTAAGTGGCGAGCCCAGCCCAGTATACCCCGGATGGCTGACCTACCTCCCTGTCGCCTCCGACTCGGCGACAAGCCTTTTCACTCCACCGGTATGGACTGTTTCGGCCCGCTGTATATAAAGAAAGGAAGAGGAACCGAGAAGCGGTGGGGTATTGTATTCAAATGCA
The DNA here is from genome assembly GCF_963971535.1 of Notolepis coatsorum. Taxonomy (NCBI): domain Eukaryota; kingdom Metazoa; phylum Chordata; class Actinopteri; order Aulopiformes; family Paralepididae; genus Notolepis; species Notolepis coatsorum. The sequence goes on along the minus strand of NC_140177.1, from coordinate 78,440,657 downwards.
TGACCACCCGAGCGATACATATCGAACTCCTTCCAACCATGAGCACAGACTCATTCCTTATGGCCTTCCGAAGATTCACATCACGGAAGGGAAAACCGTCTACATTATTGTCTGATCACGGGACAAACTTCAAAGGCGGAGAAAGAGAGCTGAGAGAGAGCTTCCAAGCTATGGGCCCAGAACTTAAGACCCACCTCGCTCCATCCCAGATTGACTTCCAGTTTAATCCCCCGAACGCACCTCACTTCGGTGGAACTTGGGAACGAGAAGTACGGTCTATAAAGACAGCCCTGTACGCCGTGCTTGGGGCCCAGACCGTGGCGGAAGAAGTCTTAATGACAGTCCTCACGGAGATCGAGGGAGTATTGAACTCAAAGCCCCTCGGTTACGTCTCAAGTGATGTAGCAGATGTCGACCCAGTCACCCCCAACACACTATTGATGGGGCGGCTGGACCCCGCGCTACCCCAGACAATGTACAGGCCTGAAGAAGCGAACGGCCGAAGAATGTGGAGGTACAGTCAAGTACTGGCTGACAAGTTTTGGAACAGCTTCCTACTCCACTACCTACCGTCTCTACAGACCCGCCAGAAATGGGTAAAAGAGAGAGACAATTTGATAGAAGGAACAGTCGTCATGATTATTGACCAGTCACTACCCCGAGCTATGTGGCCGGCTGGCCGCGTAAGCAAAGTGATCACCGGTGCCGATGGAAAGGTCCGAGCAGCTGAAGTGCTCGTCCAAGGGCGGACCTACACCCGACCCGTGGCGAGGCTAATAGAACTGCCAAGGCTCCCCGATACTATCAATGACGACCATGACCCCATGACTTTGTGAACTGACTGACCCTCACAGCGGACATTGAGTAGTGGACAGTGCGGTTAATCTGTCTCTGCTTAGCTAATTAGGTGGGACTAATTAGGGTGCGGCTGTTACGAAGGATCAGATTAAACCGAATATATATATTTATTTATTGATATATATTGAATAGTATTTGTATATCGTTTGATATCCCTTGTATATTCCTTGTACATATACACGGAATATCCCTTTAGCCTACTATAGCCCATAATAGTTCATTCTCTTATTGGACCAAAGGACCAGGCGCCAGGGGACCGGCCTCTGACGTCAAGTTCAAAGGTACCGACGAGACATGTCCGTACTAGCCCCGGCTCTGCCCAGGGATACGGCTACCGAAAGGAGAGTGGCACTATTTGTTCACCGTGCATATAAATATGGCGCAAGTAAATGTAAAAGACCCTTAGTCCTTTACCCTTCTACCCAACTAAGTAACAGAACGTGAAGCCTCACCCACGATACCCCGTGCGGTGTAGTATGGCCTGTTTGGCCTTAGAATAGCATCGAGACCTCGGGCGAATTAATAGCTGAATTGTCAGAGTTTGGCACTGTACCGTCGAGTGCGACGTATTTCTATTCAGTAATAATAGTCTATCGTGTATGGTGCATCGTGCGGTTAGAGTTCTAAAGTGACCAGCATCTCCAACGCTTCCTCGTGTTATCTAGAGTCTTAACCAGGCTGGGCCGACCACATGGCGCCTTCATCCGAGGAGATCTAGACGAGGACCGAGGGACATGTACACTGGATTACCTACCCGACGACTGCTGAGCCCTATGCGGCTGGAATATATTTGCTTTGGTACTGTGATTTGTGGAGCGGATAATCGCCGACGCCTGTGAGTGTTGGATTTACCCCCGAGAGGAGTCAAGTTGAGTCGGCGCTCAGAGAGACTGAGGTCGCCTAGCTTCTTCTTCATTGTGGAGCTACAGCCTACAAGAGAACCAAGGTGTATTCATCTGCGGATCAAGAGTCTACTGCACTGTCTTCTGTACTTGAAGTCTCCCTAGATATCGTTGACCAGACGGTCTACTACCGACGGCTCTCCTACCCCCCCTGCCGGCTTACAACCGGGAGGACCCCTTCCAGAATATCCTGCTATATCATTAAGAGTACCATAGATCTAATTCCCTAAGAGCCAGGTTGTATACTTGCTTCCTGCGTAACCAGAGATTGGACATTCAGTGTTGATTTGCCTACGAGTACTCATTTGCCTTACAAGTGCATTCAAATCATAAATGTAATAGTAACTATCATATGTACCTTTTGCTATATATTAAATATTTGATTATTACCTTTGTGTGGAACCGATTTCATTGTGGGAAAGTGTTCATCATATTTAGATATCGTGTACTGTATGGCCAGTAGTTAAAGTACATAAAGCGGTAGTGGTTTAATGATACCATACTTATCAATACAGTCAGGGAATTGTACCCCTCAGTTACAGTTATACTTTTTCATTCACATATTCATACTAAAATACGGTCTAAAGTATAAGTATGTTTTTATCGTTTTCTGCAGCTTTCTGCAGAACGTGATTTATAGCCCTAAATGCATTATATTGATGATTGTATACAGTTTGATAGCGATCGGCGTGAGATAAAAAATGTCAAATGGACGTGCTTCTAGAAGTTACTACTTATCATCTGATGTTGACCGGATGGGGGGGGGGGGTCGTTTATAATTCCGTGGCCAACGTTAGATGATTCATCTAGTGTGGGTGATATGATCATTAGAGCAGTTTGTATCGAACACGTTAAAAAAAAACGCTGAAACTCACCGTAGCTTCCTCGTAGCGTTGGGCGATGAGCATGGAGCAAAAATATTTCTATTATGGGATGTTGAAATATGCGATACATCTCCAGGTTGTATAATAGTATATACGTCCAAATCATGTTGTTTATCAAGTTATTGGTAACGGATTGCTATCCATTTTGTCTAGCGAGTGATCGTACCGAATTGGAATGAGCACCAGCTTCCGTTTCCGGTTTCCGGTTTGGGCGATCCGCCGATCGGCCACCAGATGGCGCTCTTGAACCGTTGGAGAGTTGAGAGGGGATCAACAGTAGATCTCAAGTCTCCGGGGGAGAAATATGATTGCGATCACAGATTTTTGAAATATTGATCTCAATGACGTGTTACGGCGTCATTGGCAGAATTAGCATGGCGGGGAATGACGAGTTTAGGCGTCCTTGGCAGAGAAAGTGTTAACACAATGCCCGCCAATGACGAGTTAACTCGTTATTGGCCACCAATCGTTGTTTGCCAACAACGAGTATACTCGTTTTTATGATCGTTATTTATTTTATTCGCTATATCTATTCATAATTCATGGCTGCAGCCTCTGCAGACCCTTCAGACCCTGTCTGAGCTGGCAGACGGTCAACACCGCCCTCTACTGCCTTGTGGTCTGGTGTGTTTTCTGAGCCGATCTGAGCCGTGGGGGCGAGGTTTAAATACACAGGCGAGGCAGGCCTTTACAACGATGCCATGGAACACTAACCCCGCCCGCCCGATCATGTGTAACCCTCGGTAATGTCGGGGACAGGATCGCTGTGAATAACTGGAATGGCGATCAGATAATTGGATTATCTTTTTTGCATTACATCAGAGCAGGCACGTGCCCACATAGAGCCCAAAGGGTGCTTGAGCACCTGCCTTTTTGAACCTCAAAAAAGTGCCCCTAAAAAAAATAAACTTTATTTATTTTTTTATTTTATTTTTGCCGTTACGCATATAGACTGCCCTTCCAACTGAAAAATGTCAGGATAGAATCAAAATATTAGGTAAAGAGAGAGAGATGCCCCATATTCCATTGCAGTTTGCACGGCCTCCTCAGCGTGCCTCTTCGCGGACCTATATTTTATGCATAGCGTGGGTGGTGATGATGATGATGATGATAGAAACTGCTGTGGCGCATACAGTTGAATGCTGGTATTACACTCATTGAGGGACACAAAGAAGTCAAGTCCGATGGGATTTGGGAATCTCAAATACAAATCGGGATTGGAATAAAAAATGCATTTATATTAAACGATACAGAATATACAGCACTTCTTGGGGTCTGTAGGGTAAGCACTTATTCCCTCCCCCCTGAACATTTATGGAGATGTATGGGCCTTTTAAGTCAGTGATAAAAGTGTCTTTCAAGGATAGGTGAGCTCCTGCACTGATTATTATAGTTCAATATTCAATATTTGATCACCAAAACCCCCCAAAAAGCATAAAAAGCCCCCCCCCCCCCGCCAGAAAAGGGCCCTTAAAAATCGGGCTTGGTTAAAACACACACAGGTATAATGCCCTTTTCAGCCTTTGAGCACCTGCCCCTCTAAAGTCCTGTGCACGTCCCTGCATCAGAGACAAGGTAAGAACACTATATAAAATCTTGCGTTTATCTGATATTTCTTTCTCCCGCAATCAAAGCTATCTGTGTGGACCGTGTTGTGCTTTCTACCGTTGGCTGCGGTGGGGGTGGGGGGCCATTTCATGTATGCACGAGGAGATATAATAATGATAATCTAGCGTTGATTTCAGGATGATTAGATAATCAGCCGAAAAATTACAACGTGATGACTGGATTACACTAAAATGCCCTTTTCTCGTCTTTTCCTGGAATTACTCAGAATCACCCAAACCATACTCATATTCAAAACGGTATAAAACGGAAATGTACGGATGAAAAAACAATCTGTTTTTTGCATGTTGACCAGAAGCAACTCACTGACAGTCGACGGCGTTATTAGATCCATAGCTATAATATAAAATATAGTTTTATTACTCGCAAGTTTGGCATTCTAAAACTATATCCATTGAATAAAGACCTGGCGCTGAAGGGGGATCAGTGTCCCCTGCTGCTGGCGGTCAATGTGTTAATAGTCTTTTACATATCTAGCTTTGGTATGGATTGATTGTTTAGATCATTGTTATTGTTAGCATGGCTAACAAATGCAAATATATTGTAGTCTGCCCTGTTGTTCTGACCCGTTGTACGTTCCTTTCTGCCCCGGTGATGCGCGCGCACACTGCGTCTGATGTATACGGTGAACCACTTGGGGACATCGTTAGAAAACGCAGTGTATATTTCCATAGCTATGCGGATGACACACAATGTACATCTCTGCTGAACCAAATTATCCTACAGCGATAAACTATCAATTGCATCTCTTAGCAATAAACAAATGGATGAGCAACAACTTCCTAGAATTAAATGACAACACTGAAATCCTACTAGTTGGACCTATAACCAAAAGATTAATTATGCTGAACAATATGGGGCAACTTACTCAACTTTACTTGATTAAACCAAAAGTCTTGGTGTTATCATAGATGAAGTATCTTGAGCTTCATTTATACCTATATCTAAGTTCAGTGATCGTATAGTATTCTATTACCCTTCTCCTGCATGGTTTGGTATTTCAGATGTTCGGTTCAATTAAAGGGAAGCTGACGAGGTGGTCAAATCAACAAACTGCGGTGTTTATTACCATTTCTTAATAAACCACAGCTTTAGGAATCAAAACAAGTACATCGTCTCTTTGGTATATCTAATTGTCTCTTTGATGTGGCAGTTTGGTCCATGCTCGGATCAGCTGCGGCCGTCAGATACGTTCTTCTCTCGTGCTGGGTGGTGTGGTTGCCAAGGCAACCTGGGTCTCCGTGTATCAGCGCTCAGGCAGAGAGAGCGCTCGTTTTTCGTCTCTCCTCGGGGGTCGGTTCTCCTGCTGCGAGGCGATCGTTCTGTCATCGGGTCTCAGTGGCTCTGAGTCTCCAGTCTCCCTCTGTCGGTGGAGGTTTCAGCGCTCCAGGTCTCTCCGTCTCCTCGCTCCCGTCTCCGGGTGTGTCTCCTCTCTCCAGGTCCCTTCTGGTGTGTCTCCCTGTCCGTCGCCATCAGCCCTATTTAAAACGGGAAGAGAGAAGACCTTCCCTGCCTGTCTAGTCACGTCACTCCCACAATCTGGCTTCCCTATTTGGCCAAATTCCTTGTAGCCGGAACTTGTCTGTCGTGACACGTCCTCCTGGGTCTTGCGTCAACATGTTACACAGTCTTGGTCTGCTGACACTACACAGTTTCACAATTAGAATCTGCCGGCTGTTTAATCATTACTTGATGAGAGGATCCGTTTTTCACTGAGTAACACATCCTCATGTTTTCTTGTGACACAATGTTTACATAGTCTAGATAAGAAACAGACTACTTTGTTTCTTGATTAACCACTGACCAATATTGTATAGTTGTTTATCTTTTTAGCATTAAGAGTTTTTATTCCTTATGGTGACTTCTGTTATTCTAATAGTTTTAAGTTATGTCCACTTGTTGTCTATTTTTCATGCTTGCTAAGCCTTGATCAAAGGTAATTTGGTATGACATAACTTTTTAGTACTGTTTTAACTGGTGGCAGTTCTGTGATGTGAAAGGGAGATTCCAACCGTTTTGGTGTCACCTTTCTGACCTCTGTACCCTAGTCAGCAGCTGCAGTTCTAACCTGAAATTACTTTAGCTTAGTGTAAATATGACCTTTTGATCTCAACTGTTATTTTTCAGTTGGTTCCTGTTTTTCAAAGATAATTATATCCTTCCTCGTCTGTTTGAGATGGCCATTTCCTAAACCACAGCTGTCACCACTTCCCTTTAGAATGTGCTGTTGGGAACGGGGGTTTTACTCAATCTCTATCTCAAATCTAGGTGGGGGAGAATGCCAAATGGTCTCCTGTTTGACGTATCCAAGGCTATTTGGTTTAGTGACCTCTGTGGCCTTGCGGTAGGAGCTATTTGACAGGGGGAGGGTTTCTCACAGTGGCCAGTACACTAAAATACCAACTCCTTTCCTGATTACCTCAATATAGTCTTGAGGGGTCATTGATTATCTTAAAGGTCAGCCATCTGGTCTGGGGAGTCAACTGTCTCTACCCTCTTTCAACCTAGGGCCACAGAAATAACTCACATGGGGTGTTCAAATCACCCTTTCTATCAAATCAACTTCTCTATCTAATCATTTATTTTGTACCTTTCAGTTGCTATGTTCATGTTTTCATTTAGAAATATACGACAATCCACCCTTAGGGGGTTTAATAACCCACTATACAGCACCAATATTTTCTAAATTAAACATAAAAATCATAATTATCATTTTTTCTAATATTTCCAAAAATTTCAAAAAAAATCCAAAATTTACACAAATCGAACTACCAAACCCCTTTCCATCTGTACAGTTACAAAATCATCATTTCACCTACCTTTTCCTCCTTTCACAGTTATACACATTATCAGTTATAAATACGACATCCAGTCTAGGTCCGTGTCTTTATACAAAAAGAATCATCGTACCATTCTCAGCTTATTTCAATTATGACTATCCATTATCCGTGTAATTAGCTTCAATGTCTATTTTGTGTAATGGACTCTGCAAGAAAAGCTTAATACATCACACCACTAAAAGATTAACACTCTAAACATTTTGAGGGAAATTCAAACAAGCAACATAAATCATTTCTTCTCCTTGAAAAGACCACTGAGGCCTCAATTATTCTTCGCTTTCATCCCTGTCAGTTATCCCTATTTCAACCTCCTGAGGTCTTTACTGCTAACTCGTTTTGACTGTTTTCTTCTTGTTGTATCTTGTGCTAATCACCGCCTCTTCTTTGTTGTATGCCCCTTCCTGACAAAAGAAGCCACCCAACTCCTCGTCCAATCAACAGTCATCTCCCGCCTCGACTACTGCAACGCACTGCTCGCTGGCCTCCCGGCCACTGCCACTAAGCCTCTTCAACTCATTCAGAACGCAGCGGCCCGCCTGATCTCAAACCTACCGAAGTCGGCCCATGTCACCCCACTTCTTAGGGACCTGCACTGGCTCCCCATTGCTGCACGAATCCGCTTCAAGGCCCTTGACCTAGCATACCGTGCGGCAAAGGGAACTGCTCCCGCCTACCTCCGGTCAATGGTCTCTAACTACACACCCTCAAGACCCCTACGCTCTGCATCTTCTGGCCGCCTCAGACCTACTCCTATCCAAGCTCCGGGAGGGTCATCAAAGAGAAGTCGCCTATTCTCAGTCCTTGCCCCACAATGGTGGAATGAACTACCCACCCCAGTTAGGACAGCCGAAACACGTCCAATCTTTCGCCGTCGACTAAAGACTCACTTCTTCAACCATTATCTGAATAAAAAAAAAAAAAAAAAAAAAAAAATCTAACCCTAACTAACCATACTGTCATGCACTTGTCCTAATAAACTAACCTACACTGTAGCACTCAACACTTTGATGAACATTGTTACTCAGCTGATAGAGTTGTGCTCTTCCTGATGGCTTGTCGTACAGAACTTGTAAGTCGCTTTGGATAAAAGCGTCAGCTAAATGACTAAATGTAAAAAATGTAAATGTATGCAGTTTTTGGTACTGCTCCGATTTTCCACAGAAGGAAACGATTTTCCCTCTGTCCTTTTTGCCTTTTTGATTGTTATTTACAAACACACAATAGATTGGAAACTTTATTTTTCGCAGATATCTCTACTGTTCTGCATTTGACAATACATTTGTCTCCAAATTAATTATCTATGTATTTCACAGCTTCTTACGTTAGCATTCAATCAAATCACCTTTGTCTCATTTCTTTTTGTGCTGTACTGTTTTACTAGATCAAATATCTCAAGTTCAACACAACTACTACTTCCACCCTTGAAAGTGGAATATCCATTATTTCACTATCAATACCTCGTTCCCAGACAGCTCCTCGGTCCGGACAGCCAGCTCTAGACGAGGCCAATCACCAACAGAACCTATGTGCATTTGCAACAAACCACAGTCCATTTAAACACACATCCCACACACTCCGCCAGCCTTCAACAAGCCGGTGCAGAGTCTCCCATAAGTCAATCATCAAATTCACATGTCTGCACCCTACATGAACACTACTTCGGCCAATTGCGACCAAAAACCTACAGAGCTTACCTATAGACAGAGAAACACGTTTCCCCAACACTTACCATAACCCAAAATGTGACACAACCTCCCAGATTCTACATCTGGACTCTTAATGAGCGGAAAACAAACCATGAACCAGCTCCCGTCCATTCTCCGTTTCCAGCTCATTACATCAGACTCCCTACCAGTCTCGCTGTGTCACCACCACCTGCTATCCCTGACCGGCGAGAGATCCCTCCCAGCCAGCCAGTTCCTATAACAAAATAGAGCATCAAACAAAAACAAACAAAATTGCAAATAAACAAAAAATCGTGAGTGCCTACATGCTACACACCCATCCAACAGAATTTAACTATCATCTAGAGGCATAAATACCCCCGCCAAAACTAAGACAGCAAAATTAAAAACCCAAAAAGAAATAAAATAAGTAATGAAATAATAATGTGCGTCTTTTTTTTTTTTTTTTTTTTAAGTCTACTTGACCACCATTGGATCAAGGATATAATCACTACTATACATAGTCCTTTGTTTCTAACTCTGTCTAATATTAAATGTTCCATTGTTCCTGTTTAAAACCCATCATTTTTGTTAGTACGATTAGCCCATGCGATTCCCAGTCACTTCATCCCATCTACAGCCCCAACTTACCCTGGTTAGTCTTCCAAACCATTTTAGTAACTTGCACACCTAATCAAACCTTATCTATGTATCTTCGTCTCTATCCTTATTCTAATCAGTCTCATTTTCCATTTTAATTTATCAATAACCCTATTTACTCGAGCACTTTTAGCTTTGTTTTCGTGCATTCCCGCTTCGCTCTTAATCAACCTATGACCTATGCAGACAAAACCTATTTACACCTCCTCTGAAAATGTCCCAACTCCCCACATTTCCAGCAACTCTGATTTCTGATGGACTCTTGCTTTCTATTGGACTCTTGCTTTCTATTGGACTCTTGCTTTCTATTGGACTCTCGCTGAGCCCGCCACCCTTTGTCACATGACCGAGCGAGATGGCCGATCTCCCCACAATGCCAGCACACAGTCGACGCCGGCCACCCAGGCGGTCCCAGTTTACCACGACTCCCGCAGTCTCTCGGCTGGCATCCCACAGTCCTCGCCAGGTCAACCCCTCTCCTGTCCTCTGGTCGCATGTCCTGTTGCCTGGAGGAGAGAGGGGCATACCTGTCCTTTTCTGCTGCCTCTCCTCGGGCCTTTTCTTGTTGGGAGGGGCCTGGAAACTCACCCCTCCTGCGGTTCAGTTCACCCTGTCGCGGCCCAGTTCCCTGTCCGGGCAACGGAGCACAGGGCACTCTTTGATCACGGCGGCCTAGGTCAGACGCCCGAAGCATGACCTCAATAGCTGTCGCTTCTAGTAGCGCAGCCTTTCTTGCCAGTTCTTGTTCCAATCTCTGAGTCTCGTGTGCGGCTTGACCAAACGCCCGCTCTGTCTTCCTCAAGTCTCGATGAACCGCCTCATGTTGTTCGAACGCTTCTACAAACGCTCTCTGTCTTTCTGGAGAGAGGCACGTCATCCTCTCCTCTTCCTCCACCCTGGCCCCCGCTGGCTGGCCCCTCGTCACCGGCCCACGCCTCTCATCCCCGCTTTGGTCTCGAGGGACGACTGGACATGGGAAACTGGTGGGCTGTAGAAACTGTTCGTGTATAGTTCCATACCTGCTGTCGGTCTCAGTTCCAGCCATCCGGCCAGAGTGGACTTCGTGGGACTGCTGTAACAGCGCCGCTCTCCTCAGTCTCTTTTTCTGTCCCTTGGTTAAACCGCAGTCGCCTGCAATGGACACTCCAGCTTGGATCGGTTCTGGTTGGAGTAATACCGTTGCCACTGGTTCCCTCCCCTGTATTGGAACCAAAGTCAACATTTCAAGTTCTTCTATCGCACTGGTCACATGAGAGAAGTCCATCCTATTCCAATCAATCAGATTATCATCACTGGTAAAGTCTATCTGGGAAATGTCTGCAGAGGCTCTCGGCCTTCTCCCCCCAATGGCCTGATCACTAAGGGTCTTTTCCATATTGTTGTTGTTGTTTTTTTTTTTTTTTTTTTTTTTTTTTTTTTTTTAAATACTACCGGTTACTGAAACAGACTGATTGTTTACTCTCGTTTTTGTTATTCTATTGTTATTGCATCTAACGCTTCAGTTGTTCCTATCAATGTTCCACTAAGGTGAACTTCCTATGTTACAGTCATTCACTCCACTTTCAAACACTCCTGCAATCACCGTTTGAAAAAACAAGTTTCTCCGTCTCTAACACTATATTTTCTTACTTGAGTTAAAACACTCACACTGTCAAACTTTTACTGTGCAGACAAGGATTGATAACTGGCTTATCATTGATACTTATACCAAGGCTTCTACAGCCGTTTCCCCAGTTGGTTATGGAAATCGTTAGAGCTCCTGTCCAGCCGAGCACCTGTGCAGAAAGAAAGCAAAAACATCCAACTTAATCATCAGTGGCATTTCCCTGTTATTTCCACTATTCGTTATGCATTGGAAATGTCGGGCAACACTATACTAAAATATTTAGAGAGATATGGTGCTTTTTGTTTGAAAATAACGATACAGCTTATCTTGTTTTTGTCCGTTCCTCCAACAGGAACAACTGGAGGTTTCCAATCCCCTGTGTGTTCTCTTCACCTGATTCTCTGGGAAAAATAATCATTAGTCCCAAGCCTATCAATTGTCTAATAATCTTGGTAAACCTGGTCCTTCATCCGTTCCAATCTCTTTTTGCTTTGATGAATCTGTTCATCCTGATCTTATTTCTTACTTTAAATGCCCGATTAGCGTATCGACTAAATGTATTATTCGCTTTTGCTTCACACTCCTCATACAACATCAATTTCATTCATCCCCACACACACACTTACATCCTTACACACAACCACTACCCCCTCACAACACTAATAAAAATCCATTAGTGTTGTTACTGCTTCCAACTACCAATCAGGGAAAACAATAAACTTTTAGCAACTCAGATCACTAAAACCCTGACCGTCACATAGCACAGCTGGCCATGTTAATAAATTCATGGACACCCGCACTATGCCACTGCAATATTCACCCAGTTCCCTGAATACACAAAGAACCGTCAACTCACAGCCCAAAGCGTCCCCCCTTCAGTTTCGAACCTGAACGGAAACACCCCAAGCTCCCTACCAAGGAATATCACAACTCAACCTACCATCACCCGCACCCAGACAGGCCAGCGCCCATCCGGTACCTACTCCACATACACAATAACAACGCAGTTCAAATTAACCTACAACCCAATAACCCACAACATGCCGCAAAGCTAGGGACGGAGAATCACAGGGAGAAATACAAGGAGAGACAGAGGGGGGGCGGAGGGAAGAGAAAAAGGAGGGAGGGATACAGGGATCCAGGGACTGAGGGGAGGAAGGGGGGGGGGGGGGGACACACCCACAATGCAACATTAACTAAACCCAAACCCGCCTATACTTAATCAGCAGATTACCCCGTATCGCCTGGTCCAGTTAACCCACAGGACTTCAAACACTAACCCCATCATCTGCTGAACTTAAATCAAACCTTAACTTTAATCAGACTAAAAGAGTCCGCATGGAGCTCCTAATATCTAACACCATACTTTAAACCCTACTGCCGGGGCACTACAACCTGAATAAAACTCGCTTTGCAACCCTGGCAGCCCAACAGTACCAAGCAGGGAGCTAGAGATAAAGGAGGGAGAGAGAGATAGAGGGAGAGAGAGTCATAGAGGGAAGAGAGGGGGGGCCCCAAAATGACCATGCGTATTCTATTTATCCTTATGTAATCCTAATTTAGCAAGTAACACTATATTAACATAACCAATACTCCAAGCCCCCCATAAAGGCAACCTATCCCGAACAAAACTTCCTTTGTGCACCTGTCATCTCACAAAGTCAAGCTGGGAGAGAGGGATGGAGCGGAGGGAGGGAGGGAAGGAGGGAGGGAGGGAGGGAGGGAGGGAGGGAGGGAGGGAGGGAGGGAGGGAGGAAGGGAGACAGGGAGGGAGGGAGGGAGAGATGAAGGGAGGCAGGGAAGGAGGGAGGGAGGGAAGGAGGGAGGGAGGGAGAGAGGAAGGGGAGAGTGTGAAAGAGGGAGGAAGAGACACGGAGGAAAAAGGGGGGGGGGGGGGTTCACGCAAATCCCGCAGCACACACGTCTCACTCCAACTAGTCTTGTCCAACATCGCCCCCTATAGCCCTTCACTGTCCACTGCCTTCAACAAAAGCCCACAGTCTCTCCTCCTTGCGCCGACCGACCGTGGCGCGCATGCGCAGACTGACACATACCGTTCACATGCCCCAACCCGTCTCTCACATCAGCAGCCCATCATTCGAACAACATCTAGAAAAGCCACAAAACAAACCCACACATCTACCTCATCTCTATCCCACTAGCGCCATCATACTGGGCCCACAACAAATATAGATCGACAACCAAACAAGTATATACACTCGTCATCAATAACTGAAAAAACCGATAAAAAGAATCACAAATTCCCAAAGATGGTCGCTACCTAAACCCTATAATAACCACAACTGTTCTGCCGTTGCCTACTGCACCTCGTCTACCTGTGAAGGAGAGGTGTAACTATCAAAGAGGCAACACTGCCCTCCGCTGGAACGTTTGTCCAACACCACCATTGCACTACAGTATCCACATCGTCCTGCAGGAGGCGCCCACACCCTCCCCCGCAAGTGCGTCATCACGCAGCACTACACCAAGACGTCAACTCGACGTCCCACCTTAACTACAAAACCACAATCCCCAGAACCCGCTACACCGGAAGTTCCCCGTCCTCGCGTCTCTAAGGTCTCGCGCCAGCCACCAAGAGTAGCAACACGCGATATTCCCCGAGAGTTCAATCATGCTATATTGTTAGCACAGGTAGCTTAGCATCTTAGCCTCGTTAGCTCAGTACTGCTAGCTCCATTAGCTTAGCTTAGCATCCAACATCACTCCTCCTAAACGGCCCATTATCCTGTCGATCCGAGCGGCACAACGCATCGCGACGTTTACACAACCCCTGTTATACCCCGCAACATAACTTTAATCCTATTTAGCCCCCGTTCACAGAACATATATCATTATCTTTATCCTAGTATGCTCGCCCGTTTGGCCCCGCCTGGCCGAAATACACAGTATTTTAAATCCAACGCTCCCCAAGCTTAGACGCTCCCAGTGACGTCATCAGCTCCAAAAACTTCGTTTATTTTGATCGCTTTCTACATTAAATTCAGACCCCAACACCACCGTTTTGAAAACTTTTAACGAACTTTACACATCATCTCGGTTCCATCACACTTGCCATTCATTCAATTCACTCGACAACGCAACACAGCGTCCACACGTTAGTCCCGCTGCCCTTGCGGCTAACGTCGCTCGCTAACCTAGTCCCTATTACGCGGACAGTGTTATGGTTTCTCCGCTGCCGTTTTGATCACCCATGTTCCATAATAATACAAAAAATACACTGGCACTCTCTCATAGCTCCTAACATTCATCCATTCAAACACATATACTTAGCAAAACAATGTCCCATTCATAAACATACTATTCAATTGGCCACATTCATCCTAAACGCATTTCCTCGCTTCCTTCACACAATATTCTCCTATGTTCTAATCTCATGCGCAGTATCCACTCTCAAAGTGCTTCATATATCTACCGAGTCCGACTTGCTATACCCTGAGAAACACCCTCCATTCATGTATAGTAGCTCGTGGAGAGTTTTAGTAGCGCCCCTTGTCGGCTTGAATCGGAGTTTTATATGGCCAAATCGTGTGTTCGACCCTACCTTCCGCTACCCGTAGAGCCCCTTGTCGGCTTGAATCGGAATTTTATGTGGCTGTTATTACCACAATTTCCATTTTTCCTACTTCCCTCATTCCTCCACGAGCCTGATGTTCTTCAGATATGGACCATAGCCAATCTGAGCCTAAATTACGTCGGATTAGCCTCGGCAATTCGCTTATGGAACGTCTTCCAAAGTCCATTGCTCAGTCGTACCGATTCTAAGTTTGGCTTCTATCTCGTTAAGCAATCTGGCCCGAACCCCATCACTCTGTTCTCTGTTTCTATGTTATCTGTACCCTGTACTCTGTTCTCAGTACTCTATTCACCGTTTTCTGCACTCTGTCCTCCGTACTTTGTTCTCACCGTGGAACCAGGATCTCCTGTACTACAATCACGGTTCTCTCATTAAACTCTTTACCTTACCCTATAATCTTCTCTTTAAGATCTGACCACTCCGCATTACCCATTAATGAACCATAGCCACTCACAGTCTCTCTTCCCGCATATCTGTGACTATTCCCCGTTCTACCGCTCCACGCCGGTCCCTTCAAATATTTTACCTATCCCTAGCCTATCCCCCTAAGCTATTATAACTAAATACAGACATCTATTTCCTCTCCTCACTTGGCATTGTACCAACCATAGGCATCATAACCGAACATCCCCTATCCCCTAACCTCTCTAAACTCAGCGTCGGTGTGTGGCTGAGACCAGCGCCAGGTTGTGAACCCTGGACCCCGGTCTTCTACCAACACCAACTTTATCCTGGTCCATTTACATCTCATTTCTACCTAAAGCAATAGCAACCCCAAAGGCGAGACTGCTTCGACCACTACCAATCTTAAACGCATCAATACTACTTACCTAGTCCCGCTGGCCTCGGCCGAAGTGGTGACGATCATTCAGTCGTAGAGGGCCTCGATGATGGGCAGAGAACCTCTCTGTGTCCTTGAGAAGTGGCTGCTGTCGTCTTCAACCGGCTGTGGTCGAATGCAGCACGGGTCACGGACCAATTGAAGTATCTTGACCTTCATTTATACCTATATCTAAGTTCAGTGATCGTATAGTATTCTATTACCCTTCTCCTGCATGGTTTGGTATTTCAGATGTTCGGTTCAATTAAAGGGAAGCTGACGAGGTGGTCAAATCAACAAACTGCGGTGTTTATTACCATTTCTTAATAAACCACAGCTTTAGGAATCAAAACAAGTACATCGTCTCTTTGGTATATCTAATTGTCTCTTTGATGTGGCAGTTTGGTCCATGCTCGGATCAGCTGCGGCCGTCAGATACGTTCTTCTCTCGTGCTGGGTGGTGTGGTTGCCAAGGCAACCTGGGTCTCCGTGTATCAGCGCTCAGGCAGAGAGAGCGCTCGTTTTTCGTCTCTCCTCGGGGGTCGGTTCTCCTGCTGCGAGGCGATCGTTCTGTCATCGGGTCTCAGTGGCTCTGAGTCTCCAGTCTCCCTCTGTCGGTGGAGGTTTCAGCGCTCCAGGTCTCTCCGTCTCCTCGCTCCCGTCTCCGGGTGTGTCTCCTCTCTCCAGGTCCCTTCTGGTGTGTCTCCCTGTCCGTCGCCATCAGCCCTATTTAAAACGGGAAGAGAGAAGACCTTCCCTGCCTGTCTAGTCACGTCACTCCCACAATCTGGCTTCCCTATTTGGCCAAATTCCTTGTAGCCGGAACTTGTCTGTCGTGACACGTCCTCCTGGGTCTTGCGTCAACATGTTACACAGTCTTGGTCTGCTGACACTACACAGTTTCACAATTAGAATCTGCCGGCTGTTTAATCATTACTTGATGAGAGGATCCGTTTTTCACTGAGTAACACATCCTCATGTTTTCTTGTGACACAATGTTTACATAGTCTAGATAAGAAACAGACTACTTTGTTTCTTGATTAACCACTGACCAATATTGTATAGTTGTTTATCTTTTTAGCATTAAGAGTTTTTATTCCTTATGGTGACTTCTGTTATTCTAATAGTTTTAAGTTATGTCCACTTGTTGTCTATTTTTCATGCTTGCTAAGCCTTGATCAAAGGTAATTTGGTATGACAGATAACTTTTTAGTACTGTTTTAACTGGTGGCAGTTCTGTGATGTGAAAGGGAGATTCCAACCGTTTTGGTGTCACCTTTCTGACCTCTGTACCCTAGTCAGCAGCTGCAGTTCTAACCTGAAATTACTTTAGCTTAGTGTAAATATGACTTTTTGATCTCAACTGTTATTTTTCAGTTGGTTCCTGTTTTTCAAAGATAATTATATCCTTCCTCGTCTGTTTGAGATGGCCATTTCCTAAACCACAGCTGTCACCACTTCCCTTTAGAATGTGCTGTTGGGAACGGGGGTTTTACTCAATCTCTATCTCAAATCTAGGTGGGGGAGAATGCCAAATGGTCTCCTGTTTGACGTATCCAAGGCTATTTGGTTTAGTGACCTCTGTGGCCTTGCGGTAGGAGCTATTTGACAGGGGGAGGGTTTCTCACAGTGGCCAGTACACTAAAATACCAACTCCTTTCCTGATTACCTCAATATAGTCTTGAGGGGTCATTGATTATCTTAAAGGTCAGCCATCTGGTCTGGGGAGTCAACTGTCTCTACCCTCTTTCAACCTAGGGCCACAGAAATAACTCACATGGGGTGTTCAAATCACCCTTTCTATCAAATCAACTTCTCTATCTAATCATTTATTTTGTACCTTTCAGTTGCTATGTTCATGTTTTCATTTAGAAATATACGACATAGACTCAAACCTAAGCTTTAAGTCACACAAACAAGGTGACAAAAACATATTTCTTCCACCTTAGAAACTATAGCTAAAGTATGATAATTTATAAATAAAAAAGATGCTGAAAAAATAAAGAACTGTTTCACGGCTTTATCTCAAGTCGAATTGACTACTGTAATGTACTCAAAACTGAAAGAACTAAGAGGAGAGAGAACATTAGTCCAGTGTTAGCCACTCTGCACTGGCTTCCGGTAACATTTAGAATTGATTTTAAGGTCCTTCTCCTTATATACAAAGCACTAAATGGAACAGGACCAAGCTACTGTACATTGCCAATTCTCTGGTCAACTATGTGCCCCCAAGAACATTACGATAGATAGATAGATAGATAGATAGATAGATAGATAGATAGATAGATAGATAGATAGATAGATAGATAGATAGATAGATAGATAGATAGATAGATAGATAGATAGATAGATAGATAGATAGATAGATAGATAGATAGATAGATAGATAGATAGATAGATAGATAGAATAGTTTATTGATTTAGAATGGAATCATACATATACATTTGATCACAGGATGAACAGGTATACTGTGAGAACTGGGGTCTGGAGCACAGCCCAATTGCTGAATACACGAGAAGAGATAGGAGCGGTTTCAAGGGTGTTTAATGTCAAATGAGCAACACAGGAATTGGGGGGAATAGAACGGGGTTATGTTCTGTCTTGTGGCTGCCGTGGCGGCAGTGAGCGAGCAAGCGGTCCTGGTGCTTGTCTTGGAAGCTGCTGGGTTGCAGCGGGAGAACAAGTGTTCCTCTTCGGGGACAGGTGACGTCCAGGCAGGGACGGCGGTCCTTTGGGGCACAGGAGAGAAACAGGTTAGAGTAGGCAAATACACGGTTGGTATCTAGCAGAGCTTTCGGCAGAGACGTCGTACCTGGGCAGTGGTAATTAATACCACGACAGCTTCTGGTCAGCGTCGAGGTGTAGAAGTAGTCCCCCCATCAGGGAAGGATTGAGTGCAGCTGTGGAGAGTGGGGTGCCTGACCGCGTGCAAATTAGGGGGATGAAATACAGCTGGGCGTATGAGGGTAAAGGAAGGGGTGACTGGAGAAGGAGAGGATGAGGAGGAGTGTGCAGTGGATGGAGAGGGGGATGAAGAGGAGCGTGTGGAGGACGTGAGGGGAAAAGGAGGGGGAGTGAAGTAGGCCCGTGCTGTGATTATGACAGGACCCCCCCCTCTACGGGCGCCTCCCGGCGGCCCAGGCTTGTCAGGGTGAGCCCGATGAAAGTCCTGGACGAGATCCGGGTCCAGGATCATCGACCGGGAGATCCAGCTCCGCTCCTCTGGGCCGTAGCCCTCCCAGTCGACCAGGTACTGGAAGCCGCGGCCGCGTCACCGCACGCCCAACAACTCCCGGACCACGTAGGCCGGGTGGTCGTCTATCACCAGCGGAGGAGGGGGCTCTGGAGCAGGGGGAGACAGGGGACTGGAGACCACCGGTTTGAGCTGGGAGACATGGAAGGAAGGGTGAATGCGCATATGGGGGGGGAGCTGGAGCTTGACAACAGAGGAATTTATGAGGGACAGGATCTTGTAGGGCCCCACGAAACGGGGGGTTAGTTTCCGTGAGACGGATTTGAGTGGCAGGTCCCGAGATGAGAGCCATACCATCTGACTTGGTACATAGGCGGGAGCCGGGGTCCGGTGGCGGTCGGCGAAGCGCCGGTTCTGGTCCGCAGTTTGGAGCAGCGCAGCCCTCGTCTCCTCCCAGATCGTCCTGCAGCGACGGAGATGGTCTTGCACCGACGGCACGGCGATCTCCTCTTCCTGGGCAGGGAACAGCGGGGGTTGGTAGCCCAAAGATGACTCAAAGGGGGACTGACCTGTGGCCGCCGAAGACAGGGAATTGTGGGCATATTCGACCCATGGCAGGAAGGCGCTCCAGCCGGAGGGGTCCCGGGCTGTCACGCAGCGGAGTGCGGATCCCAGGTCCTGTTTGGCCCGCTCCGACTGGCCGTTGGTCTGTGGGTGGAACCCGGAGGAGAGGCTGACCGTGGCCCCCAGAGCCCGACAGAAAGCCCTCCAGACCTGGGATATGAAATGAGGGCCCCTGTCGGAGACGATGTCTGCCGGGATCCCATGGAGTCGGAAGACGTGGAGTACCATCAGGTCAGCAGTCTCGGCAGCAGAGGGGAGTTTGGGAAGAGCAACGAAGTGCACAGCCTTTGAGAAACGGTCAACAATGGTGAGGATGGCAGTGTTACCGTGTGAGAGGGAAAGGCCGGTGACGAAGTCCAGGGCGACGTGCGACCAGGGCCGACCGGGGACTGGGAGCGGACGAAGGAGCCCGGCGGGCGGTCGATGGGAGGCCTTCGCACGAGCACAGACGGTGCACGCCAGGACGAAAGCGCGGGTGTCCTCTCTCATGGTGACCCACCAGAAGTGCCTCTTCAGCAGGGATAGTGTCCGGTCGATCCCCGGGTGGCACGCAAACCAGGAAGCGTGAACCCACTCTAGCACCTGGGAGCGGACAAGGTCAGGGACAAAAAGCCGGTTAGGTGGACCGTTACCTGGGTCCGGCTGGGCACGCTGTGCCTCCCTGACGATGGACTGGATCTCCCAGGTAGCGGTGGCCACCAGACAGGAAGTGGAGAGGATGGTGTCGGGGTGTGTGGGACCCTCCTCAGGGACGTACTGCCGGGAGAGGGCATCTGGCTTGGTGTTCTTGGAACCAGGCTGGTAGGTCAGGGTGAAATTAAACCTAGCGAAGAAGTTCAGGCGCTTGGCCGTTGAGACGTAGGCGAGGTTCTTGTGGTCCGTCCAAACCAGGAAGGGGACCTCCGATCCCTCCAGCCAGTGCCTCCATTCCTCCAGGGCTAGCTTGATTGCCAGGAGCTCCAGGTTCCCGATGTCGTAGTTGACCTCGGCTGGGGTTAGGCGGCGTGAGAAGAAGGCGCAGGGGTGCAGCTTCTGGTCGGTGGCGGAGCGTTGGGACAGAACCGCCCCCACTCCGGTGCAGGAGGCATCCACCTCCACCACGAACTGGCGGGACGTGTCCGGCTGGACGAGGATGGGAGCGATGGTGAAGCGCCGGCGCAGCTCGGCGAAGGCGGAGTCCACTGCGTCGGACCAGACGAAGGGCACCGAAGGCGAGGTGAGTTGGGTGAGGGGCGCCGCGACAGGCTGTAGTCCCTGATGAAGCGCCGATAAAAGTTGGCAAATCCCAGGAAGCGTTGGAGCTGTTTAACGTTGGTGGGACGGGGCCAGTCGGACACCGCTCTGATCTTCTCGGGGTCCGCCCGGATCTTGCCGCCCTCAATGATGTAGCCGAGGAAGCCGATAGAGGAGACGTGGAACTCACACTTCTCTGCCTTGACGAACAGCTTGTTCTCCAGAAGACGCTGGAGGACCCGGCGAACGTGCTGGACATGCTCCTCCATGGAGCGGGAGAAGATCAGGATGTCGTCTAAGTAGACGAATACGGAGCGGTGGAGTACATCACGAAGAACGTCATTGACGAGGGCCTGGAAGACAGCAGGGGCGTTGGTCAGTCCAAAGGGCATTACCTTGTACTCGAAGTGGCCGAGTGGTGTCTTGAAGGCCGTCTTCCACTCGTCTCCCTCCCGCATGCGGACAAGGTGATAGGCATTCCTGAGGTCCAGTTTTGTGAAGATGGTGGCACCTTGCAGGGGCTCAAAAGCAGAGTCGATTAAAGGCAGGGGGTATTTGTTCTTTATCGTGATGTTGTTGAGACCCCGGTAATCGATACAGGGGCGAAGGGAACGATCCTGCGCCGACAGGAGAGAAGGAGGGGGTGATTATGCCCGAGGCCAAGGATTCATGAACGTACTTCTCCATTGATTCTCTCTCTGGGCGCGAGAGGTTGAACAGGCGACTAGCGGGGTGTGGCGCTCCGGGGAGTAAATCAATGGCGCAGTCATATTGGCGATGAGGAGGCAGGGAGAGAGCCTGTTGTTTGCTGAAAACCGCTTTTAAATCATGGTAGGCTGGCGGAATTGCAGACAGATCAATGTTCTTATTGGGGGGGTGCGAACCGGCGCCCTCTAGTGGCGGCCGAGCCGACTGCAGACAAGCGACGTGACAGTGGGCGCTCCAGCTGGTCACCAGGCCGGTAGGCCAATCGCTAACCAAGGCATGCCCAGGACAATGGGATTGTGGGGAGAGTTGGTAACGTGAAACCGAATATTCTCGCTGTGATTCCCGGATAGCAGAAGGCGAAGGGGTACGGTGTGGCGAGTAATCCGCATGAGAAGTTTCCCGTTTAACCCCCGGGCGTCACGGGGTATCGGCAAGGCGTCAGTAGCGATGTTGTAACGGGAGACTACTCCGGCGTCGATGAGGTTCTCGTCGGCCGCTGAGTCAACCAGGGAAAATAACGGGAGTGATTGGTTATTCAGACACAGCGTCGCGCGGAATAGCATGTTTGGGCCGGTGTCATGTCAAGACTCGAACAGACGCCCAGTGCTACTGTCGAGCCCCGTCGTTTGGGCGAAGCGAGCATGTTTGACCGCAGTACAGGCAGGCTCCTGTAGCGAGCCTGTGTCGGCGTTCGCTGGGGGGGAGACATGAGCGGTCGAGATCCATGGGCTCGGAGGAACTATTTTCTTCAGCGCGGGCGGCGCGACGAGGCGGACCGGGTATAGGCGAACGAGCGGTGCTAGCTTTCTCTCGACGACGTTCCCGAAGACGCAGGTCCAGTTCCCTGGCCAAATGGATTAGCTCGCTCAGGGAGGTGGGTCTTTCTTTGGACGCAAGCTCGTCTTTAATAGCGTCGTTCAAGCCCTGGCGAAATGCGCCTCGCAACGGTGTGTCCCCCCAGTCGGAGCCGGCGGCGAGGATGTGGAAATCGATAGCGTATTCGCTTACGCTGCGGCTTCCCTGGCGGATCGAAAACAAGCCGGAGGCCCCCTCTGAGCCATCTGGAGGGTGGTCAAACACTTTACGCATGTCGTCGACGTACTCGGAGTACGAATTGCAGAGGAAGGAATTGTTAAAATGGAGAGCGGTGGCCCATTTCAACGCCGCGCCTGTGAGCAGCGCCGACAGGTAAGCTACTTTAGACCTATCGCTGTGAAACGTGTGGGGTTGTTGTTCGAACACTAACGAGCACTGGAATAAAAACGCACGGCATTTGGAGACGCTTCCGTCGTAACGTTCTGGTGCGGGGACAGGGGGTTCTCTATGCGGGGGGCTTGGTGCAGCGGGGGTAGCGGCTGGTAGGCCCTGCTGTGCCAAGTGTGCCTCGATACAGAGATACTGTGTTTCTCGCTCAACGGAGTCGAGGGCGAGATCGGCCAGCTGCGCCGTGACGGCGTCTAGGGAGTGAGCGAGTTGGTCGACCTGGGCGGTCTGGCCGTTGATGATACTCACAGACTGCTTCTGAAACTTCTTCCATTCCTCGGTCTCGTGTACAGCTGGTGCTGTCATCGTTAGGTTGTGGTATTCTGTGAGAACTGGGGTCTGGAGCACAGCCCAATTGCTGAATACACGAGAAGAGATAGGAGCGGTTTCAAGGGTGTTTAATGTCAAATGAGCAACACAGGAATTGGGGGGAATAGAACGGGGTTATGTTCTGTCTTGTGGCTGCTGTGGCGGCAGTGAGCGAGCAAGCGGTCCTGGTGCTTGTCTTGGAAGCTGCTGGGTTGCAGCGGGAGAACAAGTGTTCCTCTTCGGGGACAGGTGACGTCCAGGCAGGGACGGCGGTCCTTTGGGGCACAGGAGAGAAACAAGTTAGAGTAGGCAAATACATGGTTGGTATCTAGCAGAGCTTTCGGCAGAGACGTCGTACCTGGGCAGTGGTAATTAATACCACGACAGCTTCTGGTCAGCGTCGAGGTGTAGAAGTAGTCCCCCCATCAGGGAAGGATTGAGTGCAGCTGTGGAGAGTGGGGTGCCTGACCGTGTGCGAATTAGGGGGATGAAATACAGCTGGGCGTATGAGGGTAAAGGAAGGGGTGACTGGAGAAGGAGAGGATGAGGAGGAGTGTGCAGTGGATGGAGAGGGGGATGAAGAGGAGCGTGTGGAGGACGTGAGGGGAAAAGGAGGGGGAGTGAAGTAGGCCCGTGCTGTGATTATGACATATACATTATCACCATTTACCAATAGGATTAGAATAAACACAATAAAGCCATGGGCTTGTTTCCATTGTGGTCCTTCATCATTGGTGTCAGTGGATTTATGTACTGGTGTGTGGACGTGGGTGTACTGTTTTCTAGTGTCTGTATGTCAGGATGTGTGGTTAAAATATCCACTAAGATATTGAGGGACAGTATTCCCGAGTATCCTGTGTGTCATGTTGAGTTTTAATTGAGAGACCCTCTGTGAGGGCTGGAGGAATTCTGCATGCAGCCCAACGAGGGGGCGTGCCGTTTTTCTGCTTCAAGCACCTGAGAGGAGTTTGCAATCAGCTCGGGAGAGTACTAGTATTGCAGACTCCCCTCCACTCCTTGTCGGGTTGTTCTTGTTACTACCATCTACTGCCGCGTCTCTGGCGTGAGACGTCGTGCCACCCCTGTACATCACCACCTGTCGCCGTTTCATGGAGTGGGACACCGTATTCGCTCTCTATTACTCCACGGGAGGATCCCAGTGTTCCCACTCCAGATGTCCTGCCAGCTACTTCCCAACTCCCTCTACATGGACCCGTTCCTGGGGTGAGGCTCGCCATCGCTCTCTATTACTCCACGGGAGGATGCCCGTGTTCTCACCCCATTCCCCTTGGACCCCCTGGTTGCTGCGCTGCCCGTCGGCAGCATTCTGGTCGGGAGGATGCCCGTGTTCAATGAAGAGTCCTGTGTATTTTTGCCTGTGTTTCTGGAAGATTTCCCGTGTACTTCTTTGCCTGTGTGCTAGAGGATTCCTGCCTGTGCGCCCCTTAAAGGCACAGTGCCGCGTTTTTTTGTGTTCATGGACTTTGGTGTTTTTTCCCCCTTAAAGGCTGTGTGCCGCTTTTTTGTATATAATAAATCATGCCCTTGTTTTGGCTAACTCTGATTACCTATCTGTGTCGTGCAATTGGGGTCGCATTACAAACCATAACACCCTCTCCTCAACCCTGAGCCACTTGAGGCTGTTATATATTCGTACTGGCGAATCGCGTCTCACTCTTTCGCCATATTGAGATATACCTCATCTCCAGTACCTACTTTACTTCATTAACGAAACAAATGCACCCATGCACCTGACCAGGCCCCACCCCAGTGTCCTCCTATAAGACACCAGGCATGGTCACACTCGCCCTTCCTCTTTTTTCGTTTTCCATCATGGACGTGCATTGGATCCCATGAACTAGCTGTTATGAAATGCAGAGAGAAATTGAACAATGTTGGGTTTTCGCCGGAGATTTGCCAGCCCCTGGAATCTTCTCGGCTTGTTCCAACGGCGCGTCGGACCTGTCCTGGGGTTTCCTCGTCTTCTGACAGCGGATCGAGGGACGTCGCGCGATGTTTAGCTGTCGGGCTAACTCGCGCTCAGGTAGGCCCTGTGCCATCAGGCATTAATGTTGGCGTTAGTAATACTGCTTGTTGTCCTGTGAGACAACCGAGTTGTGTATTGGCGCAAGGGGCAGGATATCTGGGTAAACGTGACTCTGAGTTGGACGTTTTCCCGGCTATCCTGGAGCACGCTGCTAATGCTAATGCTGTAATGCTGGGTCACTGTTCCGTTGTTCCCCGCTGTGGGATGTCACCGCTTTTCCCTCCTCTTAACCGGTTCATTGATGAAGGTCAGTCGGTAGCTAATGTGGGGGGTTTTGCTGAGACTTATTTACCCTTTTTACGGGTAAATAGGCTGACAACAGGGCGCAAGGCAGGTGTGCCTTGGCTTGAGAGCCAGGTAGCATCGATCCTTTGCCCTGGCAGGGTTGAACGGTGTCAAGTCGGCCCGGCAGGTGGCAGTATGGACTAATGATGTTTATACCGCCACAGGATGGAATTTAGCTGCGGCCAGTGTCATGGCTCAGCTGACTGTTTTTCTGTCCACATTGCTGTCGGTAGTGGGGCTTCAGGGCCAGCCAACGCTGAAAACATTGTGTGTGTTTTTGGGGTTATAGAAATCTTGAATCAGTCAATCAGGATCAGGATGCTATCAACTCTTATTAATAGGCATCTCTGGTTGGAGCGGTCTTCCCTTGGGGAGGAGGAAAGGTTTCTTCTCCTTAAAGGTCAACCTCCACGTTGTATTTTTGTTCAATAAACAATGTGGACTAGGCCAACAGTGGCTTTCATGAAGAAGGGGAAAAAAAGTATTGAAATTGACCCAGTTTTAGCGTTTTTATCAAACATTTTGTCTGCCCAACACAATCACCACGCACGTGCATATTTTAATCAATGGTTCATAACGTGCGTGTGTAATCGAAATGATCGTCACAACAGGTGCAGGGCATCAGGGGGCTCACCAGGGGGCGCTGAGAGTCACACAGCTAGTGGCAGGCAGAGAGCCTTGCTACCATAGATATATGCTTGCTACTACTAGCCGAATGAAATGTATCTGTTTCACCTCACTATTGCTCCGTGATTATAGCCATCCATCCATCTCTAAAGCTAACCACTATTTGTAAAAGCCACAACCACGTTACCATATTTGTAATAATGTAAATCATTGTGTCGTTGTACACATATTGTGTTTATAACGTTAGTAGATAACAACAACATATCCCGACATCCGGCTCGCTGGCCGGCATGAACGGCCGACCCAAAATGGTTCTCTCCTCTCTGTACACCCCGTCCCCACGGGCCCATGGACGCGACGGCGGCGGCAGCCGTAGGGTGCTCGAGCCCGTAAAGGCTAGTGTTACACGATAGCTATGAGCTAACTATCGCTGCGGGCTCCGGCGCCCTGCGGCCGCCGCTGTTGTCGAGTCCACAAGCTCCTCCGCGGGGACGGGGGCACACAAAGAAGAGAGAACCACCCGCAGGGACGGCGGGCTATAGGCTAACGTCAGTGAGTGTAGTGGTCCCGAGTCGACTGTAGCAGGGACGGCGGAGATATAGGCTAACTGTGATGCACCGAGTGAGCCACCATTGATCTAGTACTATGACCCGGACGGACATAAGGCATACGTTTCCTGAAGTGACGTCACGGCCGTGCTAGGTGCTAGCGTCTGATAAGCTTTTAGATTCGGCTCATTAATATGCACCTGTTGTCCTGTTGTGACGTCGGCGTTTGATAAGCTTTTTTGATTCGCGCGTGCATGTTATTCGTGCGTGGACCTTTTTAACTCTTTCAGAGTGGCATTTCCGGTGTCAAATGGAAAAAAATTAATAATGAAATTATATACCAATGATGTAAACTACCCATAATTGATCAGTAGGGTTTAACCTGGAGGTTGGGCTTTAAGGCTCCTCTTTCCGCGGAAGGACTTTTTTGTCGTTCTGCGGAAACGCTGGCGGTATTTGACCTGGGCCCCACACCGCCTCACACCATGCAGCCAGAGGTGAGAGCACGGCCTCGTCAGCGACTATGGCGAGACCCTCGACCAGTGGCCATGTTTCCCCCGCCTGAGGTACCCTGGGCTCTACGTCAACAGGTGTCCACAAGGCCGACAGCATTGGATGAGCAGGCCGTAAAAAAACTTCGCCATCCTGCTCCGATCACTCCCTCCCCCAACACCAGCGGAATAGGGGCTTTGATTTGTTTCCTTTGGCTGCGGGCCGCGGGTCTTCAATGAAGCGCAAGCCGCCCCACGTTTCGCTTCTCATGGGGACAGGGGCTGACACCCAGTTGATGGCTGAGACTGGGTCTGTCCATGAGAATGTTGTGCTGTCACGTGGCTCCCTCGTCACGCATTCTGCGTCTGCGATTGGTGAGCCTGGTGTTACGTCTGTCACCTTCAAAGGTTGTCAGCAGGGAGACTCGAGGCCTCTTCAGGCTCAGCGCGGGTTTCCCCAACCTCGCCTTTGCCAGGCCGGGTATCACGTTAGTGCCTCCCACTCCGGAGAGCCCGGCAGTGGTCTGGCAGGCGCGCGTGATTTGGGTGGTAGTAATATCACTGAAGGGCTACGGTGTGTAGGAACCCATGGGGGCCTCACACCTTGCATGTCCAGCTGCAGAATAGCTCCTCAGCGGTCCATGCTGGAGGGGTGTTCAGTGGGGGAGCTCTTGTCACCTGGTATGATGTCAGCTTCTCCCGTATCAAACCGGCCCTTTCTGTCAGGGTCCCCCCTTGGGTGCGATTGCCTCGTGGGTTGTATCAGGGACCGATGTCCCGACTCCACAAAACGCCCTGCCCGCACTGTTAGCGGGTCCAGGGTTGGCTACGCACAGCGGGTGGGATCGGGCCACCTATCTACAGTTCCTAGCGGGCCAGCGCCAAATGGCGGCGGGTGCGCTTTGGGAGTATCATCACATATGGCTACAGCAGTGCCATATGTCGAAGTGGATGGAGAGAACGTTGAGGCGGGGGCTTGTCTTGCAATTAGCACTACCCCACCCTCCGTTTTCAGGTTTGGTGCAGACCCTGTTGTCAGGGTCGGCAGCAGTGACAGCTCTGGCCGACGAGATCCAATCTCTGTTGGCGAAGCAAGCCGTAGTCGTGGTCCCATGGGAGGACGCGATGTGTGGCGTCTACTCCCGGTATTTTCTGGTGCCCAAAAAAACGGGAGGTGTCAGACCTATACTGGATCTGTCCGCGTTCAATCGTCTGATTGTGGCGAGACGGTTCAGAATGTTGACCGTCAAACACCTGTTAAACGCTGTCAGGGTGGGAGACTGGTTCACCTCCATAGACCTGAAGGATGCGTATTTTCACATCCCGATTTTCCCTCCTCACAGGAAATACCTACGCTTCCTGTTACAGGGCGTGGCGTACGAATACCAGAGGTTGCCGTTCGGCTACTCTCTGGCCCCCCGCACATTCACCAAGTGCATAGAGACCGCGCTGGAGCCTCTACGTCATCAGGGGATACGAATATTTTTCTATCTCGACGACATTCTGCTCCTCAGCCGGTCGGTGGAGGTCGCCAGGTATCATACCAGGCTGGTGGTGGAATTCCTCACCAAGCTGGGTTTTGCTGTAAACTGGAAAAAGAGTACGCCTCTTCCCAGTCAACAGGTGGAGTACTTGGGCTTGGTTCTAAGCTCAAGGCCCATGAGGGCAACCCTCTCGGAGCGGCGGCGAGTGACTATCCTCGACGCGCTCAGGGGTCTCCGTCCTGACGGGATGG
This sequence comes from Notolepis coatsorum, assembly GCF_963971535.1. Taxonomy (NCBI): domain Eukaryota; kingdom Metazoa; phylum Chordata; class Actinopteri; order Aulopiformes; family Paralepididae; genus Notolepis; species Notolepis coatsorum. The sequence continues at coordinate 78,412,138 of NC_140177.1, read as the reverse complement.
TTACGGCGCTGTATGTGATGCGCCTGCTCGGTATGATGGCATCTGCTCACTCGGTGGTCCCTCTTGGCCTCCTCTTCATGAGGAGGATACCTGAGGTGGGAAAATAGACCCGGTGAGAGGCAAGTGGAAACGTTTGAAGGTTCCCTTGTCGATACGGAAGAGGCCTGGTACCCTCACCAGCGGAGTCCCCATAGGCGGCAGGCGGTCACACATCACGGTCTTCACCGACGCCTCCCTCACGGGATGGGGGGGAACGTGTCGGACCAATGCAGTGGGGGGCAGCTGGACGGTCCATGCTGCCCGGTCTGCTATGCACATCAATGTGTTGGAATTGAAGGCGGTCCACTCTTGGTGGTGGGCGAGCACGTGTTGGTCAGGACTGACAGCACGACGGCAGCGGCGTATATCAACAGACAGGGTGGAGTAATGGAGTATGCTCCATCCATCTGCACTGGGCGGCGTTCGAGCTCTGGCTGTGGGCGTCTCACAATCTGCGCAGCCTGAGGGCGCTCCACGTCCCTGGCAGGGAGAATGTGGGCGCAGATGTGATGTTGCGGGGCGGTCTTCATCACGACGAGTGGGGACTAGGTCCAGACATAGTCAGGCAGGTCTGGGACCGCTTCGGGGAAGCCTCGTGGATCTGTTTGCGAGCAGACAGTCTCACCAGTGCCCCTTGTGGTTCTCGGTCAGTCGGGGGGACAATCCTCCCTTGGGGGTGGATGCCTTCTTGATGTATCCATGGCCACCCGGGATTCTGTACGCTTTTCCCCCAATACATCTGATAGGTCAGTTGTTGGAGCGGGTACGTCGGGAGCGCAGGACCTTGATCCTGATCGCGCTGGATCGGGGTGCAGCTTTGTGGTTCCCGGTCCTGATCCAGCTCTTGGTAGCCCCGCCGTGGCCTGTTCCTTGGTCATCGCGGGCCCTCTCTCAGGCGCACGGGTCTCTGTGGCAGTTCCCTGTGCTGGGCCAGCCGCTGATGGTTTGGCTGTTGAGAGGGTGAGTCTGGAGGGAATGGACCCTTCTGTGGTCGACACCATCCGGAACGCGCATGCTCCCTCCACTATCGCGGTCTACGCAGGTAGGTGGCGTATTTTCCAAGAGTGGTGTAGAGTGGGGGGCTTGGACCCTGTGTCCTGCCCCCTGGACGCTGTCCTTTCCTTCCTTCAGTCTATTTTGGATAAACTGTCGGCTTCGACGGTGAGGGTATATGTCCTCTATATCCTCTTGTCATGTGGGATTTGAGGGAGTTATGTTGTTCAGCCAGCCTCTTGTGAAGCATTTCCTGCTTGGCGCTCGGCGCCTTAAGCCGGTGAAACGTTCTCTGTCTCCGAGTTGGGACCTCCAACTGGTCCCCGGCCGGTTGTCTGAGGCCCCGTTTGAGTCTCTTGAGCAGGCGTCTGCTGGCCATCACCTCCGCTAAGCGCGTGGGTGAGCTTTGTGCTCTCTCTGTGCGGCCTGAGTGCTTCGTGCCAAAGAATATCCGGAGCTCTTTTCGCTCCAGGGATATTGTGGTTCAGGCGTTTCATCCGCCTCCTCACGCTGGTGAGTTAGAGGCGAGCCTTCACCTGTCATGTCCGGTCCGGGCTTTGGGGGTTTACCTCAGCCGGACTCAGGACCTCAGGGCTACCGATCAGCTCTTTGTTTGTTACAGTGGCTCTCGCGCTGGTAAGGCACTGTCGAAACAGCGCCTGTCACATTGGTTGTGCGAGGGCATTGCCCTTTGCTACACGTTGGCTGGGATGGCCCCCCCTGGGGGTGTCAGGTCGCACTCCACTTGTGGGGTGGCGGCCTCTGCCGCCTTGTTAGGGGGGGCCTCTGTCGAGGACATCTGTGCTGCGGCCTCCTGGTCCTCCCCGGGTCCCTTCGTTAGGTTTTACCTCATGGACATGACTGGGGGTTCTGTCTCCCAGGCGGTTCTGGGGTCTGGGACCTCCCCTGCGTCCCGCCCTTCGGTGGGTTAGCAGGGGTGTGTGGGTGTGTGCCACGAGGTGATGTGTCACACGTGGTCCCGCCTGTGCTGTGCGTTTTGGGGGTCTCTAGTTCCCTCTTTTTCGCACTTGGGTGGAGTTGACTGCCGCGCCCTCTTCACTAGGAAGGGGGGGTAATGGGACTCCCCTCCCCCCTGATGGTAGGGCTTGCGGGTCCTCAGGGGTACATTTGTCCGGACATGAGGTCCCTTGGTGGGGTTTTTCTTGATGGAAAACTTTTTTCCCGAGGAAGGGCGTGTGTGACCATGCCTGGTGTCTTATAGGAGGACACTGGGGCGGGGCCTGGTCAGGTGCATGGGTGCATTTGTTTCGTTAATGAAGTACAGTAGGTACTGGAGATGAGGTATATCTCAATATGGCGAAAGAGCGAGACGCTCAGCCAGTACTCATATAACTTAAATCGTTAAAATGTGTCTGTGTAAGGTGAGTCCTGGGATGGAGTTTTAAAATCATTCTTTGTTTTGAGCTGTCTGTAGCCTACCTTTCAGTGCTACTGTGATGCCAGTGTACCAGGAGGAGCATGCGTAGTCATAATGACATTGGATCAGTGCCCCTGCCAGGACTTCTAAGGCTGACCTGTACCGATAAATTTTATTCTCTGATTGATCTTTGTGACCACCTTTTGTGCCATGCTCATTGCTCACCCCTGATAAGGTGTTGTACAAAACACATCCTAGGTATGTGACTTCCTCCTTTGCTGTTACCTCGATATCTCCTACCACTACTTTGAACCCAGGAGACCTCTTAAGTCGTATGGCAGAGCCAAAAAGGATAGCTTCGGTTTTACCCAGGTGTAGGGATAACCTGTTTTCGACCAGCCAATGACTGATCTTGACAAGCTCTAGACTGAGTGACCTCTCAACTTCTCTCTTGTCCTGATGGGAGACCATGAGTGCAGCATCGTCCGCAAATAAAAACAGTTTACAATCACATGCAGTTTTCATGTCATTGATATATAAAAGAAATAAAAGTGGTCCTAAAATACTTCCTTGCGGCACCCTGCATGTCTGTTGAAGTGAGGAGGATATGCTCCCATTAATTACCACTACTTGTTTCCTGCCTCTCAGATATGACTCCATCCACCTTAAGGATATACTGTTAAAACCCATAGCCTTCAGTTTATATAAAAGTATGTTGTGGTTAACGGTGTCGAAGGCTTTTTGTAAGTCTATTAAAACCATCCCACAGAATTGACCTTTGTCCACCTGTTCTAATTTGGTCTGTTAGATATAATAAACATGTGTCTGTGGAATATGATGTTCTAAATCCAGACTGGAGCTCGTACAACAGGTTGTTTGTAGAGAGGTATTCGTTTATTTGATCATTAATGATCCTTTCTATGACTTTGGATATCGCACTAAGAATCGACACAGGCCTATAGTTGCCTGGGTCTAGTTTATTGCCTTTTTTGTAAAGAGGAATGACTCTGGCCTGTTTGAGATCATAGGGAAACTGTCCTTGACCAATAGATAGATTTACAATGTGTGTTAAGCCGGAGGCGATGGACTCAGCTGCATCCCTAAGAAATCTAGCAGGTATCTTGTCAAGTCAAGAGTCAAGTCAAGAGTTTTATTTGTCACGGCATACAAGTATACAATGAAATGCGGGTGGTCTTGCCCGCAACGATGTGCAATACAGTGGTACAACATATAATAGAATCCAATAAAAAACAACATTGTGCAATAAACAGATAACAAGCAGGTAACATGGTGGGACATCTCGGTATCTGTACATAGTTATTTACATAGCATGTAGGACATGCTAGATACTTTGGTAGTGCAATACACTGTTACTGTTGCTATGCTATTTTAAAGTGACCTTTCCTTTTTGGCCATAAGTGTGGGCATGTGCGGCATGAGTGTGTGCCTGCTCATGTTAAAGTGGCTGCTAGTGTGTGAGCGTGCACAGCCTGCGTGTCGTGTGTGTGCTCATGTGTGCTTGTGTGTGGAAAGTTCAGTGCTCTGTGGCACTCAGTGTTCATTGTTCAGGGCTCTGATGGCCTGGGGGAAGAAGCTGAGCCGAAGCCTCTCTGTCCTAGTAGCTGGGGTTCGCAGGCGTCTGCCTGACCTCAGCAGCTGGAACAGACTGTTATTGGGGTGGTGGGGGTCTTTCATTATTCTGCAGGCTCTGGATTTGCACCTCTTGTTGTATAGAACCTGCAGGGGAGGTAGTGCAATACCCGTGGTACGCTCGGCTGAGCGCACCACTCTCTGTAGGGCCTTCTTGTCCTGTGCCGTGCTGTTTCCATACCAGGCAGTGATGTTTCCAGTCAAGATGCTCTCTACAGCTCCGGAGTAGAAGGACTGGAGTATCTTCCCCGATACTCTGAACTTCCTTAACTGTCTCAGGTGGTAGAGGCGCTGCTTCGCCTTTTTTACGACTGTGTCTATGTGTGTTGACCATGTCAGATCCTCTGAGATGTGGACCCCCAGGTACTTGAAGCTGCTCACCCTGTCCACGGTAGCCCTGTTTATCATCAGTGGTGTGTGTGTCTCCTGCTGTCCTCTCCTATAATCCACGATCAGCTCCTTGGTTTTACCAATGTTCAGGAGCAGGCTGTTGTCCTGGCACCAGCGTTCCAGTACCTCAACCTCCTCCCGGTAGGCCTTCTCGTCGTTGTCCGAGATCAGCCCCACCACCACCGTGTCGTCTGCAAACTTCACTATGGAGTTGGAGCTGAACTTGGCCACACAATCGTGTGTGTAGAGTGAGTACAGCAGGGGGCTCAGAACACAGCCCTGGGGGGACCCGATGCTCCTGTCCTGTTGCCTTGTTAGGATTGAGCGCCCTCAGTTTTTTTCAAAACTGTGTCCTCAGTCACACTCGCAAAGGAGAAGGAATCTGTCTGGATACCTTTCTGTTTGTATCATCTACTACTGGTTTATTGAAGGTTCCCAACAGCAGCCAAAAGAAAATCGGGGACACAGCCTTTGTTAATTAGGCACCAACACTATGGAACACCCTGGGGACATTAGGCAGGCCAGCTAAAAATGTACCTCTTCACCATAGCCTTTTAATGCATTCGATTCGATTATTGTACTGTCTGTTTTTTATGTCTGCACCTTATGCATTGCTTTTATTCTGTAAATGAGAGCTATTTTATTGCACTGCTTTATTCTGTCTTATGCTCACTTTTATTGCAGGGTGACTGTGATCCGAGCGTATGTGGTGTCGAAGTGACATATAGAGCATACAGCCAATGGATACAGTATTAAAGCATTGCGCAGGTGACTGTGATCCAAGCATACATGGTGTCGAAGCGGCATAGAGCATACAGCCAAGGGATACAGCATTTGGATTCATAGCACTTTATCGATCAATTGAGGCACCTCTCATTTGTGACTGGGGCCCAAGCTTATGTGGTAGCAAAGCGACATAGTGCATACAGCTAATGGATATACTAACTTGTTCATTCATAGATTATTATCGATCGATAGAGAGAGAGAGAGAGGAATAAATAAATAATAATAATACATAAAAAAAAAAATGTATATAGCTCTTTTCACAAAGATGATACAATTTAATTAAATAATGGTCCTCAAGCGGCTCGGCCACTTGGTGGTGGGCGAGCACGTGTTGGTCAGGACTGACAGCACGACGGCAGCGGCGTATATCAACAGACAGGGTGGAGTAATGGAGTATGCTCCATCCATCTGCACTGGGCGGCGTTCGAGCTCTGGCTGTGGGCGTCTCACAATCTGCCCAGCCTGAGGGCGCTCCACGTCCCTGGCAGGGAGAATGTGGGCGCAGATGTGATGTCGCGGGGCGGTCTTCATCACGACGAGTGGGGACTACGTCCAGACATAGTCAGGCAGGTCTGGGACCGCTTCGGGGAAGCCTCGTGGATCTGTTTGCGAGCAGACAGTCTCACCAGTGCCCCTTGTGGTTCTCGGTCAGTCGGGGGGACAATCCTCCCTTGGGGGTGGATGCCTTCTTGATGTATCCATGGCCGCCCGGGATTCTGTACGCTTTTCCCCCAATACATCTGATAGGTCAGTTGTTGGAGCGGGTACATCGGGAGCGCAGGACCTTGATCCTGATCGCGCTGGATCGGGGTGCAGCTTTGTGGTTCCCGGTCCTGATCCAGCTCTTGGTAGCCCCGCCATGGCCTGTTCCTTGGTCATCGCGGGCCCTCTCTCAGGCGCACGGGTCTCTGTGGCAGTTCCCTGTGCTGGGCCAGCCGCTGATGGTTTGGCTGTTGAGAGGGTGAGTCTGGAGGGAATGGACCCTTCTGTGGTCGACACCATCCGGAACGCGCATGCTCCCTCCACTATCGCGGTCTACGCAGGTAGGTGGCGTATTTTCCAAGAGTGGTGTAGAGTGGGGGGCTTGGACCCTGTGTCCTGCCCCCTGGACGCTGTCCTTTCCTTCCTTCAGTCTATTTTGGATAAACTGTCGGCTTCGACGGTGAGGGTATATGTCCTCTATATCCTCTTGTCATGTGGGATTTGAGGGCGTTACGTTGTTCAGCCACCCTCTTGTGAAGCATTTCCTGCTTGGCGCTCTGCGCCTTAAGCCGGTGAAACGTTCTCTGTCTCCGAGTTGGGACCTCCAACTGGTCCCCGGCCGGTTGTCTGAGGCCCCGTTTGAGTCTCTTGAGCAGGCGTCTGCTGGCCATCACCTCCGCTAAGCGCGTGGGTGAGCTTTGTGCTCTCTCTGTGCGGCCTGAGTGCTTCGTGCCAAAGAATATCCGGAGCTCTTTTCGCTCCAGGGATATTGTGGTTCAGGCGTTTCATCCGCCTCCTCACGCTGGTGAGTTAGAGGCGAGCCTTCACCTGTCATGTCCGGTCCGGGCTTTGGGGGTTTACCTCAGCCGGACTCAGGACCTCAGGGCTACCGATCAGCTCTTTGTTTGTTACAGTGGCTCTCGCCCTGGTAAGGCACTGTCGAAACAGCGCCTGTCACATTGGTTGTGCGAGGGCATTGCCCTTTGCTACACGTTGGCTGGGATGGCCCCCCCTGGGGGTGTCAGGTCGCACTCCACTTGTGGGGTGGCGGCCTCTGCCGCCTTGTTAGGGGGGGCCTCTGTCGAGGACATCTGTGCTGCGGCCTCCTGGTCCTCCCCGGGTCCCTTCGTTAGGTTTTACCTCATGGACATGACTGGGGGTTCTGTCTCCCAGGCGGTTCTGGGGTCTGGGACCTCCCCTGCGTCCCGCCCTTCGGTGGGTTAGCAGGGGTGTGTGGGTGTGTGCCACGAGGTGATGTGTCACACGTGGTCCCGCCTGTGCTGTGCGTTTTGGGGGTCTCTAGTTCCCTCTTTTTCGCACTTGGGTGGAGTTGACTGCCGCGCCCTCTTCACTAGGAAGGGGGGGTAATGGGACTCCCCTCCCCCCTGGTGGTAGGGCTTGCGGGTCCTCAGGGGTACATTTGTCCGGACATGAGGTCCCTTGGTGGGGTTTTTCTTGATGGAAAACTTTTTTCCCGAGGAAGGGCGTGTGTGACCATGCCTGGTGTCTTATAGGAGGACACTGGGGCGGGGCCTGGTCAGGTGCATGGGTGCATTTGTTTCGTTAATGAAGTACAGTAGGTACTGGAGATGAGGTATATCTCAATATGGCGAAAGAGCGAGACGCTCAGCCAGTACTCATATAACTTAAATCGTTAAAATGTGTCTGTGTAAGGTGAGTCCTGGGATGGAGTTTTAAAATCATTCTTTGTTTTGAGCTGTCTGTAGCCTACCTTTCAGTGCTACTGTGATGCCAGTGTACCAGGAGGAGCATGCGTAGTCATAATGACATTGGATCAGTGCCCCTGCCAGGACTTCTAAGGCTGACCTGTACCGATAAATTTTATTCTCTGATTGATCTTTGTGACCACCTTTTGTGCCATGCTCATTGCTCACCCCTGATAAGGTGTTGTACAAAACACATCCTAGGTATGTGACTTCCTCCTTTGCTGTTACCTCGATATCTCCTACCACTACTTTGAACCCAGGAGACCTCTTAAGTCGTATGGCAGAGCCAAAAAGGATAGCTTCGGTTTTACCCAGGTGTAGGGATAACCTGTTTTCGACCAGCCAATGACTGATCTTGACAAGCTCTAGACTGAGTGACCTCTCAACTTCTCTCTTGTCCTGATGGGAGACCATGAGTGCAGCATCGTCCGCAAATAAAAACAGTTTACAATCACATGCAGTTTTCATGTCATTGATATATAAAAGAAATAAAAGTGGTCCTAAAATACTTCCTTGCGGCACCCTGCATGTCTGTTGAAGTGAGGAGGATATGCTCCCATTAATTACCACTACTTGTTTCCTGCCTCTCAGATATGACTCCATCCACCTTAAGGATATACTGTTAAAACCCATAGCCTTCAGTTTATATAAAAGTATGTTGTGGTTAACGGTGTCGAAGGCTTTTTGTAAGTCTATTAAAACCATCCCACAGAATTGACCTTTGTCCACCTGTTCTAATTTGGTCTGTTAGATATAATAAACATGTGTCTGTGGAATATGATGTTCTAAATCCAGACTGGAGCTCGTACAACAGGTTGTTTGTAGAGAGGTATTCGTTTATTTGATCATTAATGATCCTTTCTATGACTTTGGATATCGCACTAAGAATCGACACAGGCCTATAGTTGCCTGGGTCTAGTTTATTGCCTTTTTTGTAAAGAGGAATGACTCTGGCCTGTTTGAGATCATAGGGAAACTGTCCTTGACCAATAGATAGATTTACAATGTGTGTTAAGCCGGAGGCGATGGACTCAGCTGCATCCCTAAGAAATCTAGCAGGTATCTTGTCAAGTCAAGAGTCAAGTCAAGAGTTTTATTTGTCACGGCATACAAGTATACAATGAAATGCGGGTGGTCTTGCCCGCAACGATGTGCAATACAGTGGTACAACATATAATAGAATCCAATAAAAAACAACATTGTGCAATAAACAGATAACAAGCAGGTAACATGGTGGGACATCTCGGTATCTGTACATAGTTATTTACATAGCATGTAGGACATGCTAGATACTTTGGTAGTGCAATACACTGTTGCTATGCTATTTTAAAGTGACCTTTCCTTTTTGGCCATAAGTGTGGGCGTGTGCGGCATGAGTGTGTGCCTGCTCATGTTAAAGTGGCTGCTAGTGTGCGAGCGTGCACAGCCTGCGTGTCGTGTGTGTGCTCATGTGTGCTTGTGTGTGGAAAGTTCAGTGCTCTGTGGCACTCAGTGTTCATTGTTCAGGGCTCTGATGGCCTGGGGGAAGAAGCTGAGCCGAAGCCTCTCTGTCCTAGTAGCTGGGGTTCGCAGGCGTCTGCCTGACCTCAGCAGCTGGAACAGACTGTTATTGGGGTGGTGGGGGTCTTTCATTATTCTGCAGGCTCTGGATTTGCACCTCTTGTTGTATAGAACCTGCAGGGGAGGTAGTGCAATACCCGTGGTACGCTCGGCTGAGCGCACCACTCTCTGTAGGGCCTTCTTGTCCTGTGCCGTGCTGTTTCCATACCAGGCAGTGATGTTTCCAGTCAAGATGCTCTCTACAGCTCCGGAGTAGAAGGACTGGAGTATCTTCCCCGATACTCTGAACTTCCTTAACTGTCTCAGGTGGTAGAGGCGCTGCTTCGCCTTTTTTACGACTGTGTCTATGTGTGTTGACCATGTCAGATCCTCTGAGATGTGGACCCCCAGGTACTTGAAGCTGCTCACCCTGTCCACGGTAGCCCTGTTTATCATCAGTGGTGTGTGTGTCTCCTGCTGTCCTCTCCTATAATCCACGATCAGCTCCTTGGTTTTACCAATGTTCAGGAGCAGGCTGTTGTCCTGGCACCAGCGTTCCAGTACCTCAACCTCCTCCCGGTAGGCCTTCTCGTCGTTGTCCGAGATCAGCCCCACCACCACCGTGTCGTCTGCAAACTTCACTATGGAGTTGGAGCTGAACTTGGCCACACAATCGTGTGTGTAGAGTGAGTACAGCAGGGGGCTCAGAACACAGCCCTGGGGGGACCCGATGCTCCTGTCCTGTTGCCTTGTTAGGATTGAGTGCCCTCAGTTTTTTTCAAAACTGTGTCCTCAGTCACACTCGCAAAGGAGAAGGAATCTGTCTGGATACCTTTCTGTTTGTATCATCTACTACTGGTTTATTGAAGGTTCCCAACAGCAGCCAAAAGAAAATCGGGGACACAGCCTTTGTTAATTAGGCACCAACACTATGGAACACCCTGGGGACATTAGGGAGGCCAGCTAAAAATGTACCTCTTCACCATAGCCTTTTAATGCACTCGATTCGATTATTGTACTGTCTGTTTTTTATGTCTGCACCTTATGCATTGCTTTTATTCTGTAAATGAGAGCTATTTTATTGCACTGCTTTATTCTGTCTTATGCTCACTTTTATTGCAGGGTGACTGTGATCCGAGCGTATGTGGTGTCGAAGTGACATATAGAGCATACAGCCAATGGATACAGTATTAAAGCATTGCGCAGGTGACTGTGATCCAAGCATACATGGTGTCGAAGCGGCATAGAGCATACAGCCAAGGGATACAGCATTTGGATTCATAGCACTTTATCGATCAATTGAGGCACCTCTCATTTGTGACTGGGGCCCAAGCTTATGTGGTAGCAAAGCGACATAGTGCATACATCTAATGGATATACTAACTTGTTCATTCATAGATTATTATCGATCGATAGAGAGAGAGAGAGAGGAATAAATAAATAATAATAATACATAAAAAAAAAAAATGTATATAGCTCTTTTCACAAAGATGATACAATTTAATTAAATAAAGAGCAAAAAATCTAAACAAAACAAAAGAAACAAAATTCTATTTTATGTCCATTTGTGAGGATTGGTCCGATTCCGCACGCTTCAAGGTACCAATTACCTTCGCACACCTGAAGTGAGTTCTAATCAGCTCGGTGGAGCCCTTTATATACTCTGGTGTTCCTAACGTTCTGTGTCGGGTCGTTTTGGATTACCACTGGCTGCTGCTTGTTTCCTCCCGTGTTGTACCTCGTCTGTTTTTCTCCAGGACGTCTATGGAAGTCGCCGCTGTTGCTTTTCTCTGCCATCCGTTGGATCTCTGCATCATAGACTGCTTTGCGCAATTGCGCCTTGGTGAGTTTTGGAACGTACTTTTTTTGGATACTCTGTTTTTCTCGCATTTTCCTGGACTCGGGACCTTTCTGTTTTTGTGTGTTTGGGTAACACTGAAGAGGAGCCGCTTGTTGTTGTTACTGACTCAGCTAAACAATTCTGGACTGCATTGTATTCCGTTCGCTCGTCTTGTTGACATTATCTCTCTCTGTTTTCCCGAGTGGATCGTCAAGTAGCTGCAGAGCCGCAGAGTCAGAGGCGCAACGCCACAGTGCCGTCTCTGCTCTGAAGACGAGCTGCAGAGCCGCAGACAACTCTGCCAAGAACATTTTCTCCCCTCGTGCTTTTTGTTGTTTTCGCTCATTTCTGTTTTGTAAATAAATACGCCCTGGTTTTTGGCTAACTCTGAACTACCTGTCTGTGCCGTGCTGTTGGGGTTGTTTACAAACCATAACATTACGACCCGACCATGTCGACCCCAGCCGACACAGACAGAGTTAGGGCAGCGTTGGCGAGTTAACCAAAGACCACACCCAACAGTTAGGTGCGGCTGCGGCTGCTGTGCCTGGGCCCAGCAGCCTATTCAGGAGTCTCTTAACACTCTGGCCCAGGACCAGCCTATTCAGGAGTCTCTTAACACTCTGGCCACCCAGCAGACAACCCAGGGTAATCAGCAGGCTGATATTCTGCACCAGCTACAGGCTCTCAGTGCAGCATTTAACACCCTGCTTTTAACCCCACCTGTGCCAGGAGTCCCAGCCAGATCACCACCCGCCGCTGCGACAAACCCTGCACCTCCCGACATCGCACCTCGGGAGCCCCGTCTCTCCGAACCACGTTTGTTCGATGGTAACTTCGAGGATTGTGCCACATTCATCATGCAATGTGAGTTGGTTTTCCTTCATCAACCCAGCCGATTTACGTCAGAGGGAGCCCGAGTAGCTTACATGACTAACCTGCTCACAGGCCGAGCAGCACAGTGGGTTACTGCTTCCTGGTCTATGAGTGCTGAGTTTTGTTTCTCCTACCCAGACTTCGTGGCAGAGCTCCGAAGGGTTTTCCACCACCCAGCTCGTGGCCAGGACCCAGGAGCTCGGTTGGGCACCTTCCGGCAGGGCAGTGGCAGTGTCACCAACTACGGGCTGGAGTTCAGACTGGCCGCAACCGAGAGCGGTTGGAACGATCGGGCGCTTCATCTCACCTTCCTGAGGGGGCTCAACGACGCTGTAAGGGACCAGCTCGTGACCCGAGAGGAGCCCGATTCTCTCAAGGGCCTAATCAGCCTCGCTATTCGCATCGACGGACGCCTCCGGGAGAGAAGACGTGAGAGAGCCCGACTGGGACCCCCAGACGTTCCCCAGACCCCCCGTACTCGTGACAGTACTGCTGACCGTCCTGCCCCCTCCGTGACTGGTGGCCTTTTCCCCTCCCGGTCTGTGGCCGAGGAGGAACCCATGCAGCTGGGACACACACACCTTAGCCAGGCTGAACGGGAGTCCAGGCTCAGGTCCGGCCTTTGTCTCTACTGCGGCCGGGATGGACACCGTATCTCCAATTGCCCTACCCGGCCAAAGGACCAGGCTCGCCGGGACCCCGGGAGATCCTGGTGAGCCGTTTTTCCTGTTCCCACACCCGTGCACCACCTAACCGTCTGACGAGCGTCACCCTAGCCTGGGCGGACCAATGGGCGACGGTGGAGGCACTCATTGACTCGGGTGCTGACGAGAGTTTCCTGGACGTTGAGTTTGCCACCCAGGCCAACATTCCACTTGAGGACCTCGAGAGGCCCTTGGAGGTCTTCGCGCTGGATCAGCACCGCCTGGCTGACATCACTCAACGCACCTGTCCTGTCCTCCTCACCATTGCTGGTAACCACGTTGAGAGACTCCAGTTTTTTATTACCAGATCCCCTCTTGTCCCAGTAGTCCTGGGTCGGCCCTGGCTCGCGCTGCATGAGCCCCACATCGTCTGGTCCTCCGGCACCATCAGGGGGTGGAGCTCCTCCTGTCATGCCCAGTGTCTTCAGGCGGCGTCCAGTCCTTCGCCCCGGAGTTCCCCTTGTGTGCCGCTCCCGGACCTCTCAACTATTCCCCCCGAGTACCACGACCTCGGGGAGGTTTTCAGCAAGTCCCGGGCTCAGGCCCTTCCACCTCACCAGCCTTACGACTGTGCCATCGACCTCCGCTCAGGGGCCCCCCTTCCCGGCAGCCGCCTCTACAGTCTGACCATCCCTGAGAAGGCAGCGATGGAGAAGTACATCTCTGAGTCCGTGGCAGCAGGCCTCATTCGGCCCTCTTCCTCCCCGGTGGCGGCCGGTTTCTTTTTTGTTGGGAAGAAGGATGGAGACCTTTGACCCTGCATTGACTATCGCCAACTCAACGAGATCACCATTAAGAACAAGTATCCTCTTCCTCTCATGAACTCCACCTTCGAGCCCCTCACCCAGGCCACCGTCTTCACCAAACTGGACCTCCGGAGTGCCTACCATCTGGTCCGTATCCGAGAGGGCGATGAATGGAAGACCGCCTTCAAGACTCCCAGGGGTCATTACGAGTACCTGGTGATGCCGTTCGGCCTCACTAACGCTCCGGCGGTATTCCAGGCGCTCATGAACGACGTCCTCCGTGACATGCTCGAGGAGTTTGTGGTGGTATACCTGGACGACATCCTCATCTTCTCCAAGACCCTTGAGGAACACGTCCAGCATGTCCGCCGTGTGCTGGAGCGCCTCCTCCACAATCGGCTCTTCGTTAAGGCAGAGAAGTGCCGTTTCCACTCCGACTCCGTCGATTACCTAGGCTTCATCGTGGAGAGCGGCCTGACCCGAGCTGACCCTCGCAAGATCCGGGCCGTGGAGGAGTGGCCAGAACCCACCTCTCGGAAGGAGCTACAGAGCTTCCTCGGGTTCGCAAACTTCTAATGGAGATTCATCCGGAACTACAGCCAGGTGGCGGAACCACTTACCAGGCTGACATCTCCCTCCCTGCCGTTTGACTGGTCTCCAGCGGCCTGCGCTGCGTTCCGTTCCCTCAAGAAGAGGTTTACCACCGCCCCGGTCTTGCTCCACCCAGACCCCAAGAGGCAGTTCATTGTGGAGGTGGACGCCTCGGATACTGGACTAGGGGCTATCTTGTCTCAGCGGTCGGCGACGGACCAGAAGGTCCATCCGTGCGCTTTCTACTCACGTCGTTTCTTTCCTGCCGAGAGGAACTATGACATTGGCAATCGGGAGCTGCTGGCGGTAGTGGCTGCCTTGGAGGAGTGGCGTCATTGGCTGGAAGGGGCCGAGGAACCGTTCACCATTTGGACGGACCATAAGAACTTGACGTACATCCGTGCATCCAAGCGCCTCAACGGCCGGCAGGCAAGGTGGGCCAGCTTCCTCAGTCGGTTCGACTTCTTGCTGACCTTTCGCCCTGGGTCCCGCAACACAAAGGCCGACTCTCTATCCCGGTTACACTCCAAGGGGGCTCCAACCACTGAGTATCCGACTCCCATCCTCCCAGAGGCCAGGGTGGTGGGAGTGGTCACCTTGGGCATCGAAACCGTGGTCAGGCGTGCCCTACGTTTCCATCCCGCTCCCAGCAACGTACCCGTTCGTCGCCTCTTCGTCCCCGACTCAGTCCGGTCCCGGGTTCTCCAATGGGGCCATACCAGCCGGTTTGCCTGCCACCCCGGCGTTCATCGCACTTTCTCCTTCCTGGCTCGTCGATTCTGGTGGCCCACCATGAGGAACGGCGTCAAGGAGTTTGTTCTGGCCTGCACGGTCTGCGCCCGCAGCAAGGCCTCCCACCAGGCACCCTCCGGGCTATTACAGCCACTTCCCATTCCGAGCCGTCCTTGGTCCCATGTGGCGTTGGACTTCGTCACGGGTCTTCCATCGTCCCAGGGAGACACGTGCCTTCTGACTGTGGTGGATCGGTTCAGCAAGGGGGTTCACCTCATGGCCCTTCCCAAGCTTCCCTCAGCTTCCGAGACAGCGGACCTCCTGACAAGCCACGTGTTCCGCCTCCATGGTTTTCCCCAGGACGTCGTCTCGGACCGGGGTCCCCAGTTCACTTTCCAGGTATGGCGGGCCTTTTGCAAGGGATTGGGGGCAACTGTCAGTCTTTCGTCTGGTTATCATCCCCAGACCAACGGACAAACAGAGAGGATGAACCAGAACGTGGAGTCTGCTCTCCGTTGTGTTGCCGCCGAGAGACCCGCTTCCTGGAGCTGGTTCCTTCCCTGGGTCGAGTACGCCATCAACTCCCTGGTCAGTTCCGCCACCGGCCTCTCGCCATTCGAGGTATCCCTGGGCTACCAACCCCCTCTTTTCCCTGCACAGGAGTCGGAAGTGGCAGTTCCCTCTGTGCAGGATCATCTCGACCGGTGTCGTCAGGTCTGGGAGATCACCAGGACTGCGCTGCTCCGGTCATCGGAGCGCGCCAGTCGTGGAGCTGACCGACGCCGAATCCCTGCGCCGACGTACCACCCTGGGCAGAGGGTATGGTTGTCCACTAAGGATCTTCTGCTTCAATCCTCGGCCAAGAAGCTTAACCCCCGGTTCGTCTGCCCTTTTGAGATCCAGAAGGTGCTCAGTCCCGCGGCGGTGAGTCTTAAGCTTCCTGCGTCCATGCGCATTCACCCCGTTTTCCATGTGTCCCGGGTTAAACCTGTCTCTCTCAGTCCCCTGATGCCTCCTGCTCCAGATCCGCCTCCTCCCGAGATGGTGGACGGACACCCTCAGTGGAAGGTCCGTCAGCTCATGGACGTCCGACGGCGGGGACGGGGGTTCCAGTACCTGGTGGACTGGGAGGGATACGGTTCGGAGGAACGGAGCTGGGTCTCCTGCCAGCTCATCATGGACCCCGCCCTGATCACCGACTTCCATCGGTCCCATCCGGGCAAGCCGAGGCCGGGCAGGTCGCCGGGTGGCTCCCGAGGGGGGGGGGGGGGGGTACTGTGAGGATTGGTCCGATTCCGCACGCTTCAAGGTACCAATTACCGTCGCGCACCTGAATTGAGTTCTAATCAGCTCGGTGGAGCCCTTTATATACTCTAGTGTTCCTAACGTTCTGTGTCGGGTCGTTTTGGATTACCACTGGCTGCTGCTTGTTTCCTCCTGTGTTGTACCTCGTCTGTTTTTCTCCAGGACGTCTATGGAAGTCGCCGCTGTTGCTTTTCTCTGCCATCCGTTGGATCTCTGCCTCATAGACCGCTTTGCGCAATTGCGCCTTGGTGAGTTTTGGAACGTACTTTTTTTGGATACTCTGTTTTTCTCGCATTTTCCTGGACTCGGGACCTTTCTGTTTTTTGTGTGTTTGGGTAACACTGAAGAGGAGCCGCTTGTTGTTGTTACTGACTCAGCTAAACAATTCTGGACTGCATTGTATTCCGTTCGCTCGTCTTGTTGACATTATCTCTCTCTCTGTTTTCCCGAGTGGATCGTCAAGTAGCTGCAGAGCCGCAGAGTCAGAGGCGCAACGCCACAGTGCCGTCTCTGCTCTGAAGACGAGCTGCAGAGCCGCAGACAACTCTGCCAAGAACATTTTCTCCCCTTGTGCTTTTTGTTGTTTTCGCTCATTTCTGTTTTGTAAATAAATACGCCCTGGTTTTTGGCTAACTCTGAACTACCTGTCTGTGCCGTGCTGTTGGGGTTGTTTACAAACCATAACACCATTTATGTCTACATTACTGCTGTGAAGCACTTTGGGCTGCAATTTTTTGCATGAAATGCTATACAAATAAAGTTATTTATTATTATTATTATTATTATTATTATTATTATTATTATTATTATTATTATTATTATTATTATTATTATTATTATTATTATTATTATTATTATTATTATTATTATTATTATTATTATTATTATTATTATTATTATTATTATTATCAGGAGAATTGGGGGAAACGGTGCAGCCTTTCAGTTTTCCCACTGGTTTTCATTCTGTCTGGATCACAGTAAGAGGTAGAAAGAGGATGATGTTTTTGTCCAGGGTTGGTAGGGTTTGAATGCATGGGGGAAAGGATAACACATAACATCTCACCAATGTGGGTTCCTGATATAGCCCCATGGTCTACATCCTCCACTACTGGAGAGAGAGCAAAGAGAGAGGGAGAGAGAAGGGGGAATTATGGATAAAACCACAAGAGGATGACATATTTGTTGCTCTGAAAATTAATACTCAACACATCTGCACATGCTCTTCACCAAACGTCAGCGATGGCGCTGCTCTCAGTTACAAAGCCAAGGCAGCATGAAAGGAACATTGAATAATATCAAAGCTATTAACCATTTCAAGACATTTGATTACAAAATACTGGCTGGAAGAGAATGTAATCTCTTCTGTAAAGATATGGGGGAAAAAAAGATATAGCGTTTTCATAGCAAAACTTACAACAAAATACACACTGCAGTCTGAGAAACTGCGGAGTGTGTCTAAGACAAGCCTTGAAAACACAACACAAGCTGACCATACCTTCCTCATCATCTGTTCAGCATGTGGGGGAAAGAAGACCGGCAGTGAGTACGACAGCAGCCTCGCCGCAGGGTGGATTCACCTCAACATGCAGCCCTGTCCACACCCATGACCTTCAACTTGACCTACAGTCTTGCCCTTTCACCCCTCATCTTTGACTTACTCTGATGTATGCGCAGAGCGGAGCCGAAAGTCAAAGAACTCACTGACCTGCGTTCTGAAACCTCACTTGAAGGCGAGGAGTCTCCTGGTTTTAATGTATATGTGTAAATCTGCTCGTTTATTTCTGCAGGTGGGCTTGTTTTACGCAGAGATGGTTGTCAGTCACCTGCTGCCTTGGCTCGCTGGTGCTCGAACAGGGCTCTGGGTCGCTGCAAGGCCACTCTCCTGCGAGAGGAGGAGGCAGACAACAGCTAGGTTGACCCACTTTGAAGAATCAGGATCATATGAACTGCAAAGTGTCTCAGGAAATTATTTGAAGGTATTTTTTTTTATGAACAAAATTGTGAGAATCAAATCGACAGCAGAAGCTCACCTCTCGTGGAGCTGTTGGGAGGGGATTAGCCCCGCCCAGGAGTTGTTGTCTCCACGGAGACGGGCCTGCCACCAGGCGCCGTCGTCTTTGTTGACAATCTGAATGACATCGCCCTTCCTGAACGCTAGCGCCACCTCCTTGCAGGGGACGGTAGGATCCTCTTTGGGGTTGTAGTCAAATAGAGTCCGAACAAACAACTGAAGAAAAGATGAATAAATATATGTATTGTTTTCCTCATTACTAAAATAATCTGATTCAGTAACTGGGGAGAGAGAACAATTCAATATGAGGCTAAAGCACACAAGATACAACCAACATGACCTAAATGAGATTAGGGTGGTGGAGGGTAGGGATGGGCTTACACTTCCGGTCCTAAAGGAGTCAACTCCTTTGTACTCCTTTGACAAGTCAGTGCACACATGGGAGAAAATATGTATGTCCTTTGAATATACAATATGTAACATGTATGTATATATATATATATATATTATATATATATATATATATATATATATATATATATATATATATATATATATATATATACACACTGTATATGTGTGTGTATGTGTACAGGTTTTACCTTCTCATTTGTGGACGCTTCCTCCTTAGTGGCAGCAGGAATCACTGTGAACGTCACCTCACCCTTAGACCGAGCCTGGTACAGGGACAACATTACTGAACACAACCCAGGAAGGAAGGAAGGAAGGAAGGAAGGAAGGAAGGAAGGAAGGAAGGAAGGAAGGAAGGAAGGAAGGAAGGAAGGAAGGAAGGAAGGAAGGAAGGAAGGAAGGAAGGAAGGAAGGAAGGAAGGAAGGAAGGAAGGAAGGAAGGAAGGAAGGAAGGAAGGAAGGAACAGAAATAATAATAATAATAATAATAATAATAATAATAATAATAATAATAATAATAATAATAATAATAATAATAATAATACATTTAAGAAAAGAAAACAGAACAAAACAGAACAAAACAAATAAGGGTCAAAAGCAAGTGTGAAAAGGTGGGTTTTGAGGCTGTTTTAAAGGACGGTAGGGTGTTGGCATGGCAGATGTGGCTGGAGAGGGCATTCCAGAGGGAGGGGGCAGCTGCAGCAAAGGCTCTGTCACCCCAGGTCTGGAGCTTGGTCCTGATGGGTAGTAAAATGTTGGTGTCAGCAGACCTGAGGCGACGGGTAGGGGGGTGGCGGTGGAGGAGGTCATATTTTTAAATGTATCCTGCATTTGCCAATGGAGGTCGTGGAGGACAGGGGTGATGATGTCAGAGCGGCAGGGTGGAGGTGAGCATGCGCGCAGCAGAGTTTTGGACAGATTGGAGCTTAGTGAGGATGTTGTTTGATGAGCCATAAATGATGCTGTTGCAATAATCAAGCCTGGATGAGATTGATGCATGGATCAGTGTTTCAGTTGTAGAGAATGATGGGGAGGGACAGAGACAGGCTATGTTCCTAAGGTGGTAAAAGGCTGTTCTGGTGCTCTGGTTTAAATGAGAATGAGAGGGTGGGGGTCGAGGATGATGCCAAGGTTGCGGACATGAGTGGATAAGGTGACAATGGAACCAGCGGGTGAGGGAGTTTGGGCCGATGATAATGATGATTTGCTGCAATTGAGTTTCAGAAAGTTGTTTTGCATCCATATTTTGACATCTGGGAGGCAGGTGGTGAGGGTGGAATGGGTGGGGCTTCAGACATGATCTTGGTGGAGAGGTAGAGTTGAGAATGAAGAAAGAAAGAAAGAAAGAAAGAAAGAAAGAAAGAAAGAAAGAAAGAAAGAAAGAAAGAAAGAAAGAAAGAAAGAAAGAAGAAAGAAAGAAAGAAAGAAAGAAAGAAAAAAAAAAAACGAAACAAACAAGAGACACATAAAAACGCAATATGCTACTAACCAGAAGAGGAAGCACCTCATGTGGCTTCTTGTTCTCCAGTGAGACTCCATTGACCTCTTTCAGCTCATCCCCTTCATGAATTAGATCTAGAAAACATTACAGCAAGTCAATAAAATTCCCCCTAAATCAATATGAGTATTGTATTTGTGCACTACTGCTGTAACACTATTACAACTTAGGTATGCGTTTCGTAAACAATGGCTCAGAACCCTGTCGTCTGTTTCTGTTGGGCCCCGACATCACACTGGCTTCAGAGGAAACCTTAGATGAGCAATTCAATGAGAACCCCCCCCCCCCCCCCCCCCCAACGATGACGGCCAGACATGCAATAGGTGTTGACGTGGGCAACCATTTAGAAAAATAAAAGCAATAAGGAAGGTAGGAGCAATAACAATAATAATAATAATAATAATAATAATAATAATAATAATAATAATAATAATAATAATAATAATAATAATAATAATAATAATAATAATAATAATAATAATAATAATAATAATAATAATAATAATAAGAATAATAATAATAATAATAATAATAATAATAATAATAATAATAATAATAATAATAATAATAATAATAATAATATAATAATAATAATAATAATAATAATAATAATAATAATAATAATAATTGTGATAATAAACAATACACGGAAAATCATAGAAAGGCATAACAGATAAGCAGAGACAACAAGGCGTAACAACGTCCATAGAAATGGTAGCAACAACAACGCACAACTTCGTGAGACGGTAAAGGACGGGCAGATGAAAAACAGACTGGACTGATGAGGCAGGAAAGGTCAAAAGATGAGTGACTAATCCACCTGCTATTTCATAAACATGGCCAGGTTAGGCGGAGGGAGGTTGAGTGCATAAATAATAGAAAGAGGGGATGGTATTGTGGAGTGGATACTAAAGACAGATATTTCTATAGTGAAAATGTATTCACACTGATGGCTTGTATTCCTTCTGAATACAGCCTGTGGCTGGTGAGACTGTGTAGTTCTAGTTCCCATGAGTGTGCAGTAGCAATAATGTAATAGTGTAGTTCTAGTTCCTTTGAGTGTGCAGTAACAATAATGCAATAGTGTAGTTCTAGTTCCCATGAGTGTGCAGTAGCAATAATGTAATAGTGTAGTTCTAGTTCCTTTGAGTGTGCAGTAACAATAATGCAATAGTGTAGTTCTAGTTCCTTTGAGTGTGCAGTAACAATAATTAGGGATGTTCGATATTGGCTTTTTTACCGATATCCGATATACCGATATTGTCCAACTCTTAATTTCCGATATCGATATCAACCGATACCGATATATGTGGGGTCCCCCCCCCCCCAAAAAACACAACATTATGCATACTTTTCACGATATATAAAATAAGAATTTGTTCTTACTTGCTTGCCTGGGTAAATAAAGGTTAAATAAATGTACAAAAAAAAAACATGAGCGTGCACTGTGCAGTAACAAGCAATGGTTCGCTAGCTCACCACTCCTGTCAGCAGCACCTCCTCTCATTATCCTTGCCACAACAATAGCCCCAGTCGACTTATCCTGCTTAATTGTAGCCCCCTGTGAGGTGTAGAGGTGGCGGTGACGGATAGATGATGGATGACAGATGGATGGCAGAAAGATGATGGAAGGATGAAGGAAGGATGGAAGAAGCAGAGAGGAAAGATGGATAGCATGTCAGTGATGGCAACACAGGGAAATAAAAACACATTGATTTTATTACACTCCAGACAAGCTACTCAAATAAAGTCACTTTCCAAAGAGTTATTTGTATGAAGATGGGGCCATTTAGCCAGCTGCATTCATGTAGCAAAATGGAAAAGGTTATCCAAATCAGCAGTTATCTTGAACAGATGTTATCAACATGGAGCAAATCACAATGGAAAGAGCATCTTATATTTGTGTGTGTGTATGATGTGTTCATGGCAGGGTGTAATGTCTTTGCATTATTGTCTGGAAAATGGCCACACATTGGATCAATCAAAGGCAGCAGTCACCAAAAGGTCAGCTCCCTTCCATCAAAGTTTGGGATCAATACAAAAGTATGTTCTCTATTATTGGCTCTGAATACCTTCCTAAGCTCAACCACTGACATATGAGTACGCACATGCATACATTTATGTACACATGCACATGCACACACACACACACACACACACACACACACACACACACACACACACACACACACACACACACACACACACACACACACACACACACACACACACACACACACACACACACACACACACACACACACACACACACACACACACACATGCACACATTCAAACGAACACACATGTGTGCGTGTGCAGCGTGCCCACAAGCGTGCACACACACACACACACACACACACACACACACACTGCAACAACACTGCACCTCTGCTGTGTGTCACTGCAGATATAATGGCAACAGAGATATGGAACAATTGACTCTGTAAGGCTGTGGATGAAGAAAGGAAGCACCCACCCAGAAAGGTGATCCAGGTGTGCTGGAGAAACCCGTTTCCTCATGCTCCCTCTCTCTCCACGGGGCTCTCGTCCTGGCTACACCTCTGCTTGCGTGGCTTTAGCCGTCTCGCATTTTGACAACATAAATTCCGTCCAGGGAGACAGTTTTGTTTTAAGTCTCTCTCCGAGTCGTTCACTGCTTTAAACCCTCACCCTGTATGCTGTAGACCTCTTTCAGTGGAACTGTGTTACTAGGGGGAACGGCTTGGGCCCAGTGTATTTCCTGTCAGCTATTGGTATTAGCAAACTGCAATGGGACATAAACTTGGACCCATTTAGAATGCTGTCAAGTTT